>NC_047090.1:42924833-43230166 GCF_902459505.1 Geotrypetes seraphini | reverse complement strand
CCAGGGGGGCGAGCGGTCCTTCGGGGGTGGCGGGGGACTGAACGGCAAGGCCGGGAACACCCCCTTAGGGCTGGTACCCGGGGCGGCCCGCCCCCCCCGCCCCCCCCTAGGTACGCCACTGCTCTCCAGAAAGCTCTTTGCAGTCTTCTAAAGCTATGTTGAAGCTTTTTCTGTTTGCATCTGAATTTGAGCAGGCTTTAGAACATCCTAAAGTGACGCAGGTGATCAGGCGTACAGCCCTCCCTAGTGAGAGGGGTGTGATGCTTAGGGTTTCTCAGGATCGTAGAATGGACATTATGTGAAAAAGATTTTTGAAGTTGTGATTTTGGGCGTGTGCCTGTCATTCCAGATTATGAAGAGTGTCCTCTGCGGAACTTCTTGTCCACCACTGATCATGGATGGGGTGGATTATGTAGCAGACATAGTAACATAGTAAATGATGGCAGATAAAGAACCAAATGATCTATCCAGTCTGCCCAACTTTACCCTCTTTAAATTACTGATTTAATTTACATTTTCCTTCTTAGCTCTTTCTGGGCCAGAACCCAAAGCTCTGCTCGGTACTGTGCTGATGTCAGAATTGGGGGGAGGGGGCTTGTGAGCCGGCCACGTACGGCCATGGCCCATCCCTTCACGGAGTTGCTGCTAAGGGGGGAGGGAGGGCAGGAGATGAGAGCATGTTGGCTCCAGGTCGGCTTCAGGGGTGGGGGGTGGTGCAGTATGCTGGCAGATGGAGGCAGTGAGGCATCCCTGATGACAGCGGCTTCAATGGGGGGCAGGCAGGGATCCCCGACGGCGCTTGCGGCCTCTGTGGACAGGTCAGCTTCAGGGGAAGGGGAGGGGGCTCAAACTCGACACAGAAGGAAAGGAAGGGAAGGGGCATGAATATAGAGGCACTAACTTGGGATATAGGAGGGAGGGAATAGAAAGGAAAAATTGATGGACATGTATGTGAGTGAGAGATGGTGCACATGGGGAAAGGAAGAAGAAAATTGGGTATATAGAGAGAGGAGTGAGGTAGAGATACATGGGGAATAGAAGGATGAGAGGGAGAAATGTTGGATATGGTGGTGGAGAGGGCAGATTGAAGGGGATACAAGTGGAAGGAATGTTGGCCATAGTGATGGAGGGAGAAATGTGGCATTATGCTGGAGAGAGGTGATAGAAGGAGAAATAGGCATGGGGCTGAAGGGCAGTGTTGAAAAATGCTGCACATGATCCGGGGAATGAGAGGGGGAGAAATGTTGGATGTGGCAGTAGAGGGGGTGGGATAGATGCTTGGATCTCTCAAGACAGATGGACAGTGAGAGAGAGAGAGAGGGAGGGGGGAGACACATTACCAATAGGGGTGGATGAGAGAGGAAGAAAAGTTGGACTCGTGGAGGGACAGAGAAAGAGAGATGTTGGTTGGGAAAGGGAATGGGGTCCAGAGGAGTGGAAGCGTACAAGAGGCAGAAAGAAAGAAATATTGGATATGCAACCAGAGACTCATGAAATCACCAGACAACAAAGATAGGAAAAATAATTTTATTTTCAATTTAGTGATCAAAATGTGTCCATTTTGTAAATTTATATCAGCTGTCTATATTTTGCTCTATATTTGTCTGAAAAATTGTTAGATTGCATATTTTATTTTTTTAAAATCTTTATTCATTTTTAAAACTTTCAACAAGTGTAACATATAAGATACAATCATTTTATACTTTAACATCACTTAATATACCATCAAAGTTTAACTCGCATCCAATACCCCTCCCCCCCTTATACCCAACAATTGTACTTAAGCATAATAAATCATAAAATATTCCCTCCCCCCCTCCCCATCCTGGACGTGTATGAACAAAGGGAGAAAATAATATTCATTCTGTACAATATTTTGTTAATGGCTCCCAAACATCCCTAAATATTTTTTAAATACCCCTGCTGTATGGCTATTACCCATTCCATTTTAAAGATATTTGTCTATTTTTCTATGGTTGTTACTGATTGCATATTTTAAAGTCATCTGCCTTGACCTCTTTGAAAAAACCTCCCGACTATTAATGATGATTAACATTTTCTGTGCATACAATGTGCTTTGTGTTTTTTTAATTTTGTGGTTACCATTATGTATTAATAAGATTATATTGTGTGCATATGAAAAATAGATGATAGAAATTGCGTTACAATTATTATGGGGGTGGGGCCAGGGGTGGATCTGGGGCAGAGCTTGGGCGGGGGTACTCGGTTGGTATTTGTTAGGCTTAGGGCAGTGGTTCCAATCCATCCTGGGGCCCCGCAGCCAGTTGGGTTTTCAAGATATCCCTAATGACTTCTTGAGAGAGATTTGCATACCTGTGACTTCCATTATATGAAAATCTCTCATGCATAGTCATTACGGATATCTTGAAAACCTGACTGGCTGGGGGTTCCCCAGGACAGGGTTGAAGACTACTGCTTAGGGGGTACTTGGCTTGAATTTGAGAAACACTATATTTAGGGCTTCCAGTCTCTTCTCATACGTCTTTTGGTGCAAACCTCATACCATTTTTGTTGCCCTCTTCTGGATTGCTTCAAGTTTTCTTATGTCCTTTACCAGATATGGTCTCCAAAACTGAACACAATACTCCAAGTGGGTCCTCACCAATGACCTGTACTGGGGCATCAACACCTTCTTTCTTCTACTGATTACACCACTCTTAATACAGCCTAGCATCCTTCTGGCAACAGCCACTGCCTTGTCACAGTTTCTTTGCCTTTAGATCTTCGGACGCTATCACCCCAAGGTCCCTCTCCCCATCTGTGCACCTAACGTATGGAATCTTCCAGGGACTAACAGAAAGAAGATTATCGAAGGTATAAATCTAATCTTCCATTCATTCAGTCTTTACATTAAGTTTTGTTGGCAGTGAATTCGATGGCACATTTTGCTAATTTTCTGTGTGACTAGAGGTTGCTCCACCTTTAGACTAAGCTGTAACTGCTTGCCAGATTTCCTTAGAATGTTTCTTGTTTAAATGAAGTATGAGAGAGACTGTCAAAATGTATTAATTGGGTTTATACTTACTGATTATTAGGTGTGTGTTCATCAATTTGTGTTTTGTACTGATGCCATTTTTTTTTTTTAATAATGTGATTTCTGTTTAAGATATCGGTACCCATTGGAGGACCTCCCTTCCCTTCTATATGGGGTAAAGGCTCGAGCACAATCATATGATACTTGGGTCAGTCGAGTTACAGAAGCGCTGGCAGCTAACCTCAACCACAAGAAAGGTTAGGGATAAGTTCATTCTAGACTTGACTGTATCTAAAAGATGTGGCAAAGATCCAAATAACTTACAGGGGCAAGATATGGTGTGACAGTTAATAGATACAAGATGCCTCTTCAGGCTTGAGAGAGATCTGGTGCTGGCTGAGGAGGTGAATGGCAATGTCTGGTGTGAAAACACTACAGCTACCTTTTCTTGTAGATTTTGTACTAGTTTGCAAAGTGAAACTACATGCATGTTTAAAACTAGCCTAGGGCAGGGGTCAGCAGTCTGTGGCTCGCAAGCCACATGCAACCCTTTCACCACGTGGCTGTGGCTCTTGTTTCAATGGGTTAGTAGCATCGATTCCTACAGCTGCCTGCTGCTAACCCGGAAATGCCTCTGCTGTGTCCCACCCTCTGTCATAACTTCTTGTTTCTGCCTGGACAGGATGGGACAGAGGAGTGGCTGCTGGGTTAGCAGCAGGCAGCTGTAGGAATCGCTGCTGACCTGTTGAAGCAAGAAAGAGCATATTTGTGAGTGGGGTTGTGATGGGGGGGGAAGGAAATACATTGCAGGAGGGATGGGAATGGTGAGAGGGGGCAAAATGGATATAAGGGTGGAGGAGAAAGAGAAATGGTGCACGGGGAGAGAGGGAGATATGGATATGAAACAGCTCATCTCATTTAAATTGGTTTTCTCTATTTTCTCTAAGTACTTGAAGTTTTTTTATTTTTTTTTTATTTTTATTTATTCAGCTTTATTTTACATCAAAAGAAATTCTTTGATAAAGAAACATAATAATTCCCAATTGGAAATAAAATATTAAGTATACATATATATTACCATGTTAACAGTCCACTACTATGGGAGAGAGAAACAAACAATAATCAGGGATAGCTGATTTTAACATAAGAAAAATTATACATATCATAAGTACAGAGCATAACGGTTGTTACTAATTACTCGGTCTGGTTGGTGACTTCAGTGGGCATCTGAGGGGATACAGAAGCCGCTTTACCCTCCAAGAAAAATTGTAATTGATCAGGTTCATAAAAAACATATCTATTTGCTTGATAAGTAATACAACATTTACATGGAAAGCGTAGCTGAAAGGTAGCTCCTAATCCCAACACAGATTGACGTAACATTAGAAATTTTTTCCGACGCAACTGCGTCCATTTAGAAACATCTGGAAATACGGCTATTCTAGAACCATAAAATTCAACATTCTCAGCCCTAAAGAATAGACGAAGAACTGCTTCTTTGTCTTGTAAAAAGACAAAGGTCACAAGCAAAGTAGCCCTTTCAGAAATTTCAAGAGATGAAGACTCCAATAAATTTGTAATATCTAATTCAGTCTGTTGGTTTTCTATGTCCTGAGTCTTTAATTTTGGAGTATTTAGATAATATATTTTCTGTAAGGGAGGCAGTGAAGTCTCAGAAAATTTTAAGACTAAAGTTAAGAATTGATGAAAAAGTTCCTTAGGTGATTGTAGTCTGGTGACTGGAAAATTAATTAATCTCAAATTTAAATTCCTATTGGCATTTTCCAGATTTTCAATCTTCCTAGACAACATTGCTTTGTCTTTAACTTGATAATCAAAACTTTTTTGTAAATCAGAGACCTGTTGCTCAAATTTATCTAGTCTCTGGTCTTGATGTTGAATTTTCCCCTCAATCTCTTTCAAATGCAATGAGGAAGTATGCATAGTTGTAACAGTATAGGAGCATACCTTATGAAGGCTTTCAATAGCCTCCCAGAGTGCCTCCAAATCAATCACCATTGGTTTCTTCAATGGGGTCAGAAGAGAAACAGGAACCATCGGTGAAGTAATAGAATCCAGTTCAAATTTAGTTGTTCCATTAGCTGACCTTCCATGAGCTCCTAGTCCCCCAAACGCTGGCAATTGTTGTATAGGATCCAGCGAGACTGAAACTGCCTCCGGGGTCAAAGGTAAATCCGGCAGCGCAAGCGGAGTAAAAGATGTCCCCGCTACTTCCTGCAACGCCGCCGGTGAACCCGACATTCTTCCAGGGCGTGGGGGGGCTCCCGGACCAATTGGGCTAAGCGAAACCTCGCTTCCCGAAGTCGAGATCAATCCCTCTCGACAAGCCGGAGCGCCCTGAACAACCGGGACAGCAAACGAAGTTATTGCTGTCTGGCGCGTTAGCGAAGAGACTGAAGAGGCAGGAAGAACACCTCTCTGTTTCCCTCTGCGTTTGGGCATGCTGAAAAGGTACGAAGCAATATTTCAAAGTGCTTTAAATCCCCAGTGTAGAGAGAGCCTCGAGCTATGCGACTAGCTCCGTCGCCATCTTGATTCCCTAGTACTTGAAGTTTTTTGTGTTAAATGACTATATATACCCATATCACATTAAAAATAGTATCTCGAACCCGCTTCTCTACCCATTGTGGCTCTTTGTAAATCTTGGGTCAAACATTTAGGATAAAATAGCTCTTTGCTTTAAAAAGATTGCTGATCCCTTGCCTAGGGAAACCCTAGCTGCAAAAATTTACATGTAGTTTTAGTGCTGATGCATTTTTCCCTGTTGAAAATATGTTGTCATCCTGACCTAAGTTCTTTTTTTTTTTTAATATTCTTTATTCATTTTTTTATCTAATAACAAGTGCAACAGATATTAGCAGTAAAACTTATACAATATCACAATTAAAAATAAAAATAAATCCCTCCCTCCCAACCCTATTCTTACACATGTAATTACATATATATATATATATATATATATATATAGTTCTTTATTAATCTAATCCAGGGGTGCCCAACGCGTCGATCGCGATCGACAGGTCGTTCGCTCAGACGACCCCAGTCGATTGCACAGCAGGTTCCCTTCTTCCCTTCTCTTTTTTTCCCCTCCTGACTGGCCCGCCTCTTAAAGAACACTGGCCAATCAGAGTGCTGGAAGGGCGGGGTGAAGGTCGGTGGGGGACGGAGCTCAGCGCATCACAAGAAATAGAAGCGCCTGTAATGATTGAGGTAAGAGCGAGGCCTAATGCTGCCCGATATACAATTTAAAAAACCCCAAAATCGGCCTCCCAATCAGTGGCGTACCGAGGTGGGGCGGTCCGCCCCCGCCCCGGGTGCACGGCTTGGAGGGATGCACAGCCGTCCAGGTCCTCCTGCCCTTCCTTTCCACCGGTCTGCGCACGGGGCTCGCACCCGCCGCCCAAATGGTGCTGTTGGTTATCGCGGGAGTTGACGGCACCATTCGAGCGTCGGCGCGGGACCAGGCAGGCACAAGTTCCGAGCGCGGACCGGGGGAAAAGAAAGGCAGGATGACCCGGACCTGGCCGGCTGTGCACCCCTCCAAGCCGTGCACCCGGGCGGATCGGACCCCTTCTAAATCCATTGTACTTGTCTTTTATTCAGTTCCACTAATGAGCATTGTGACAGGCAGTTCTTATGGGGCAGTTCTTGGAAGTAGTTCTTTGTTTTTCTGTGCCTAAGTATTCTATTAATTTAACTTCCTTATTCCTGTGGGGATCTCCAAAGGGGACGAATGGGAGACGGCAGGTGGTACTTTAGCAATTCTTACAGGTTGCTATAGGCCTCAGGAGCTGTCTTTCCTCTGCCGTGGTCCTGCCCCTCCTCTAAGTCAGAGACAGGCTTGGGGCAGAGGGAAGACAGCTCCTGAGGCCTATGGCAACCTGCAAGGATCGCTAAAGTACCAGCGATCCTCTCTGCAGACTGCTCCCTGCTGGAATTAGGTAAATGGATGTGGGGAGGGTAGGCCTTGGGGGGGGGAGTGCAGTCCTTCAAGGGGTAGTGCAGGCCTTCAGGGGGGGAGTCAACCTTTGAGGGGGAATGTGCAGACCTTCAGGGGGGGTCAGGCCTTCGGGGGAGGGGGGCTGTATAATAAAAAAATATTTGAACATAAATACAAAGTACACTTGGTGTGTGTATGTGTATATATATATATATATATATATATATATATATATATATATATATATATATAAATAAATATATATATGTTTAGCATTTTTATTGTTGGTAGATCATTTTGACTTGGTCATTTTAAAAGTAGCTCGCAAGCCCAAAAAGTGTGGGCACCCCTGATCTAATCCATCAATCTATAATTAAACTTCCTCCCTCCCCCCCACCCCTGAACAATTATATCAGCTGGGGAAAAATGAATTGAAATTTATTAAAATTTCCTTTCTGCAATGCTAACATTCTTTCCATCTTATACATATAACACAGTGAATTCCACCCAAAACTGTAATTTAATCTATTCCAGTTTTATTTATATATCCTAGGCATTTTGATACTAAGAACATGGTTTAATCGCAGAGGAAAAATGAGTCGCCATTCCAACCATAACCAATCTGGAATATTTTCAGTGGGCTCTGGGAGGACCTAATACATACCTTGGCGCAAAATATAGGCTTGATGATACCTATAAAAATTGGTAAATTTACCCCTCCTTCTCTAATTAACTTTAGCAAAGACACTAAAGCAATTTTAGGAATTTTACCAAGCCAAACAAATTTTGTAAAAATTCTGTTTAACCTTTTATAAAAGGACCCCTGAAAAAAAAAACTGGTATCATACCCATTTGGTAACAAACCACAGGCAATATCATCATTTTAATCGTTTGGACTCTCCCCTTCCAAGACAAATGTAAAGGATTCCATTGCTCACACATTTCTGTTACCTTTTTGTAATAAAGCTTTTTCATTTACTATCATTGTGTCTTCCAGTGTATTTTTTATCCAAATTCCTAAGTATTTTATTCCACCTTCCTTCCAGATAAAGGGAAATGAGTCAAACCTTTTGTACAATGTACATTAAGTGGAAGAACTTCAGATTTATTCCAATTAATCTTATGTTAATTCAAGCAAGCATGGAATGATTGATTCAGGGTTTCTTGAATGAAGCAGTATATCATCTGCATAAGCAGAGACCTTATATTATCCCAGGACAAGCAGGCAGGTATTCTCACTAGTGGGTGATGTCATCAGACAGAGCCCCGGTACGGACGTCTCACAAGCACGTGTTGCTTGTAGAAACTTAAAGTTTCTAGATGCCCGCACCGCGCATGCGCCGGTGCCTTCCTACCCGGAGATCCGGGCGTGTCTCCTCAGTTCTTTCTTTTCCGCGGAGCTGAGAAGTTCAACTTCATCATGCGCTAGCTGAATTCAGTTAAAATTGCCTTCCTTGTCCGCGTTTTCGCTTTCTTTTAATTACAGTTAACAGTACTTTTCTTTTTCAGTTAAAAAAAAAAAAAAAAAAAAAAGATTATTTCCTCCGGCGGGTCGAACGGACCGGCCACGTGGCTCAGGCCCACTGGCTTCGACCTCGCTGCGGAGATTTTCCGGCCTATGTCCCGGCCAATCACCGGGTTTAAAAAGTGCAGCAAGTGCCAACGCGCGATTTCACTCACGGACCCTCACTGGCGCTGTTTGCAGTGTTTGGGCCCTGACCACATGGCACGCTCATTCAAGCGGCGTTGCCTATTGTGGGAATCGATGTTCAAGATGGATGCAGCTAAGGATCCCTCAGCCTCCACTTCATCTGATACCTCTCCGGTTCGGGCGAAACCGGTATCGACCCCTCCTGCATCGAGTGTGGTGAAACCGGCATCGCTCAACCCGACACCATCCACGAGCTCGACGTCGGTGCCTGCCCCGGTCTCCTCGGTTCAGGTACCTCTTCCTTCCACAGTGCCACCAATGGTCATCAAAGTGCCGAAAGCTACTAAGCAGAAGCACTCGGCCTCGAAGGAGCGCGATGTCCGTGCAGGAGGACCCCCTTTCGGGGCGGATCCCTCCTTATCGGCTTCGCTACGGTCCGTGCTGGAAGCTCAATTCGTTGAGCTCATGCAGACCATCGGCCCCGGGCTCATCGCTGCCATACAGGGTGACCTCCCGGTACCGGTCCAAAGGGGCGGTCCGCCCCCTCCCCCTCCCCCACACCGTTCGACCTCGACAACCGACGAGGACGAACGGGGGAGGGCGGCGATGCCCACGCGGCAAGCCTCGCTTACCGATATGCCGCCATTAGAACCCATTACGCCTCCGCGCCAACATGGGACCAGACCTCCGATCGATACTCGAAGCCCTGGGCATAGTCAGGAAGAGTTCTTCCGTACTCCTTACCAGACTTGGGTAGCATCGCAAGAACCCGCATCGCAAACCCAGTTGCGATCCACCGCTTCCAGCCCTATCCACTTGGGGGCCTCGGGAGACCATGCGATGCACAGACGATCCCGATCCCCGTCTCGCCACCGAGACGGGCACCGATCGAGACACTCATCCTGGCACTCCTCACGCCATTCGGAAGTGTCACCGCAGAAAAAACTGCAACGTAGGGGATACTCCTCATCAGAGGTGTCCCCTCCGGGGGGCCCGGAGTACGAGGAGACATTGGTGCCCGATTCTCCTTGCCACTCCCCGATGTCCATGGACCTGGAGGCCTCCTCCTCCTCCAGCCCGTCCCACAGACCGACGCTGGCGGAACAATTGTCCTTCTCATCATTCCTCCGACAAATGGCGGATGATCTGGATGTGACCCTTGACACGGGCTCCCGATACTCCAAAGAGTATCTGGACACCATGCATTTACCTAACCCTCCAACGGAGTCGCTTCGGCTCCCCTTGCACAAATTACTGGACCAGACCTTCATGCAATGCTTCGAAACACCGTATTCCATACCGGCGATCCCCAGCAAACTCGATGCTCGATACCGCATCGTGCACCATAAAGGGTTTGAGGGCCCTCAACTCTCCCACCAATCCCTACTGGTCGAGTCCTCTCTTAAACGCTCTCATCCCTCCCAGGTCTACGCCTCTGTACCGCCGGGCCGAGAGGGGAGAACGATGGACAAATTTGGTAGAAAATTCTACCAAAATTCCATGATGGCGTCACGGGTGCTAAACTACAATTTCTTTTTCTCTTCCTATCTGGAGTTCTTCTTGCCGGTGCTCCGCAAGTTTACTCCGTTCATAGACAACCAAGCTCGATTCGAGTTCGAGGAAGTGGTAGCCTCCCTCTCCCAATTACGCCTCCAGCTGATGCAATCCTCCTTCGATGCATTCGAACTCTCGGCACGCGCCGCCGCAAGCGCGGTAGCTATGCGTCGCCTGGCATGGCTCCGTACAATCGATATGGACCCCAACCTCCAGGACAGACTCGCCAACGTACCATGTGCTGGAGCTGACCTGTTCGATGAGTCTATCGAAACTGTTACCAAGAAGCTGTCGGATCATGAAAAATCTTTTCAATCCATCCTGCGGCCCAAACCCAAACCTCAACAGTCTCGACCTTCCAGGCCACCCCTGATTTACCAGCGGCGTTACATGCCCAGACAAACGCCTGCTGCGAGACAGCCTGCAAAGAGACAACCTCCCCAAAAGTCTCAGCAAAACCCTCAGCCACCGGCTGCACCTAAGGCTCCCCAGCCCTTTTGACGCCCCTCCCGGGAGCATAACCTCGGCCTCTCCCATAGGGGGCCGCCTCCATCTTTTTTACCATCGATGGGAGGCCATAACCACGGACCTATGGGTCCTCACCATCATAAGAGAAGGATACTCTCTTCAATTCCACCGGGTCCCCCCGGACCATCCTCCAAGAGAGTATCCTTCAAGCTCGACGCAGACCGCCCTTCTTCTTCAGGAAGTCCAAACCTTACTTCAGCTTCGGGCTGTCGAGCCGGTCCCGTTAGACCAATTGAACCGAGGGTTTTACTCCCGGTACTTCCTCGTCCCGAAGAAAACGGGCGACCTGCGACCCATTTTAGACCTTCGGGCCCTCAACAAGTTTCTGGTCAAAGAGAAGTTTCGCATGCTGACTCTGGCTTCTCTATACCCCCCCCTCGAGCAGAACGACTGGTTATGCTCCCTGGATCTCAAGGAGGCCTACACTCACATCCCCATTCACCCGGCCTCCCGAAAGTTCCTCAGATTTCGGGTGGGAAATCTGCACCTACAGTACCGAGTGCTACCATTCGGCCTATCTTCGTCCCCCAGAGTCTTCACAAAGTGCCTGGTGGTAGTGGCCGCAGCACTCCGGGACAGGAGTCTACAGGTGTTCCCATACCTCGACGACTGGCTCATCAAGGCCCCGTCAGCCCCAGAGGTCACTTCGGCGGCCTTGGCTACAACCTACTTCCTCCAAAATTTGGGCTTCGAGATCAACTTCTCCAAGTCCCATCTACAACCCTCCCAGTCCCTCCCCTTCATCGGAGCGGTCCTGGACACCACCCGACTCCGAGCATTCCTGCCCCTGCAACACATGGAGTCCCTTCTTCATCTCTGCCAGGCGGTGTCTACTCGCCAAACTCTACCGGCGAGACAACTGATGGTGCTCCTGGGCCATATGGCCTCCACAGTACACGTGACACCCTTTGCCAGACTCCACCTCAGGATCCCCCAGTGGACCCTGGCATCACAGTGGAATCAGACGTCCGATCCACTATCCAAACACATCTCAGTCACACCTGCTCTTCGGCAGTCTCTACTTTGGTGGATGACCTCTTCGAATCTATCCAGAGGTTTGCTGATGCACTCTCCCCCCCATCAGAAAGTTCTCACAACCGATTCGTCGAATTATGCATGGGGGGCCCACCTGGATGGTCTCCGCACCCAAGGATTCTGGACCAGTGCGGAAAGACTACACCAAATCAATCTACTGGAACTCAGAGCCATCTTCAATGCGCTCCAAGCTTTCCAACATCTACTTCACGACATGGTAATCCTCATTCGCACAGACAATCAGGCCGCCATGTATTATATCAACAAGCAAGGAGGCACGGGCTCGGCCCTCCTTTGCCAGGAAGCTCTACGAGTCTGGGACTGGGCGGTGCGCCACAACGCCCTACTCAGAGCAGTATACATCCAGGGGGAGAACAACGTCTTAGCAGACAAACTAAGCCGTCTGCTACAACCGCACGAATGGACTCTCCATTCCAGCCCCCTTCACCAAATCTTCAAGCAATGGGGGACGCCTCAGATAGACCTCTTTGCGGCTCCCCACAACTCCAAACTGCCTCAGTTTTGCTCCAGGATCTACACTCCTCATCGCCTCGAGGCAGATGCTTTTCTACTGAACTGGGGGAAACGATTTCTATATGCGTTCCCACCATTCCCGCTGATCCAGAAGACTCTGGTCAAGCTGAAACTCGAACGGGCCACCATGATTCTAATAGCTCCTCGGTGGCCCAGACAACCTTGGTTCTCCCTCCTACTCCAACTCAGCAGCAGGGAACCAGTACCACTTCCAGTGTTTCCTTCACTGCTTACTCAACATCAAGGATCACTACTTAATCCCAACCTGCAGTCTCTCCACCTGACAGCTTGGTTCCTCTCAACGTAACCCCTCACCAATTCTCACAAGAAGTGAGGGAGGTCTTGGAAGCTTCCAGGAAGCCCGCCACTCGACAATGCTACTCCCAGAAATGGACCAGATTCTCCTCATGGTGTGTTTCTAAGTCAAAGGAACCTCAGCGAGCTTCCTTATCCTCCGTGCTGGACTATCTCCTACACCTATCTCAATCTGGGCTCAAGTCCACATCCATACGAGTCCACCTGAGCGCTATTGCGGCGTTCCACCAGCCCCTACAAGGGAAACCCCTCTTGGCCCATCCAGTGGTCGCCAGATTTATGAAAGGACTCTTCCATGTTAACCCTCCTCTCAAACCACCCCCAGTAGTTTGGGACCTCAATGTAGTCCTTTCCCATCTCATGAAGCCCCCGTTTGAACCACTCAACAGGGCCCCTCTTAAGTACCTCACCTGGAAAGTGCTTTTTCTTGTAGCCCTTACGTCCGCTCGCAGAGTCAGCGAACTCCAGGCACTGATGGCGGATCCACCATTCACAGTATTCCATCATGACAAGGTGGTCCTACGCACTCACCCGAAATTCCTGCCTAAGGTGGTTTCCGAATTCCATCTCAACCAATCCATTGTACTTCCAGTATTCTTCCCTAAGCCCCATTCTCACCACGGAGAATCGGCCCTTCACACTCTAGACTGTAAACGTGCCTTGGCTTTCTACCTGGATCGCACCAAGCCACTCAGAACCACCCCTCAACTTTTTGTCTCCTTCGACCCTAACAAGTTGGGAAGACCCGTATCGAAGCGCACCATCTCTAATTGGATGGCGGCTTGTATCTCTTTCTGCTATGCCCAGGCTGGATTATCACTTCCTTGTAAGGTCACAGCCCATAAGGTCAGAGCAATGGCAGCCTCAGTAGCATTCCTCAGATCAACACCAATCGAGGAAATTTGTAAGGCTGCCACCTGGTCCTCGGTTCACACATTCACCTCACATTATTGTCTGGATACTCTCTCCAGACGGGATGGACAGTTTGGCCAAACAGTATTGAAAAATTTATTCTCTTAAGTCGCCAACTCCCCCTCCATCCCACTGAGGTTAGCTTGGAGGTCACCCACTAGTGAGAATACCTGCCTGCTTGTCCTGGGATAAAGCAATGTTACTTACCGTAACAGTTGTTATCCAGGGACAGCAGGCAGCTATTCTCACGTCCCACCCACCTCCCCTGGGTTGGCTTCTCAGGCTAGCTACCTGAACTGAGGAGACACGCCCGGATCTCCGGGTAGGAAGGCACCGGCGCATGCGCGGTGCGGGCATCTAGAAACTTTAAGTTTCTACAAGCAACACGTGCTTGTGAGACGTCCGTACCGGGGCTCTGTCTGATGACATCACCCACTAGTGAGAATAGCTGCCTGCTGTCCCTGGATAACAACTGTTACGGTAAGTAACATTGCTTTCTGTTCCAACTTACTCTTGCCAGTAGATGGAATTTGAAATTTTCAGTCTGTTTACCAAGATATATAATGACTTTTGAAAATTGAATGCTCCATGTTTTCTGGGAATTCTGTACTTTTTCTGTACGACCTGCTAAGATTTTGTTTGAAAAAGCAATGCCTACTGTACTTTTCTTTATTCTAGTAAGTTTGAAAGTTATAATCTTTAAATCTTGAACAAAATGAAATAAAAGGAAGGGTCATCTGCTGTGTTTGGTCAGAAAGTCCAAACTCAGCAGGACTTTTACAGAAGTTATAAAAAGTAATTTCCAGCACACATTTCACATTATCCTTGTACATATACATCCCTTTTGTGTCTGAATAGTGGTGCAGTGATGTGTTTATTCATAATTGTGTGTGGCTATGCCGTCGTCTTTTAATTTTCATGCAATTTTGTTGCAGATGTGATTGAGCTGAAAGTGATGTTGGAGGATGCAGAAGACAGAAAGTTTCCAGAAAATGATCTGTACCGTAGACTCAGGGATGCAGTAAAAGAGGCAGAAACTTGTGCATCAGTGGCTCAGCTGCTTCTGAATAAAAAACAGAAACATAGGTAAGGGGATTTCTAGTGCAAAAAGCACATGCAGTGTTCTCCCTAGAAATTTTTTCCAGCCGGGTGGCATGAAAAAGTAGCCGGGTGGAGCAGGATGGGGGAAATTTGGTGGTGCAAATATGGTGCTATGCAAATTACCCCTCCCTGCTCACAGTGAAGGAGTAGGGCAGGGGTGTCCAACCTTTTGGCTTCCCTGGGCCGCATTGGACGAAAAAAAATTTTCTGGGGCCGCACAAATAAAGGCCGAGCAGGTCCCAAATTTGCAATCACTAATATAGAAGATGTACGTATCTAATAATAAACCTTCATTAAAGGAACACTGTGGAGAGGAACCCCAAAAAGCAGTAATACTTACCCTGACTGAGTGATCCTCCACGTACACCGCTGACAGTGGAAGCAGCCACAGGCTTCCGCATCTCCACTCTGATGAGCAGGGATGCGCACTCCTGGTTTTCCCATTCACTTCTATTACAGCTACGGTGAGCCTCATCAGAGCGGGGATGCTGCATCAGCTGTCATCGATGCACGTGGAGGATAGTTCAGTTAGGGTAAATATTATTGCTTTTTTGGGCCTCCCACTTTGAGCTTAGGCTCCCTCAAAATGAACATCTCCCCTGCTGTAGCTAGTAGGGATCCTCAAACCTCACCAACTGACGGCCACCTCCTCCTCCCCCAAGTTCTGCAGGTGGCAGCAATATTGCAGAGCTGCTGCCTTCCCCTCCCACCTTGGCTTTCATGCATGCTTGAAAGCAGTGGCAGCTTGAGGATATTGCCATTGGCTGCAAAGCTTGGAGATTTTGGGTTGTCAGACTGGAGGAAGATGTCTTCAGGTGGCAGGGCTTGGGGATCCCCAATAGCTCTAGTATTTGTAAATTGTACTCAGGCGGGGAGAAACTTTGGTGCCCATCTACTAATTTTGGGCTCCAGTCCTTCCCCCAAATCAGCTGTACAGTATGACTACTCCACTGAATATAAAAATAATTGTGATGCACATATCCCAAAGCTAACATATACCAGTTAATAAATTCAAAATAAAACAATTTTTTCTACCTTGTTGTCTGGATATTTTTTTTTCCATCCTCTTGGTCCTAGTTTTTCTTTCTGCTTTTTGTCTATCTTCAACTAATTCTCTTTCCAGTGTCTGCTGTCTATTATTTTCTCCTCTTCTCTCGTTCCATTTCCTTCTTATGCCTGTCTCCAACGTATTGATTTTTTCTTTTCCGCTTTCTTAACTTTTTCTTTTCTGCCTCTATCCATGCAAATCTTGCCTTCTTTCTCGTCTTTCTTCATTTTAAATTATCAGCTACCTCTCAATTCTCCATCTTCTCTCAGTCCCTAGCTCTCCCATTTCCCATCTCACTCCTTTCCCAGCCTCCTATTTCGATGAAGAAATGGAAGCCGAGATGAAGCGAGAATGCAAAGGCGGTAACACGGTTATTATGGGAGACTTCAACTACCCTGGGATAGACTGGAGTCTCGGAAGCTCAAATGCGCTAGGGAGACAGAATTTCTGAAGGCTGTACAAGATTGCTTCATGGAACAGCTTGTTAGAGAACCGACAAGAGGAAATGCCACTCTGGATCTAATCCTAAATGGGCTAAGGGGACCTGCAAAGGAAGTGGAAGTAGTGGGACCGTTGGGAAACAGCGATCATAATATGATCAAGTTCAAGATGGAAGTAGGAATACTGAAAGGAAAGAGAACCATAGCGACAACTTTTAACTTCAGGAAGGGTAACTACGAAGCAATGAGGGGAATGGTAAAGAAGAAACTTAGGAACACTTCCCAAAAATGGCAGACGGTAGAACATGCCTGGTCCTTTTTCAAGGACACGGTGAGCGAGGCACAAAATCTATATATCCCCAGATTCAGAAAAGGGTGCAACAAGAGTCGAATAAAAGACCCGGCGTGGATAACTAAAATAGTGAAGGAAGCGATAAGCAATAAGAAAAATTCATTCAGAAAATGGAAAAGGGACAAAACTGAGGTAAACTGGAGAGAGCACAGGAAGTATCAAAAAGAATGTCACCGTGTGGTTCGAAAAGCTAAAAGAGAGTATGAAGAGAGACTAGCCAGGGAAGCACGAAATTTCAAACCGTTCTTTAGATATGTTAAAGGGAAACAGCCGGCTAGGGAGGAGGTGGGACCACTGGATGACGGAGACAGGAAGGGAGCGGTGAAGGAAGAGAAAGAGGTCGCAGAAAGACTTAACATGTTCTTTTCATCTGTATTCACAAACGAAGACACAACCAACATACCGGAACCTGAGCAATTCTTCAATGGAAATCAAGCACAAAAGTTAACATCCATAGAAGTGAGCCTTGATGATGTGCGCAGACAGATAGAAAAACTAAAAACTGACAAATCCCCGGGTCCGGATGGAATCCATCCAAGGGTGCTGAAGGAACTAAAGGAGGAAATAGCGGAACTACTACAGCAAATTTGCAACCTATCTCTGAAAACAGGTGTGATTCCAGAGGATTGGAAGATAGCCAACGTTACGCCCATCTTTAAAAAGGGATCAAGAGGAGACCCGGGAAACTACAGACCGGTGAGTCTGACCTCTGTTCCGGGGAAAATGGCGGAAGCACTAATAAAAGGAAAAATTGATGAACATTTTGAAAAACACGAACTTCTGATAACCAGCCAACATGGTTTCTGCAGGGGGAGATCGTGTCTGACCAACTTATTGCACTTCTTCGAGGGAATTAACAAACAGATGGACAAAGGAGACCCCATAGACATCATATACCTAGATTTCCAGAAAGCCTTTGACAAGGTGCCTCACGAACATCTACTCCGGAAACTGAAGAACCATGGGGTGGACGGAGACGTGCATAGATGGATCAGAAACTGGTTAGCGGGTAGGAAACAGAGGGTAGGGGTGAAGGGACACTACTCAGACTGGAGGAAGGTCACGAGTGGTGTTCCGCAGGGCTCAGTGCTCGGGCCGCTGCTATTTAATATATTCATAAATGATCTAGAAACAGGAACAAAGAGTGAGATAATAAATTTTGCGGACGACACCAAACTATTTAGTGGAGCTCGGACAAAGGAGCACTGTGAAAAATTGCAAAGGGACTTGGACAAATTGGGAGAATGGGCAGAGAGATGGCAGATGAAGTTCAATGTTGAGAAATGTAAAGTATTGCATGTGGGAATCAGAAACCCGAGGCACAGCTATACGATGGGAGGGATGTTATTGAATGAGAGTACCCAAGAAAGGGACTTGGGGGTAATGGTGGACATGACAATGAAGCCGACGGCACAGTGCGCAGCGGCCGCCAAGAGAGCGAATAAAATGCTGGGGATAATCAAGAAGGGTATTACAACAAGAACGAAAGAAGTTATCCTGCCGCTGTACCGGGCAATGGTGCGTCCGCATCTTGAGTACTGCATCCAGTATTGGTCACCATATCTTAAGAAGGATATGGTGTTACTCGAGAGAGTTCAGAGGAGAGCGACACGACTGATTAAGGGGATGGAAAGCCTTTCATACGCTGAGAGATTGGAGAAACTGGGTCTCTTTTCCCTGGAGAAGAGAAGACTTAGAGGGGATATGATAGAGACTTACAAGATCATGAAGGGCATAGAGAGAGTAGAGAGGGACAGATTCTTCAAACTTTCAGAACATAAAAAAACAAGAGGGCATTCGGAAAAGTTGAAAGGGGACAGATTCAAAACGAATGCTAGGAAGTTCTTCTTTACCCAACGTGTGGTGGACACCTGGAATGCGCTTCCAGAGGACGTTATAGGGCAGCGAACGGTACTGGGGTTTAAGAAAGGATTGGACAATTTCCTGCTGGAAAAGGGGATAGAGGGGTATAGATAAAAGATTACTGCACAGGTCCTGGACCTGATGGGCCGCCGCGTGAGCGGACTGCTGGGCGCGATGGACCTCAGGTCTGACCCAGCGGAGGCATTTCTTATGTTCTTTCTTTCTACTCCCCATTATCACATTTCTATCACTCACTGCTCTCTCTCATCTTGTCATCTCCATTTTGACCTCATCCACATGGCTCACCACTTTCAGAATCCCATCCCTCTCCCCACTGGTCAGGCTATAACTCCCTGTCCCTTTCTTTCCATCCCCTTTCTTATCCCAGATCTCATCCCTCCTGCCCTCCCATGGGTCCATCTCTCCTCCTTTATCCCCATGGTCCAACATTTTGCTCCCTCTCTTTTCTGTTTTTCTTCCCTCCCCCTTTGATGCTGAACAATGAAATGGAGGGGAAAAAAAGAGAGATGCTGCATCTCTCTGCCTTCCATCCACAGGCCTAAAATTTCTCCCTACCTCCCTTCCATCCCCAGATCCAACTTCTCTCCCTTTCTCTTCCCAACTGCCCCCACCACATCTCTCTCCATGGGTGGCATGATAAAGTAGCTGGGTGGGGCGGGACAGGGAAATTTGGTGGTTAGAATAGGCTCATTAAATCCAGTGGCGTACCTAGTATATATGACAGCCAGTGCTGATTATTTTTTAACAGCCCCCTCCTCTATATAAAAAAAGTTATTTTTAGTAATAATCCATGAGTCACACAACAAGGGTACACCTAGGAAAAGGCAGCATCTTTGCTGCAGTGAGCACTAGAACACCACACGAATTGTAAATCTAAATAAGTCTAATCATGCACAGGCAATTGATTTTATACAGTCAATGCTAACAGAAAACCATGTCCTTTTCATACACAAAGAACACAGAAACACACTCGCCCAATATGGAATAATCACAAACTAAAAATAGAAATATGTAGACAAAAGTTAAACTGAAAACGCCAAGAAATCAGACTCTGCATACAATGCAACACCATAGAAACAGTGACACATGTCCCCTAATACTGTGCAAAATATAGACAGTAGATGTAAATTTGAAAAAAAAAACCTGATACATAATCACCACTTTACAAATTAACAAATAGAAGTAAAACAAATAATGAGAAATAAGAAAATACCATTTTATTGGACTAATCCATTTTTCAATTAGCTTTCAGAGGCCAAATCTTTCTTCAAGACAGTACAGTATACTGTTATTATGGTGTCCTGTCCTGACCTGAGGAAAGGGGGCTTAGTCCCCATAAAAATTGCTTTATTTCCATTTCCTACTTATAAACTTTTATCAATACGTAAAGCAACAAAAAAATTTTTTTACCTTTTGTCGTTTCTGCTTCATCTTCTTTCTATACAGCATTTGTCCTTTATCCCTTCCATGCAACATCTATCTGCCCTCTCTCTTTGCCTCTTCCACCCAGCCTCTGCCCTCTCTCTACCCACCCCTTCCATCTATTGTCCACCCTCTCTCTCTTCCATACGGCATGTTCCCTCTTTTTATGTCCTTCAATAAACTGTATATCCTGTGCCCTTTCTCCTTTGTACATGATTCATTTCAGCTTCACCCCATCTCCATTTTTCTGTCTCCACCCCCTCCACTATGCTCTGGTGTATCTCTTCTCCTTTCCTTACTTCCCACTCCACCCCATGGTCTGGCATCTCTATCTCATTCCCTTCCCTCCCCCCATGCCCTGACATCTCTCTCTTTTCTCTGACACCTCCTTTCCTTCCTTTCCCTGTGGTCTGGCATTTGTCTCCTTAGTTTCCCTTCCCTCCCTCCATGCCCTGACATCTCTCTCCTCTCCTTCCATCCTTCTCCCTGGTCTGGCATCTGTTTCTTCCCCCCTCCCCCTTATATGCCCTGACATCTCTCCCTTCCCTCCATGGTCTGGTACCTCCTTTCCTTTCCCTCCCATGGTCTTGGAATCTCTCTTTCTTCTCCTCTCCCTTCCCTGGTCTTCCTTCTCCATCCCTCCCTCTTTCCCTCTCTTCCCTCCATTGGGTGCTGCTGCAGCAGCATTTCTCTCCCCCCTCCACTTGGCCACACTGCAGCATTTCTTCCCCCCTCCCCCGTAGTGCCAGCATTTCTTTCCCCCCTGCAGAGCCAGCAGCATCATTTCTCTTTCTCTCCCCCCTCCAATTGGCCACAGTGCACTGAGTGCAGCATTTCTCCTCCTCCTCCTCCCCCCCCCCCCCCCCGCAGCGCAGCATTCACAATTCTTTACAGGCTAAGGCGGGAGATAGAGAAGTGAGGAGGGAAGCTTACAACTTGCTGCTTTTACTTGTTTCTTCGCTGCCGGGTCCTGCCTTCGCGGAAACAGAAAGTAGGCAGGACCCGGCAGCGAAGAAACAAGTAAAAGCAGCAAGTTGTAAGCTTCCCTCCTCACATCCCTATCTCCCGCCTTAGGCTCGTGCCCTCGGAGCTCTGTATAGGCGAGACTGCACACTATGCTGGCTTAGCAGCGTGCCCATGCAAAAATAGCGACCCACCGAGGCCAGAAACTCCATGGCTCTACGTTCCTCATACCAGGCGGAGTTATTCAGGATACTCAGAATTTCCCCCACACAAAAGCTCCCCGTTGGCGCACACACGCTACAAAATCTCACGCCGCCCGCACACGTTCTACACCAGTTGCTTAAGTGAAAGTGGCTCACGTAAGCCTATCTGTCCTCTGGGGTCTCCGATGCGTGCAGTGGCCCGCCGATGAGTGCAATGGTGTGGTGGCCTGCGCGCTGAAAGTGCCCACGTGTAAGGAGTCAGCTGTGGAATCGGAGTCAGCTGTGGGATCGAAGCCACAGTACACCGTCTGTGCACTGCTCTGCAATATTAAAAAAGTCAGGCTGAGGCGTCAAACATTGAACTTCTGACGACTCTTTAGGCTGTGCCGAGTCAGCCCGGGAAATCCCCAAACCGTTGAGAAGGTTTGTTGTTTGTTTTTTTTTAAATGTTTCAGCGGGAGTAGCAGGATTTGTGACTTAGATGACAGCTGGGCGGAGCGCCCGGCTAAAAGGCTCTAGGGAGAACACTGACATGAGTCCTGAACCTGTGGGTAGTGCATCTTCACCAGTAAGTGGTCTAGTTTTGCTGTCCGTGTGGCTAGAATTCCATCGTACCGTTTTTTCCGTTTGATGTCTCTGATTGGAGGGTATGTGAATGGTGTCTGGGTTCTCCTGTGTCTGGTTGTAGTAGTTTGGATTAGGTAGTTGTTCAAGTAGGCTGGGTTGTCACTATTTATGGATTTAAATAATAGACAGTAGAATTTAAATAGTATTCTTGCTTGAATTGGGAGCCAGTGTGAGTCGAGATATGCCTTGATGATGTGGTCATGTTTTCTTAGTGAATAGATTAGTCTCAGGGCTGTGTTTTGTACTGTTTGCAGTTGTTTTATCATTGTTGTGGGGCAGGGGAGATATAGGATGTTGCAGTAGTCAAGGAGACCTAGGACTAGGGACTGGACCATGAGCTGGAATTGTTTTCTGTCGAAGAATTTTCGAACTTGCCTTAGGTTTCTCATGACTGTGAATGATTTCTGTATTGTTTTGTTGATTTGTGGTTGCATGGTGCAGCATCTGTCTATCGTCATTCCCAGAAGTTTTAGAGTGGGTTGAATTGGGTATGTGATTGAATTTATTACTAGGTTTGCTATGGTTGGGGTTTTATGTTTTTTTGAGAAGTATGAATTATTGTCTGTGTTCAGTTTTAGTTTGTGGTCTTTCATCCAAGTTGCCACTGTTTCTAGAGTTCTGTGCAGTGTGTCTGTCATGGTGGACATTGGCTGATCAAAAGGAAGGAGAATGGTGATGTCATCTGCATAGCTATAGAAGGTTAAACCTATTTTGTGTAGGCAGGTGCCGAGGGATGCAATGTAGAGATTGAAGAGTGTTGGGGGTAATGGCGATCCTTGGGGTACGCCACAGGGGTTGGACCATGGTTCTGATTTTTCTTTGTTTGTCTTTACTCTGTAGGTCCTGGGTTGTAGGAATCCTTGAAACCATGTGTGTACTTTGCTTGTGATTCCTATTGTATCTAGTATTTGTAGCAGGATGTCATGGTCTACCAGGTCAAATGCTGCGGTGAGATCTAGTTGAATAATCAGCATTTTTTTGCCTGTGCTGAGGTGTTGTCTAGCTGTGTTCAGAAGGGAGCCTAGTAGTGTCTCAGTGCTGAAGTTGGTTCTGAATCCAGGCTCTAGGGTGGAGCAAATTGTGGTTTTCTAGGTAGTTGGTGAGGAGTTTAGCTACGAGGCCTTTCATTACCTTGACATATAGTGGAATTAAGGCTATGGGTCTGTAGTTGGATGGTTGATCTGTTGCTCCTTTTGGGTCTTTTAAGATCGGGGTGACTATGATTTCGGAGAGGTCTTGTGGGAAAAGGCCATCTGTGAGCATGGTTTGTATCCATTGCATGAGGAGAGTGCGGAATTTTAGGCTGGAGGTTTTTAATAGGTATGGAAGTCATTGGTTGAGGTCGCAAGCTGCGTGGCTGTATTTTTTATAGAGTTTGTTAAGGTCAGACCATTGTATAATGGAGAAGTGGGACCAGGTTTTATCTGCTGCAACTGATTCTTTTTCTGTGGGGGAGCATTGTGATCTCTTCTAGGTGGGTTGGGGTTCCTGCGAACTTTGTCCTGCCAGTTGTAATTTTATTTTTTAAGTATTCAGCTAAAAGGGTGGCTGAAGGGGGGAGTGTTGTCGTTTTTGGCTAGGTAGGGTTTGCTATCTGTGAGTTCTTTTAGTAATTGGAATAGGTTTTTTTTGTGTGTGTCTTGGGCTTCTATGCTTATTTGGTTTGTGTAGTATGGAATTAGAAAAGGTTCAAAAAGAGTCACCAAGATGATAAAGGGCATGGAACTGCTCTCTTATGAGGAAAACGTAGAGGTTAGTGCTCTTCAGCTTGAAAATGAGATGGCTGAGGGGAGATATGATTGAGGTCTACAAAATGCTGAGTGGTGTAGAAAGGGTACAAGTGAATCATTGTTTGGTTTGTTTGGGGTTTTTTACTCTGCCAAAAATGACAGACTAGGGAACCCTCAGTGAAGTTATATGGAGATACTTGTAAAATCAACAGCAGGAAATATTTGTTCACTCAGTAATTAAGTTCTGGAACGCATTGTCAGATGATGTGGTAACAGCCGTTAATGTGAACATGTTCCCCTATGTCTGCTATTGAGGCAGACATAGGGGAAGCCACTGCTTGTCCTAGGATAAGTAACATGGAATGTTGCTACTGTTTTGGTTTCTGCCAGGTACTTGTGACTTAGATTGGCTACTATTGGAAATAGCATATTAGACTAGATAAGAATATGTAGCCAGACCAGTGGTTTATGTTCTAGTCCACCCTATACCTATTCTATTGCAATGACAGTCCTTCAGTTGGGGCCATACAGTTATGGTCCTTGAATCCAGTGCAGATACCTCATTTAAGTAATAATTTTTTTATTTATTCAATTTTTCTATACCGTTCTCCCAGGGGAGTTTAGAACGGTTTACATGAATTTATTCAGGTACTCAAGCATTTTTCCCTGTCTGTCCCGGCGGGTTCACAATCTACCTAATGTACCTGGGGCAATGGGGGGATTAAGTGACTTGCCCAGGGTCACAAGGGGCAGCGTGGGTTTGAACCCACAACCCCAGGGTGCTGAGGCTATAGCTTTAACCACTGCGCCACACACTCCCCATTACACCCTTCCCTTCCACCCTGTCACAGAATACACAGAAGCAAGTGGACCTGGGAGTCACATCAGGGCTTTCTGTGTGGCACAGTGCTTTCACTGAGCCACTATCCTAACCTAGTTTCTTATTTTACTATGTACTGTATATTGTATGCTCGAATATAAGTCGATCCAAATATAAGTCTGGCGGCTTAATATTCAAGTGCCCTACCTTGTTAGGCACTGCACCCAGCCCTCTTCCTTCCCTACCTCCCCTGTCAGGCACGGCACCTAGCCCTCCAGAGATTCAAGATAAAGTTAGACAAATTCCTGCTGAACCAGAATTTAGGCAGGTAAAGCTAGTCTCAGGACCCTGATCTTTGACCAAAGGGCTGCCGCGTGAGCGGACTGCTGGGCACGATGGACCACTGATCTGACCCAGCAGCAGCAATTCATATGCTCTTCCCTCACTCCCTCCCTGTCAGGCACTGCACCCAGCCCTCTTCCCTCCCAACCCCTGTCAGGTTCTTCACCCAGCCCCCTTCCTACCCTCCCTCCCAGGCACTGCACCCAGTCCTCTTCCCTCCCAACCCCTGTCAGGCTCTTCACCCAGCCCCCTTCCTGCCCTCCCTCCCTTGTCAAACTTTGCATACAGTCAAGAAGCTACTCAGCGCTGAGCAGGAGCACCAAAGTGCGCTCCTTCTCTTTACCGCTCAGCAGCTGAAGAAACTGGATCTCGTGGCAGACACCACCGACCGGGTTAGCAGCGGTAAGCTTGCTCCTGCCCGCTACACCTCTGGACCATCAGGGATTGGCAGGGAGGGCAGGATGCAGATCCTGGCAGCGGCCTGCAATAATTCTGGGAGGGGGCGCTGCCCTGAATATAAACCAGCACCTCCATTTTTGGGCTCAAAAATCCCGGTTTATATTTGAGTATATACGGTAGTTGACTTTTTAAAAAAAACCACCTTGTAGACCAGGGGTGTTCTAGCCTCATACCTCAACTGCTGATCGCCGGTGGAGGTACAGCGGGCAGGAGCAAACTTTCCAAGTTCCTGCCCCACTGTTAGCTGGCTGCCGTGAGTCTTCGGCCGCTGAGAAGCACGAGAGGCGTGCGATTTGGCACCGCTGCTCAGTGCTGAGCGGTTTCCTTAATGGTTCCCGCAAATTCTCACGAGAATTCGCAGGAGCCATTAAGGAAGTCACTCAGCACTGAGCAGCAGCGCCAAATCACGTATCTGCTTGTGCTTCTCAGCGGGCAAAGACACAGCAGCCAGTTAACAGCGGGGCAGGAATTTTGAAAGTTTGCTCCTGCCCGCTGTACCTCCACCGGCGATCGGCAGTTGAGGTATGAGGGTGGCAGGGTGTAGAGCCTGGGAAGGAGGGTGCAGAATCTGATGGGGAAGGGAAGGAAGGGTGCTTGGTGCAGAGTCTGACAGGGAAGGGAGGGAAAGAAGGAAAGGGGTCTGGGTGCAATGCCTGACAGGGGAGGGAGGGAAGGATGCTGGGTGCAGTGCCTGGCAGAAAGGGAGCTGGGTGCAGAGCCGCCCGACTTAAATTCGAGTCAACCATTTTTCCTCCTTTTTTTGGGGAAAAGGGGGGTCTCAACTTATGTTCAAGTATATATGGTACTTATATAGAAATGTACTCTCCCTCTGCTTGCTTGTAAAAAAATCATTTGTTGCAGGTTCGATGTGGCAGGTTTAAATGGCCCTGAAGAAGTGGTGCTACACCATGAAACAATCGTTGGCCCAATTAATTTAAACCCTGTTAAACAACGCATAGAATCTAATACTTTTTTCCTCATAGCACAAAGTGACGAAAATTTGTTATGCCTGTGATGGATTTTCAAGTAGAGTCACATTATAAATAGACTGACTGTGAACTGAAGCTTTTTCTTTCGTCCGCTTGAAGCGTGGTGGTGTGTTTTGATAGTGTATTACAATGATTACAATTCCACAGAAGGCTCTTGTTTCTTTTTAAGGGACGCTTTTGTTTTATACTTTGTCACACTGTATTTTCATTTGCATATGTTTTCTGCTGATGGACATGTTATATGCTACTCAGGGTGGATAAAAATCAATGATTAAAAAATTGATTTTTTAATTTAAATCATATTTTTAAAATTTAAATTGAAAAATTTATGTATAGATAGTTTTCTGTTTAAGATACATTATAGTCCAAAAGTTATTCATCATGAAATAAGGATTAGTTTTAATTATGTAGCATGAGGCTATATATTCATGCAATGTTTACATTTTTTTTGGTAAATGAATTCCATTAATCCATTCATAATGTCACAGGCATGATTTAAATCAAGTCTCCAACTTGTGATTTAAATCATATCCACCCTGATGCTGCTTTTGACAGTATAATAAATTGCTTTAGAAAAACCACTAGTTACTTTTAGGCCTTCTTCTATTAAATTGCACTAGCAGTTTTTAGCTCGGTGAGTCGCGCTGAATGGCCCGCGCTGCTCCCAATGCTCATTGAGTTCCTATGAGCATCAGGAGAAGCGCGGGCTATTCAGCGCGGCCCTCTGCGCTATAAACTGTTAGCGCAGTTTAATAGAAGAGGGGGTTAGTTGGCAACATAGTAACTAGTGGCAACATATCTATCTGGGTTTATTCTTCATATGTAAGGGTTATGGAACTGATATACTTCCTTTCTGTGATATGAATTGATAAGGGAGTCTGCGGACCTTATCATAAACAAAATGATCTCGTGACAACCCAATTGCTGTTATAAAATAGGTTTATTAGCAATAAACAAAAGACATCTTTCTTTTTATGAAACAACAAAGTACAGCACATTGGGCCAATGGGTTACATATAGAACTTCCTGCTACTGTTATGAATCCATCCCAAAGTTATATCAGCCAGTATGCTACTTATATTCTTTAGTTCAGTAGCCTAGGGTACCACCTAGTTACAGATTACATACTCACTTTCCATTGGTTTGTCACATGCATTATTTCTATTGGCTATATGGTCTATACACTTATCATGGAGCCATATTGAAACATGACGTCACCTAGTGTCAAAACTGACCTTTCTATTTCCCTGACACTGCATTCTTAATACTAAGGTCCATAATTTCTTAGAGTAGGCCTTCTCTGTCCTGAGCTTGATTGTTGTTCTGTCAATAGTTCTGATAATTCTTTGGTAGGACATTTTATCCTGTACTGTTGCTTGAGTTTATCCAATGACGTCACAGTGATCTCTGCTAGTTACTAGAGCAAAGGTAAATCTCTCATAGAGCATATTATCTCCTGCTGACAGGCAGAAATATGATTGTCCAGAGGCTTGAATTCATAAGCACAATATCTCTCTTAGAAGTATAACTTTATTTTTTGGGGTCTCAGGGGTCTTCACCTACATTTTCATTCAGGTCTTATTCCTATTTCTTCCTTTGCCTACATTTTCATGCAGGTCTTATTCCTGATTCTTCCTCAGAATATAAATATGAAAAAAGTTCTTGAGATTGTCAAGAAGAAAGATTAAACAGAAAGTAATGAAACTAGTTCCATCACTGGATATTTTAGATTTTTTAAATTGGTCCTTGAAAAAGTCACTTTAATTTACAAATGAGCAATAGTTATATGAATGGGGAAATAAGCAATATTATACACATAAATAATTATTTATAGGTAACTGGCAACTTGACTGTCCCAAATTTAAACATGAAATTTTTGTATTTTTTCAAATTTTTTTACAGCAGGCAGAGTAGTGAGAGTGGGAGGACACGTACAAAGCTAACCATGGAGGAGCTGAAGGCATTTGTCCAGCAGCTGTTTAGCCTGCCCTGTGTAATCAGTCAGGCTCGACAGGTCAAGGTGAGTCCTACTTCATTTTTTTCTCTTTGTACAATTAGAGCTGTTGGGCTCATACTTTTTCAGCCTTCCAATTCATCTCCATTTTAGTTATCTATGCTCAAAGCAGTAAGCGTAATCAAAAATTATATAAACTTAGTTACAGTCTATAAGATACATTAGGGTTACCATATGGCTCCAGAGAAAAGAGGATGGATTGGGATATCCAGGTTTTACTTCCATTGAAAGCAATGAAAATAAGAAGGACAGATGGAGACATCTGGATTTGATAAATATCTGGGTTTTATTTCCATTGAAAGTAATGGAAGTAAAACCTGGATGTCTGAATCTGTCCTCCCTTTTCTGGTAACCCTAAGATACATAGACAAAGTATTATAGTCATCTCGTGGCAGATCCTCTTTCACTGTCCCTCTCACCCGACCTGACTTAAGGTCCCATTCAAATGTTCGATCTGGGTCCCTTTTGTCTTTTGCCTTGGCTCTTGAAAGGGAGCACCTAGGTCAGAAAGGTTATTCAGATAACAGATCTACATACCACGGGCACCTGGGCCAGTACAAAGCCACCAGGATCATGTGACTGGGGTGCCGAGCAATGTGAAGGACTCTGCCCACCATCGGCCACAGAGGAAACGCATATAGGAGGCCTCTCCAATGGCCAAGGCTGCACTATGGCATCCATCCCCTCGGCCTGAACATCCCTGCGCCTACTGAAGAGCCATGGCACTTTGGCATTGACACTCGTACCATCAGGTCCATGACCGTTCAACCCCAAGCCTGCACAATCAACTCAAAGGCTGCAGGACCGAGACACCACTCGCCAGGATCCAGCACGTGATGGCTGAGGAAGTCCGCCTAGACATTCTCCACTCCCACTATGTAGGAAGCCGAGATGTCCAGATGAGTCTCTGCCCAGGCCATGAGCAGAGCCATCTCCTGTGCCACAGATGATTCCTGGTTTCCCCCGATGATTGACACAAGTCTCCACCTTCTCTGGAGACCAAATGCCCTGAGCCGAGCCGAGCGACCGAGACACTGTGCTCCCCATCCGAGGAGACTGGCATCTGTGAGAAGCACTGTCCACTGGGGCTGATCCAGACTTCGCTCACCCGGAGGAGGTGACAAACCAACCCCCAAAGAGGAACGGGAGAGTCCAGATTACGCAACTGAGACAACAACCACTGAAGGAAAGCATACTGAAACGGCCGCATGTGAGCCTGAGTCCACTGAACCACGTCCAGGGAGGCCATCGTCAACCCCAAGACCTTGAGAAAATCCTGTGCCCATGGACACTGGGAAGCCATCAGAAGGCAAATCTGTGACTACAACTGGCAAACATCTGCTGACTGTGACAAATGGTGGATGTTCTATTCTAGGACATTCCAAGAAATGCTTGAGCCACAAGAAAGCCACAATGTCAGGTCAAGATGACATGGTCTTTTTTTTTTTTTTTTTTTTTAATATTTTATTTATAAATTTTTCATTCTTACAATATTTTAATTGTACATATAAACTTCAAATAATGCATGAAAAATTGTGATTACAAATAATTCAATTATCAGATAACATATATCCCTCCCATTTTTTCAATACTTAAAACCATATAATATACATTCCCTTCCCCTCCCCATTCTAATATAATCATTATTGTGATAATTTATTTATTAATTTTATATTCTTACATCAATTAATTCACATATAATATAATTAATTATTTCATAACATTTGTAATTACATTCTATATATCATATCATAAATAGTAAATCCAAAAATTATATAAGTCCCTCCCCATTCCTATATACCTATTATAAATGTGCTAAGAAATCTAATCAGTAGAATAATTTGTCAATGGTTGCCAAATTTTCATGAAATTATGAAGATTCCCATGTTGTAATGCTATTACTTTTTCCATTTTATAGATATGACAGACAGAGTTCCACCAGAATGTATAATTTAATTTGGTGTAGTCCTTCCAGTTTTGAGTTATTTGTTGCATGGCGACTCCTGTCAATATTAATAGCAGCTTATTATTATTTGCTGAGATCGGACTCTGAGTTCTCATTGCAGTGCCAAATAGTATGGTGTCATATGAGAGTCCTACATGATTTTCTAATAACTTATTAATTTGGGGCCAAATTAAATTCCAAAAGGCATTTACACAGGGACAAAAAAAAATTAAGTGATCTAACGTCCCTATTTCTGTTTTACAATGCCAGCATCTATTGGATCTAGTGCTATCTATCTTTTGCAGGCGCGTAGGGGTCCATAACACTCTATGTAATAAAAACATCCATGTTTGATTCATAGATGCTGACTTTGTAGATCTTAATCTCCAGGACCAAAATCGTGGCCATTGAGAAACAGAAATTGTCTGTCCAATCTCAATACTCCAAATATCCCTAAGTCCATTTTTCTTTTTTTTACTTAAAAATCCATATATTAATTTGTACCATTTTGCGGCTTGGTGTCCCAAGAAATCCGCCTGGAAACATAGAACTTGTAGACTATATTGAGTATTAAGATTTTTCCATTCAGGGAACCCTGCCTGAATGGCCTGCTTCAATTGCATCCATTTAAAATATTGTGATTTATTTAAGCCAAATTTATTTTGCAATTGTGAAAAACTAAGCAGTGAACCTTCTGAAATGACATCATTTAATGTTCGTATACCTGCACTTATCCATTGTTTCCAGACGATTTTAAATCCGCCAATCTTGATCCTGGAGTTTACCCAAATAGACTGATTTAGTGATTTAGAAATTGGATTTGTTGATAGGTTATTTATATATCTTAATGTTTTCCAAGTATCTAATAAAATTCTGTTATCTTTATATCTTCTAGGCATTGTTATACTAATTAAATGATCTAAATGTAATGGGAACAGGAGCCGCCATTCTAAATATAGCCAATCTGGTACATTCTCCATGAGATCTGGGAGGATCCAATACATACCCTGTCTTAGAATATAGGCTTGATGGTACATTACATTACATTACATTAGGGATTTCTATTCCGCCATTACCTTGCGGTTCAAGGCGGATTACAAAAGGTTAATTTAAAAAAGACAGAATTACAATGATTAGCTAGAGAGGTAAGTTGTAGATCTTAAGAGCATTTAGAGGTCGTGTTGTTATTGCTGTTTCAGGAATTTCTTGAAAAGTGTGGTTTTTATTTCTTTTCTGAATGTCCTATAGTCTGGGGTGGTCATCAGAAGGTTGGAGATCTGGTTGTCCAGTCTTGCGGCTTGAGTGGCTAGGAGGCCGTCGTGTAGTTTTGTTCTTTTTACTTCTTTGATTGGGGGGGGTATGAATGGGGAGTGCGTTTTTCTGTGTCTGGTACTGGGTGCTTGGATGAGGCGATTGTTCAGGTATGATGGGCTGTCTCCGTGTAGGGTTTTAAATAATATGCAGTAGAATTTGAAATGGATTCTTTCTTGGATTGGGAGCCAGTGTGAGTTGATGAAGGCTTCAGTGATGTGGTCATGTTTTTTCAATGAGTAGATGAGTCTCAAAGCTGTATTTTGGATTGTTTGGAGTTGTCTTATCGTAGTTGCAGGACATGGAAGGAAGAGTATGTTACAGTAGTCCAATATACCTAGTATTAGGGATTGTACTATAAGTTGGAATTGTGTTCTTTCAAAGAATTTTCGGACTTGTCTCAGGTTTCTCATGATTGCGAATGATTTTTGAATTGTTTTATTTATTTGCGGTTGCATTGTGCAGCATCTGTCTATGGTACCTATAAAAATTTGGAAAATTTACCCCTCCCTCCACAATTGGTCTTTGTAAAGATACTAAAGCTATTCTGGGTCTTTTCCCAAACCAAACAAATTTTGTAATAATATTATTTAATTTTTTATAAAAGGACCCCTGAAAAAATATTGGTATCATACTCATTTGATAACAAACCACAGGCAATATCATCATTTTAATTGTTTGAACTCTTCCCCACCATGAAAGATGTAAAGGATTCCATTGTTCACACATTTCTGTAATTTTTTTCAATAAAAGTTTTTCATTTTCTTTGACTGTATCATCTATTGTATTTTTGATCATAATTCCTAAATATTTTATTCCTTCCTCTTTCCAAATAAATGAATATGAATCAAATAATCCTTTGGTGCAATGAACATTAATAGGAAGAATTTCTGATTTACTCCAATTAATTTTATATCCAGAAAATTTTCCAAATTCCTCTAGAAGATTAAGTAAATTTGGAATAGTATTCCCCGGTTCTCTTAAATATAATAAGATATCATCTGCATATGCAGAAAGTTTATATTCCCAGTAAGAAAATGGGATTCCTTTTATCTCCTTAGTTTGATTAATTGCAATTAACAAGGGTTCTAAAACAATATCAAACAGTAATGGGGACAAAGGACATCCTTGTCTAACTCCCCTTTGCAAGTTAAATCTATCTGATAAATTGTTATTTATATATAATCTTGCACCAGGAGAGCTATACAAAGTCTGAATCATTTTAATAAAATCGGGTCCTATTCCAAACCATTCTAGAGCTTGATACATAAATTTCCATTCTACTCTATCAAATGCTTTTTCTGCATCTAAAGATAGCATAAAAGTTGGATCATTCATAGTTTTTGCTAGGTTTAAAGAATGAAATGCTAATCTAGTGTTGTGTGATGAATGTCTTTTTGCAATAAATCCTGTTTGATGTACATCAATAATGAAAGGAAGAGCTTTAGCCAATCTTATTGCTAGTACTTTAGAAATTAATTTACCATCTACATTTAGTAAGGAAATAGGCCTGTAGTTTGAAACCAAAGTAGGATCTTTGTTTGGTTTTGGTAAGACAATAATTAGTGAATCAGCCATTGTACCTGATATATTCCCATTATTCATTTGATACTGATATAACTTTAATAGATATGGTAAAATAATGTTTTGAAATGATTTATAAAATTCAACCGTATAACCATCACCACCCGGAGCGGATCCAGCTCTAAGAGACTTCAATGCTGATTCTATTTCTTTTAAAGATATAGGTTCTTCTAAACTTCTTTTTATATGATCTGGAACATTTGGTCCAATAAATGAATTTAAAAAACTTAGTCCATCTCTTTCTTTATTTTCATAAGATTCAGAAGAATATAAATCTTTATAAAAATCAAGAAATTGTATTAAAATGTCTTTATTATTAGTGTGTGTATTACCTTGTATATCTTTTATTGCAATAATCTTGGATTTTCTTTTTTTTGCTTTAAGAAAATTTGCCAATAATTTCCCAGCTTTATTTGAATTTCCGTAAAATTGAACTTGTCTATTAAATAAATCTTTCCTCACAAATTGAGAAGAAATCTCATTATATTTAACTTTTAGTTTTAATAAATCTTGTAATGTATTATTTTCCCATTTTTCAATTAATTTATTTTCTAATACTTTAATTTGTTTTCCTAATTCAAGAAACTGTTTTTTATGTTGTTTGTTAATATATGCTGAATATGAAATAATATTCCCTCTCATTGTTGCTTTAAAAGCATCCCATAAGATTTCAGCATTAATATTATCCGAATCATTAATTTGAAAAAATTCTTGTATTTTTAATTTAAATTCTTCCAGAAAATTTGAATCTGCTAAAAATTTATTATCAAATCTCCAAATTGAATTGAAATGTTCAATATCATTATTTTGAAGATTAATCCACACACCAGCATGATCCGAAATTATAATAGGATCTATTACTGCTTTTAATACACGCTGCGCTAAGTTATTGGAAACAAATATATAATCAATTCGTGAAAAGGATTTGTGGACCTGAGAACAAAAAGAAAATTCTTGATCATTAAAATGAAGAATACGCCATATATCTACTAAATTACAAGATTGAGTCAAATTATCTAAGCCTAATGATTTCATAATTCTACTTGGTTTTTTATCCAAAATTGGATCCATTACAGCATTGAAATCCCCTGCTACTATTAAATTAGATGTAGCCAGTGGTAAAAGTAATTGTTGAATTTGTTTGAAAAACTCCATTTGATTCGTATTAGGAGCATATAAATTGAATAAATCCATGGTAGTATTTCCCAGATCCATTTTGATATGCACCCATCTACCTAAGGGGTCATAATTTATTAATTTGAAATTTGCATTACATTTTTTGTTTATCAATATAGCCACTCCAGCTTTTTTCTTTAAAGCCGGTGCAAATAAACATTTAGAAATCCAGCCCCCAGATAATTTTTTAGATTCAATTTCCGAAAGATGGGTCTCTTGAATGAAGTAGATGTCCGCATTTTGATTTTTAAGGAATGATAATATTTTTTTCTTCTTAATAGGATGATTTAAACCATTGACGTTCATAGAATAAATTTTTATATCCATCTATTTATAATTAAAATTTTAAGCAATATTCTATAATAATAAACATGATTAGATCTTAGCACAATTAATGTATATTGATCCCCATTCCCTCCCTTTATTTTCCCACCCCACCCTCCCACTATCAATGTTTGACTTGGAACACACATTGGACATGCAAAACCTATATACCCTCCCCCAGGCAACTAATCATTCAAAAATTATTTTAAAAATTAAGTTCTAATTCAATATATTCTATGTTTCTTTACCCACCCTATTATTCATTTTCCCTTCATTAATAATCCCATTATATATTATAATTCATATCAATTATGAATAAATCATATAATATTTTGAAATCATTAAATATAACTATTATATTAATCCTTCAATAATACAATATTTGTCTACAGTTCTAATTCATATATATTAAATATTCATATAAATAATTAAATATATTTGTTATTAATTCAGAATTAAAATAAAATCATTATTAAACATTTTTTTTTTAAATATCATCATTCATAGTAATATAAATAGATAATATATAAAATATATCTTTAAGATTCTATACTTAATGTCTATATTATAGTGATTTCCTACTTAGTTAATCAATTTTTCCCCTCAATTAATATTAGCAGTAATAAATATAGAAACAATAATTCTATAAATAAATTGATGTCTATTATTAATATAATATATATAATAATATCCAGTATATTAATAATAGCTTAATTAAAATTTATCAATGTTTTAAAATTGGATGGAATAAAATTTATAAATAATTTAATTCATAACATCCAAAATATTTTAAAAATTGTTAAATCAAAGATTTTCAAACATTTTTAAAAATAATTCATTTTGTTAATAATCATTGTTGTCTTCTTTCTTTTTAACCATTTTTTTTATATCTTGTATTTTTATCTCTTATCTTCAGATGAATCTTCTCTTTTATTTTTCAGTTTTCCAGGATCTTGAAAATCATTGTCTTTTTCTTCTTTTATCCATCTTCTTATTTTTAATGTTATCTTGTATTTTCTCTTTCTTCTTTAGTTGAAAGTTGTCTTTTAATCAGTTTTTTATGTTAACATTGGTTCATCTTGTGTCAAAAATTCTTTTAGTTTTGCTGGGTCTTGAAAATAAATGGATTTATTCCCAGTGGACACTCTCATTGTAGATGGATAATATAGTCCATATATGTAGCCTTTTTCTTTTAGTTGCTGTCTGAATGTAAGAAATTGTTTCCTTATATTTGCAGTGTATTTGGCGAAATCTGGAACCAAGATTAATTTAGATCCTTTATAATTTAGGTTTTTATTTGCTTTTGCAACTTTCAATATTTCCAAGGCTTGTTGGTATCTTAATACTTTGAAGATTAAAGGTCTAGGAGCAGTCTGGTTTGCTGATTTTCTTGTGGGAATTCTGTGGGCACGTTCTATTTCTAACGGCCATTTAGAATTTAGTTGAAGCAGTTTAGGTAAAAGATTTTCCAGAAACTGTACAGGGTCTCCCCCTTAAAGATTTTCAGCCATACCTAGTATTCTAATGTTCTTTCTTTTCCCTCGGTTCTCCATATCTATCAGTTGATTTTTTAAAGCAGTTACATCTTTTTTTTCTTCTTCACACTTTTGTGTGAAAGTTTCCAACTGCCCGATTTTTTCTTCTATTACAGATATTCTCTGCCTGTCAGTTTGAAATTCCTGTTTCAGACTAAGCAGTTCTTCCTTGACCTCTGAAAGTTTGCAGGCGTTATCTGTCAACATAAGTTTAATTTTAAATAGTTCAGCCATGATATCCGATGTTTCAGTTAATTCCTCAGCTTCCAGTGGGATCGGCACACTCGACGGTGACACGGGGGTGATCTTTGACCTCTTCGCCGATGTACACGGCTTTTCAGGCTTCCCCTGTCTCGTCGCAGCCATTTCCTTAGTTATATTTTATTATTTTTAGCTCGGGTGAGCAAAGTAAAACAGTTAGTTTTCTCGAGTTTGTTGCCTGGGTGTGAGGAGCGATGCGGTTAAGCTGCCATGTTGTGCACGCTCCAAGCCACGCCCATTAGATGACATGGTCAAAATGACATGATCTGTAAATAAAGCTGTTGGCAATCTACAAGCAAAATTAGGAGGGAGGGTGAGGGTGCCCACCCTCAGGGATCATTGACCTTAGTATTAAGATTGCATTGTCAGGGAAAATAGAGAAGTCATATTTGACACCAAGTGACACCATGTTTCGTTATGACTCAATTGCCAGTATGTAGACCATCCAATCAACAAAAATGGCAAGTGTGACAATCCAACAAACTACAGCAATTGGGTTGTCAGTGTGAGATCGTTAAAATACATTGGAGGGGCTAGCAGCAGCTTCTCCAGTGGGACAGTACAGTTATAAGAAAAGGTGGAAAGTATTGGAGAGTAGAACTTCTGGGCTCTTTGAGTGTGCACATGTGGGTCTCCATACTCATTTTTACAGCACTTCATGACAAAATTGCCTTGGGAGAGCTGAATACATTTGATGGTAGACTGTGTGTGTAGAGGGAAAAATGGTGCCACAGAAGTAGGCTCCACTGTGTGTATGGGGGGATGATTGCTAGCAGAAAATATTTGTTATAGAATTCTAGTGTTATGTCTCAGTACAACTTCTGGGAGTACACTTTGATTACCTTTTATGATAATTCTTGTTGAGAAATGATTTAACCCTTTTAGCATCATTGTGCTGTACTTTTGGAAATTAATTTGGCTACTTGTAACATTGATAATTTTGGAGCCTTTTTCCTTTAACTTTAGTATAAAGGTGATGCTATCAAATTTATAATTTTATTTTTACCTGCTGGATAATCATGCAAAATTATTTGAATTTCAGAACTTGCTGGATGATGTGGAAGAGTTTCATGAACGTGCACAGGAAGCTATGATGGATGAAATACCAGACTCTTCCAAATTACAGGCTCTGATTGACATGGGAAGTGGCCTTTATGTAGAGCTTCCTGAGCTGCCTCGGCTTAAACAAGAGTTGTTGCAAGCCCGTTGGCTGGATGAGGTCCGGCTCACACTCTCGGATCCACAGAAGGTTACCCTGGATGTGATGAAGAAGCTGATCGATTCTGGTGTGGGTTTGGCACCACATCATGCTGTAGAGAAGGCCATGGCAGAGCTACAAGAGCTTCTTACTGTCTCCGAAAGGTGGGAAGAGAAAGCCAAAGTCTGTCTGCAAGCAAGGTGAGTGCCTTTGTATACCTTGCCTTTTAACAGCAGGGTTGGAAAATGGCTTTGAAAAATGTATAAGAATTTGAGACTTAGGAATATATTAATTTGAACTGAAGGTGTATTACATTCAGGTACAGTTGGTATTTCACTGTCTCTAGAAGGTTTCCTAAAGTTTGAAAATGTGAGTTATGTACTTAGAAACAGGCCCCATTACATGCATTAAGTTGCATTAACATATGTCTGCATTAACATGTATAAGAAATAAGGTCTTGAGGCTGTGAAGAGTGGAGTGACTTGCCAAAGATCACAGGAAGTGTCTGTGGATGAAGTGGGATTTGAAACCTGGCTTGTTCTTATTCTGGTGGTCTAGTTGCCAGACTGCAACTAAGCTTTGTACAGATATGTTGACAGAAATAAAACTTCCCTTCAGACCACACCAGATGCTTGGGTTTGCTGCCTTCCGACAGTGTCTGGTATTGTGGGTATGTATGGCAGCATCCTGACGTTGCTCCTGTGGCCTCCATGACCAGTAGCTGGTAGTCATAGCTCAAGAAGCAGAACATTGCCCTCAGTCTAGAAAATTGCCTGCAAGTATGAAGGACTCAATTTTGGTGGGATACCCATATCTGTGGAGGAAGAAGTGGGTCTTTCTGTGCTGAGCCATGCATTGTGGCTGAAGGAAGCAGACGGCACAAAAAGGAGTTTAGTGAGCCAAAGTACATTCTAGTGCAATGTGTCTAATAATAATAATAATAATAATAACTTTATTCTTGTATCCCGCAATACCATGGAAGTTCAATGCGGTTAACAATAGAAGAGACTGTACATTTACAGCGATGATACATATTACAGTGTTATTACATTTACAAAGATGTTACATAAATAGCAGTAATAAAAAGGCATATACTAAAGAAGAGACTGTACGTATACAGCGATGTTCCATGTTAAAGCGGTGGTACATTTACAGTGATGTTAAATATGAGGCTATGAAAAGGCAGGGCAATTAGATCTAGTTATGCTTGAATACAAATTGCTTGCAGAATAGTGTCAAATCATCTTTGAACTCTGCATCCTTCCCAGGCAACTGCTTCTGCTCCATCAGTTTTTTTTCTGCAAGCAAGTTGCTTAGAAGTATTTCTGCTCTGCTGTTTTATTATTTGGGGGTATTTTTTTCTCAGTGTTTGGTTGGAGGCTCGGTGCTCAGAGTTCTCACTTGTTGGGACCTCTGCCTGGGAGAAAGCGCAGGATCAGCTCTTGGGGACATCTAGCTTCTAACCTGCTTTTGCATTTTTTAGAGCTCAGGGGCTGTCCCCTGCGTAGCTGCTCACATCCCTGTTTTATCAAGAGCTTGAGCACAGGATATTTGGCTCCTTCCGGGCTTGGCCACAATTAATAGTGGGCTGCTGCATGGTCCTCGCCCCCTATGCAGTGTGAGGTTTTCCAGGTGTTGAGGCTTAGTCTGCCATTGGTCCAACTGGCAGTCTGAAGACAAAATTTGTCCTGTGAATCTGGGAGGCAGAGTTCTTCCCCACATGTTCCACCTGCATTCCTAAGCTGACGCGGGCAGCCATATGGCACAGTAAGGCTATTAAAACCTATGGGGAAAATCAGGGAGGAGGGGGTATCCAAATGTTAATTTTGAAGGTTTCTGCAGCCAGAGGCAAGGCTTCAATCTCTAAAACCCTTTCCCTGCATTTTTTGTCCTTCAGGGGAGTTCCCATAGACCATTTTTGCCATGATTTTGCTGGTGGTGGCCATCTTTGATTTTAAGCAATCTTTTTTTTCTAAAGCTTCCATCTACCTCAAAACTCCTCAATTTTACTTATAATGAATAAGGTTGGACCCTCAGGTCTTCCTACCCCTGTATCATGCCAAGTTTGTGCTAGATCCATGTCCCGTGTACAGTGGAGTGTGCGTGGGAGGGGCGGGAGCCTTGAGCTCAGCCTCTTCTGAGACCACATAGGAGTTGTGATCCCAAGGAAAAATACCCTTTCCAGAGCCTTCAGAGGGTGCATTGGCTAAGCGCATATGCGTGGTTGTTACAGAGCCCAGGAAGACCTGCAGGAGTTCCCTGCTGGGGTCCATGAGACCTCCAGTACAAGGCTTCACTCTGGATTTTGTGAGCCTTATGCAGAATCTCTGAACTGCAGAGGATTCACAGCATCTGTGTTAAGTGTGACAGAGGCGGTGGCGCAGGGGATCTCCCTTCAGCATATGCACTCCGACACTGAGCTGAACCCAGGATGTTCAGTCTGACAGACTGGGAGGATGGACAGTCCGATTCCATGGCATTATTGTCCCAGGATGCAGTTTCTGTGTCAGAGTCTAGTTCTTTGCACGAGAACAGTGGTCCAGAAGTGGTAGTGGCCCTGGGCCGGTGGGGGAACCCCTGGTGCGCCAACTGTTTGAAGCCTCTGTGCTCTCAGGCATTATTTCTACCTCACCTGGAGAACTCAATTATAAGTGGCTCAGTTACTTCAACTGTGTTCTTTCTCTTACGTCCGAACATCACAAAACTGGTCACGGACCATTGGGAGTTGCAAGAGGTGTCCCTGCAAGTGGCTAAAACTATGTCCAAGCTTTGCCCTATGACTGCAGATTTCCAGCAGTTGTTCAGCCAAAGGTGATTTTGTTGGTGGCACAGATTACCAAACAAACTTCCTTGCCTAGTGAAGGAGGTATCATATTAAAGGATACTCAAGACCATAAATTGGATGTAGTCCTTAAGAGACAATTTGAAGCTTTGGTCCTAGAGATTAAGGCGACAACACCCGACTGTCTGGAGACCCAGCCAAGGAGGAAGATGAGGTCCTCCAAATGCTCCTATATGGAGTGAATTATATAGTGGGATGTTCTGTACGATATCCGTGTAATGAGCAAGGTGTCAGCCTATGCTATCTCCACCCTGTAGATTCTCTGGATCAGATAGTGGGGAAGAGATTCAGGCTGTGAAGTCATACTTGGCAGGCTTCCCTTTCAGGGGCAGATGCTATTTGTCAAGGATCTGGATGACATGATGGCCAATGTCACAGACTGCCACCCTAAAGCCTTGCAGGACAACAGACCCTGGACGGCTCAGGATCTGGGATGTGGGAATCTTGAAGATTCTGTCCTTTTGCGGGAGGCTAAGCAATGCAGAGGTCCTTTCAGGGGGCACAGCAGAGATTCAGCAGGGGCAGAAGACAACAAGCCTCTGGCTTTTGTCACTCTCCAGCCTCTTAAGAAAGCACAATGATGCCAGGACAGGGGCCAAGCCCCACCTTCCACAGATATTGGGCAAGCTGTTGGCCTGTTGGTTGGTCTGGGCTCCGATTGGTACAGACTGTTGGGGAAGGTTACAAAATCGAGTTATGTGCCTCCCTTCTGGTCCTTTTTATAGATTCTCTGTTTGGCTGGTCAGACAGAGCCCTTAGAAGTCCGGGCAGCGGTGTAAAGGCTGCTGGATCTTCGTGCCATAGAGCCAGTCCTGAATGAAGAATCAGGCTTGGGCAGATATTCCATATTCTTTAAAGTGCCAAAGAAAGGCTCAGATGACTGGCGGCCAATTCTGGACCTCAAGTTGGTCAATGCTGCACCAAAAGTTCTGTAAGTGCTGCACTTCCGCATGGGGACCTTGCGGTTGGTCATAGCAGGCAGTGGCGCTGGGGGAATTTCGTGCCTCCCTTGATTTGATGGAAGCCTATCTTCACATTGCCATTTTTCAGGCCCACAGGAGGTACTTATGGTTTCATGTTAAGGAGCTGTATTTCCAGTTCTGTACACTCCCCTTCGACCGAGCAATGGCACCTCATACCTTTACCAAGGGTCAGGGTGGTGGTAGCAGCGCATCTCCTCAAGGCAGGGATCCAAGTGCACCCATATTTGGATGATTGGTTAATCAGAGTCCCATCAAGGGAGGAAGGGGAGCAGGTAGTTTTGAGAGTGATCCATTTCCTCCAGGACTTGGGATGGATAGTCAATTTCAAGAAGTCAACTGAAGCCGATCCAGCGCCTTGAGTACATGGGAGTTTTGTTAGACACTGCCTTGGGTCAGGTTTATCTTCCAGAGCAACACAGACTAAAGCTTCACAAGCAGATTTTGGACCTGCTACACTGCCTTTCTATCAGACTGGATTTGGAGAATTCTCTGGCTCTTAGATAATCTGAAAGTAAAGAAAAAAGAACGTAAAGTTTAGTCTGAGTCTCTGCTTGATAGCAGGAAATGCAAGTAGCTACAATCTCTATATAAAATTCTCCTGCATACTTCCTCTCCTCCAGACCTCATTCCATTCCCCAACCAACATCTCTCTGTCCCTCCATGAGTCCAACTTTTCTTCCTCTCTCATCCCCCAGATCATGTGCAGCATTTTTCACCACTACCCACTAGCCCCATGCCTATTTCTCCTATCACCCTTCTCCAACACCATGCAACATATCTCCCTCCATCACTATGCTCAATTTTCCTATTCCTTTCCCCATGTGCATCATCTCTTTCCCTCTCACACACTCAGGCTGAACAATTGTCCCTTTCTATTCCCTCCCTCCCTCCTATGTCCTGAGTTGGTGCTCCCTTCTTCCCTCCCTTGTGTCATTGCATGCCGCCAGCCCACAAGCCTTCCCCCCGATGTCAATTCTGATGTTGGAGAGAAAGTTCTGGGCCAGCCAGTCGCTGCTTAGCTGGCTCAGAACCTTCTCTCCAACATCAGAATTGACATCAAGGAAAGGCTTGTGGGCTGGCAGCTTGCAATCGCTACATGTGCCTGGCCCTTCCTTTCCCGGAGTTGCGGCGGTGGGGGATGATTGGATGGAGCATATTGGGTGGTAACGGGGGTGGGGGTGGGGTGGTAGGGAGGAATCGGCGGTGGCTTCAGAGGGGGGCATGGAGAGATCCCGGGCGGCAGCTAGTCCGCGTAGCCCCAACAGGCCAGTGTATCCCCTGGGGTACGCGTACCACAGGTTGAGAAACACTTCTCTAGATGGTGGATAGGGTAGGAGAGAGGTGTGAGGGTAGGTTGGTATGCCTGTGTGAAATACTCATTGACCCAACATTGGGATTTTAATCTGAATAAATTGGTAGCCAATATTGCTGCCTCAGAAGATGTGTGGCATGATCTTGAGTTTTACCCCCTCTTTTACTAAGCTGCGATAGTGTTTTTAGCGCACGCAGAAAATTAGCGTGCGCTAACCCCGTGCTACGTGGCTAGAACTAATGCCAGCTCAGTGGTGGCGTTAATGTCTAACGCGCGCTAAAACCGCTAGCGCAGCTTAGTAAAAGGAGCCCTTAGCGTTGTATAATAGTCTGCCATATTTTGAATTATCTGTAGGCACTTTGGTTGGTGTTTGGAGCAACCCATAGGTGAGAAGTTGCTGTGTCCAATTCTACTTATTTCTAGGTAGTGCAAAAGCAGGTTGATTGTTTTTTTAATAATAATAATAGCAGTTTATATACCGCAGGACCATGAAGTTCTATGCGGTTTACAATGATTAAAAAGAATTCTACAATTGAGTAGAACTTACATAGTTGGAGATTAGTGACTAACAGTATATGAGAGCAGTTATTGTGGGAGAGATTGTACGGATCAGCTACCTAGGTAATTCAAGAACAGATATGTTTTTAGGTGTTTCCTAAATTCACCATAGTTGTTTTATGCCTAAGTAATTTTTCCAGGTCTTTGCCCCATAATGGTGCTTGATAAGAGAGAAGATGTTGATGGTGTCTTTTAAATTTACATTTAACCGGTGGGGAGACGAACTTCGGGTGTGAGCTTCTCTTATGTTTGTTGGTTGAGAAGGAGAAGAGGTCAGTTATATAGTTTTTTCTCAGTCTAGGAAACACTTTATTGAATGGATTTACTTTGGTAGTAAAATGAACTTCTGATTATTTTTCAGATGAATGTACAGTGTGTTAATTTTTCATCACAAATAACTCCTGGTGATGTGATCTGGTTCTTTGTATAGGGTGATTTTGTATCATTGGTGTGCGTGGAGGGGATTGGATTCAGGAACAGCTTATGTTCTACTAGGCATTGGTTTATCAAGTTCAAGTTTCAATATCATGAATTCAAAGCGATTTACAATTAAAAACAAGGTCTTGGTTATTAACTACAACAAACACATGAACATTATGAACTGATACATAAGGGAAGTAGGGAGAACTACAATAAGCATAGTAAAGGAAACATGAAAGGTAAGTACAAAGGGAGGGTAAAAATTTTAAAAGTATTAATAAAAATTAAAAAGAAAATTAAGAGATTTAAAAAAAAATAAAAAATTCTCCGAACCTAAGACAGAGGACACGATTAGGTCTCAAAGGCATCCTTGTACAAACAACTTTTTTTTTTTCTCAAATTTTTATTTTTCAAAATAAATATACAAAGTATACAAATAATTATTATAAATATGCAAATATATATATATATGCAAATATACAAAAGATAATTTAAACATGAAACAGACTAGTTGTACGTATCACAGTTAATAAGAACATAAGAAATGCCTTCACCGAATCAGACCTTTGGTCCATCTAGTCTGGTGACCCGCACACGCAGAAGCCAATCCAGGTGTTCCCTGTTTAAGACCTAGGTGTTCCCTGATGAAAACCTTATTTTCCCGTATCCCTCAATGTGATTTGCAAGGAGGTGTGCATCCAACTTGCACTTGAATCCCATAATGGAGGTTTCCGTCACTACCTCCTCCGGGAGAGTATTCCAAACGTCTACCACTCGCTGTGTAGCGGTTTCTCTATCGGTTCTCATGTGCAATGGCTTCTCCCCTCCCACACCCCAGCCAGCCTGCGCCTCGAAGAATGGAAAATGTCCAGGCCTCTAGGCACCGCTGCCAGGCGCACAGACAGGGACTAGCAGGGTTTCCCCAGCCTGAGGCTGGACCAACAGCGGCAGCAGCCGCGGTTTCATTAAGCAGCCGTGGGGCATTTGCTAGACCGCCCTACTTTGCTAATGCGAGGCGGGCTGGCCTAGCACAAGCTCCAAGGCTGCACGGTCTAGCGCAGTGTTCTTCAACAAGAGCACGGTACCATGGAGGCACGGAACACGGAGTTTGAAGTGCGCTTGCACGCTAAGGGTTTTATTATAGTAGCGGATTCCAAACTTTCTGAAAGTACAGTAGTCCAACGTTGGGAAAGTTGCTGTATCTGGATTCCCAGAGAGATTTGAAGACTAGATATAGCCTCCCTAATTGACTTCATGTTGAAGACTTCAGGCTTCCGTAAGGGCAAAAACTCAATTTGGGCACTCTCTGATAAAGCAATAGTACTTGCATTTGCAGTAGAAATCGTCAAAAATGCTTGTACTTGCTCTAATCTCCAATCCGGCTGCACTGCTGACAAAGCGCTCTCCTGCTTCCTCTCAGGGCCAGATCCCCTATCCTGCTGGGCCGACAAGAGAGCATCCCGAGTCGGGCCAAGGATCAGCAGCACCTCCACCACTCCTGCTGCTCCCACCGCTGTGGGACGAGCCGGAGGACTCCGCTCCTCCGGAGACAAGCTGGTACACTTTAGGGAGAGCTCCCACGTCGAAGCTTCCTCCAGTTGCTGCGCTTGTGGGCCACGTTGCACAAAGGAGGTAAAGGTTCCTCTGGGAAAACCCTGACTTTAGATTTTATTTTCAACATAGATGAAATAGGGAATTTCTTCAAAAAGGCTACATCGGCTTCCCTGTGCAGTCATCAAACCGCCATTTTAGCTAAGCTCCGCCCTAGAAGCCATTTCTTTGGTGGCAATTTATCTGTATTTGTTACCTCTGGAGGGACTGGTATTTTTTCTGCTTCCCTCTACCCTTGATGAAGCCTTAAGGGTGAAATATGGCCATGTTGGGCAGTGTTTGCTATTTTCTTTTGTTGTGTGATCTGCTTATCTTTTGGTTTGTGCTGTGCACTTGTTGATCATAGCCTCTCATTTTTTTAACCTACATTATAACTATTCCAGTGAAAGACGAGAACATTAATGGTCGTTAGGAGAAGGGCTGATGATTATTAAAAAAAGTTTTTCATTTGGATTTAAATTTCTGAAAAGGTTATTTTTGCCTGCGTAGAAGAGGCAAATTGTTTCACATAGTGGGAGGCAAATACTGAAAAATAAGATTACTGTGTAGAATCTAGCCTTATTTCATAGTGTGGAAGAATAGATATATCATTAGTGTAGTGGTTCTCAAGTCTCCATATGCTGATGGAAGAAGGCAAACCCATGAGTCTGAGATGGTTTGGAAGGACTGAAGGAATGAAAATTAGCAGGTAAGACTGAATTTCTCCATTGCAAATTTTGGTTCTCTGTGTGTGAAAGGCTGGAAACCTTCCTGTTAGGATGAGTAGGAGAGCAAGTCTAACATCACCTTAAGTAAATCTCTTCATAAAGGCGGTTAATAAAGCCCAATAAATAAATAACAAACTTCCTCAGTTTTCATTTTAATATGAGGAATTAATAGAAAGTGTTAAATAGATTTGCTTTTAGAGATCTTTCGGCCCTTATTTCAAATATATGCAAAATAGTGCAATTTTGATTTTTGCATAGAGCTGATATTTACAGTAAACTCCGCTTAAGTGCACGCCCTTCCGACCAGATCGCCACGTGCGCTTAAACGGAGTATGTACTTAATAGGAGTGGGGGGTAGGGAAGGGGGAGGCTGTAGTTAAGCCGGCTCAGTTTAAATATGGTGCATGGGCTGCTGGAGCCTAAAGTACAGGAAAGCTATGCCCTACAGCTTTAGTGGAAACGGAGCACTCACTTTCCCAGCTGTCCCAGCACTTAAGTTACTGTGTGACTAACCATTGTGGCCAATCTGTTCTGCCAGTGGACGGATGCCTACTGACTTTCCTCCCAGTCAGAACGTGATTGCATTTAACTGGAGTGAACATAACATGTAAGAATAGAGGTTGGACCTATGACATCAGTGCGCATAAGCGGATTGTGTGCTTATCTGACTTGCAAATATCCGAAGTTTACATCCATTGACATTAATGTAAAAAAAAAATAGGACCGTGGTGGTAGGGTGCGGATAACCGAAGCATGCGCTTAATCGACGTGCACTTAGGTGAAGTCGACTGTAATCATTCAGGAATACAGAGGAATTGGAATTAATGCATTGCTCTCAGTGACTACAGATCAGGACCAAGGTGCAACTGGCTGTGAAGTTAGAATTTTTTTGAACTTTTGTGTTGATTGAAGGGCTAGGAAAGAATTTTAAGAAAAACAGCCAAGGCAGTATGTATGGAAGGGAATGAGTTTAAGGAGCTAGACTTTGTGTTTTCACAGTTCTTTGCTATAAATACCAGGTTTTGCCAACATTAGTCGTCTTTATGCAGTTTTGGTTGATATAGGTGAGTGTTCTAATTGATAAGATCTCCTTGAATGTATAGGTAAGGTGAATGAACTGTGTTTTTACTTTCTAAGGCCACGGCACAGTATGGCTAGCCTTGAGAGTATAGTGAATGAATCCAAGAACATTCCTGCCTATTTGCCTAATATATTAGCTGTGAAGGATGCTCTGCAACGAGCCAGAGATTGGACTGCTAAGGTGGAGGCGATTCAGGTAAGGAGTTTTTATGGATTTTCCCTTTGGTATAGCTAGAATATTCATGAATTTTGGTCCTTTCAACTATCCAGGGTCAAATGATACATATTATAGCAAAGGAGTAATGCTTATATGAATGAGTAAATGCAGATTAGGTTTTACACTGTTATTTGCACTGATAGGTTGGTACTCAGGCTATTTCCATATAAGCTGCTTTTATCTGTACCCTTCTCCTCCACTGCCAGTTCTAGATTCCATTCCTTTCATCTAGCTGCCCCTTATGCCTGGAATAAACTACCTAAGTTTGTCCATCATGCCCCTTCCCTTCCCTTATTTAAAAGTAGACTGAAAACCCATATTTTGATATAGCCTTCAATCGATAACCATACTTCCCACTAGTGCTGCCCGATTTTCAATTTGAATTGATTCACCCATTCAATTTGGGTGAATCGATTTGCTTTTTTAAAAAAAAAAAAAAACTCAGCCTGGGCAAACTATGGCCCGTTTCGACTTCCAAATTAGATTGACGCAGCATCTCTACAAAGTGTGCATATACGGACTGGCCAAGGACGCTTGATAAATTCTTTCCCACCACTAACTAAAGGTAGAGCTATTAGTGGACATTTCTTTCTGTCTGCCTCCTGTATGAGCACAATGGCTGCATCTCAGAGGGCGATCCCTGGCATGCTTTAATCTACTGCTGCTCGTCCTTCCTCCGAGGTCCATGGCTCTCTGTGTCTGCACACACCTCCGTACGTCCCTGGGGTTAACCCTTCCTGTGCCTTGCAGCCTCTGCTTTTCTCACTCCCCTGAGGCGGGAAGCTGCCTAACGAGCTCTGTTATACCTCCCTTCCCCCTGAGCTAACCAAGCTCTTTCTCTCTCCTGCACTGGCCTGTATTCCAGCTGAGACCAGACCTGATGGCAGCTCTATACCTAACCCTTCCCCACCTTTCCTGGGAACTCGGTGACAGCAAAAGAAAACCAAATAAACAAAAGCGGATCACCTCTAAGGGGCATGAAGCTGAAGGGGGCAGAGGGGAGAAGGGCCTGCCTGTCTATGGGGAATACGGACACACACACCCTTCTGACCCTATGAGGGCCGCACGTGCTCATCTCCCTTGTTGCTTTCTGCCTATTGACATTTGGCGGCTGCAAGAGTAGCAGTGAGTGACATGGTCTGTTCTCCAGCTCAAAAAAAAAAAATCCATGACTAAAATAAACTAGAGCAGGTAGGAAGAGGGGTAAGGGGGGCTTTGCCTTTCCTGGTCCTAATTAATCTTGGGAATTTTTATTCTTGAACTTTCATCTGCGCTTTATTTTGTAGTTTGTTTGCAGCACCTGGCTGGGTGGTGGCTTCCTCCCCACCTCCTTTTTAATCTCTTGTGTTTTTTTGTTTTGTTTTGTTTTTGTAAAGCATAAAGGAGTTCATTCAAGGTTATTTTTGCTTCCTCTCCTAGTGGTTGTCTTTATTATCCTTTGTGAATGGACCAGTTCTAAATGAGCAGTGCTTTTTTTTTTTTTTTTTTTTCTAGGAGAAAAGGTTCTCACGCAGAGCCAACCTTAGGAGGTGGGTTAACCAGGGCTTTTGTTCAGCTGGTACAATGCATGCATCTAAGTGACCCAGAATTAAAGGCCAATTGAATTTTGGTTTTGGCGCTGAAACTAACCTGACATCTTGATTTAGTCCTTCTTCAGTTTTTATAAATATATATTTGTTTTTGACTGAAACTGAAACTCTGGAGCAGCTCCCGCCTGAGGTTCCCTACCCAGACCACTCACCCCTTTAAAGCATTAGTGGTGCAGTGGAGGCAGGAGTGATCCTCACTTGCTCCTGCCCTTGCTGGCACCATTGTCAGCATGGCTGCTGGAACTTCAAGACCCCCCCCCCCCTTGGTCCAGCCCCTCTGTCAAACACAGGAGAGGGAATGATATGGTGGACCATGGGCTGGAGAGAGGGAAGTTGGACACAAGGGATGGTGTGGAGGGGGGATAGAGATATTAGATAGGAGGGTAGTTAGGAAGAGAAAGGGAGAACTTGTAGACCCTGGGGTGGTGGGGAAGGAGGGAGAGATGCTGGATGAAAGGGTAGTTGAGTAAAGGAGAGATGGTAGATCTGGGGATGGTAGGGTTCATCGCTGCGGGGATGGAGATGAAAAAAAGGAAAGATGCCAGACCTCCGGGGGAGGGAAGGGGGAGGACAGAGATGGAAGATGGATGGTTAGCACAGAGAAAGAAGGAAATGACAAATGGGTAGACGACCCTGGCAAGCGAGTTATCAGAAGACAACTAGAGTCTGGGATCAACATGATTTGAATAATGACCAGTCAACAAAAGGTAGAAAAAATCATTTTATTTTCTGTTTTGTGATTACAATATGTCAGATTTGAAATATGTATCCTGCCAGAGCTGGTGTTAGACAGCGAACATGAGCTAGAATTTAACAGAGAGAGGAAAAGTCTTTTTTGTTTGTTTATTTTGTTTACACCACAGCGCCAGTGTGGGTAGGAGAGGGCAAAGTGGGTGAAGAGACTATAAAGGGAGTGAAGAGGCTATAAAATAAACCCACCAGGATATTTGAAAAAAAACATTCACTTTGGCAGGAAAATTGAATCGAGAAATCGATTCAATAGGCTGAATCGAATCAATTTTTTTCCTGAATCAGGCAGCACTACTCCCCACCCTAACCAGAAAATTAACCATACCCCTAACTGTATCTCCCACCCTGACATCCTTTTTATCTTCTCTGCTTATATTGTAAGCTCTTTTGAGCAGGGACTTGTCTCATTCTTGACTGTATAGCACTGCGTACATCTGGTAGCGCTCTAGAGATAATTAATAGTAGTACAGTGGTACCTCGGTTTACGAGTGCACCGGTTTGCGAGTGTTTTGCAAGATGAGCAAAACATTCGCAAAATCGGCGCCTAGGAAACCGAGCGCGCTTTGATTTATGAGCGCCCCCCTCCCCCTTGCGAACTGGCACCCTCCCCCCCCCCCCCCGCGATCCGGCAGCCCCCCGCCGCCATCGGGCACCCCCCCACCGCGACCTGAGGTCCCCCCAATCCACTCGAACCCTCTTCTTACTTTGCTGTAGCCTCCACAGCGGCACCGGCACCAGCATGTCCTGTGCGTGGTGCCGGTGCCTGAAGATCTGCTTCCTGTGCTGGGCCTTGAGCATGTGCGCATGCTCAAGGCCTGAGAGTTCACGTCGAACGTGAACTCTCACATCAAACGTGAACTCTCAAGGCCCAGCACAGGAAGCAGATCTTCAGGCACCGGCACCACGCACAGGACATGCTGGTGCTGGTGCCGCTGCGGAGGCAACAGCAAAGTAAGAAGAGGGTTCGGGTGGGTTGGGGGGACCTCAGGTCGTGGCAGGCGGGTGCCCGATGGAGGCGGGGGGGGTGCGGATCGTGGGGGGGAGTGTGCCGGTTCACGGGGGGGCCTTCGGGGGAAGCAATGCCAGTTCTCGTGGGGGGGGGGGAGCAGCTCTGCTGGCCTCGGGGTGGGGGATGGGAACCTATCAAAGCGAGTTTCCATTATTTCCTATGGAGAAAAACGCTTTGATAAACGAGCATTTTGGATTACGAGCATGCTCCTGGAACGGATTATGCTCGTAATCCAAGGTACCACTGTAATAATATTGTGTAATGCAAATTTTACAATAGGCATACCATGCCTCACTTTGATCCGTTTATTTGGAATTTGCTTCCAAATGGAGTTCATTTGGGACCTACAGCTGGAGCTGGGGGGGAGGGGGAAAGTAATGTATGGATGTTCGGAACAAAATGGATTGTACAAAATAAGTTATAGTTGATGAAGCTGTGAATATAAGGAAACACAAATGGAACAAATAAATGTTACATAAATTACTGGGAAAAGGAAAGCAAAGCAAAATATCAGGAGAAACCTGGTAAAACATAAAAACGTTTCTATGTTGAAACACTGAATTGTGTTCAGAAAAAGTTGAAACCAAACTGTTGTCGCCCCCTCCCCCAACATAAAATCTCTCAACTTTAAAATAACTAACTGAATACATAGAGTGAGACCAACATGCTGAGAAGTCCCTGTTTTTTGGGTTTTCTGAAGTAGCTCTGACAAAATGCTTCAGAACCCATTAACAGATTGACACGACCTAAACAGATAAGTTGATATGCGTTTTGTGAAAATTTGTTGAAGAAAGCACGGTATTTTTAAGATAAAAAATTTTGGGGAAGTACTATGATTGAAAAAGGAGAGATTTTATGTTGGAGCGTGACTCCAGTTTGGTCTCTTTTCAACTTTAAGCACAATTCAGCATTTCAACATAGAAAGGTTTTTCATGTTTACCGGATTTCTCGTGATATTTTTTGCTGTGAATATAAGGCCATAATGAACATGTATCTTAAGGAAGCCTATGAGGAAACATTCACATTGGAGGATTTAATGAGGCCTGCATTGAATGCACTCTTGATCCATGAGTGCTGTTTTCATATACACTTCTCCCTCGTTATTCGCGGGGGATACGGGCAGAGCCTGACCGCGAATGGCGAAAAACCGCGATTATCCGGCTCTGACCCACCCCCACCTCCCTGCCGCCTACCCGGCCTTACCTGGTGGTCTAGAGGGCTTTCAGGGCAGGAGCGATCTTCCTATGCTCCTGCCCTGTGCAGATCACCATGAGGAAATGGCTGCTGTGAGTTCCCGTAGTCTCTCGAGACTACGACGGGAACTCCCTACAGCCATTTCCTCACGGCGATCTGCACGGGGCAGTAGCGTAGGAAGATCGCTCCTGCCCCGAAAGCCCGCTAGACCACCAGGTAAGGCCGGGAAGGTGGCAGGGAGGTAAAAAAATATGGGTTTTTCCCCCTCCCCAGAAAAAAATTGCGATTATGTGAAATCGCGAGTGCAGAAACCATTAATGAGGAGGGGGAAGTGTAATACATTTTTTGTTGTTGTTGAAACTGCTTAAAAGGATTACAAGTTGTTGGGGGTTTTGTTTTTTTGGAGTGCAATTATTTTATAAAATATAAATAGCTGTCTCATATGGATGATATAGGGTAGGGTTACCAGATTTTCCTTCTGGAAAATCCGGACCCCTAGACCCGCCCCCAGGTAGGTGTTTCTGGGGGCAAAGTTTGGGTAGAATTTGCATTAATTTATAAAATATGCCAATCTACATATAGGTGTAAATAACTGTGTCTGCATTCAAATTGTGATTTCTGCCACTTTAAGTTTGTACTTTATAAAGAGATAGAAGTGCCTACATGGCCTCTTAATCTAGGCACCCTGTTATATGCACCCTGTTATAAAATTGCCCTCATAGTGGATGTAAATACGAACCAGTGGCGTACCTAGCATATGGTATACCCAGGGCCCATCATTTTTTGACACCCCCATCTGCATGAAAAGCATGATTTTTAGTAACAATCCACATGTCACACAAGAGTTACCTAGGAAAAGGCAGCATCTTACAGTGAGCAGTACAACATCAATACATCCATTGTATAACTAAACAAGCCAGATTAGTACAGATCAATCCTGCACAGTCAATCCTAACAGAGAACCATGTCTTTCGAACACACAGAACACACATTCGCTTAGTATGGAATATATAATCACAAACTATCCCCTCCCCATTTTACAAAACTGCAGTGATTTTTTTAGCCACGGTGGTAATAGCTCAGACGCTCATAGAATGCTGAGTGTTGGAGCTGTTACCACCACGGCCAGCACTAAAAAATACTCTACGGTTTTGTAAAAGGGGGGATAAAATAGAAATATGTAGACAAAGGTTAAACTGAAGCACCAAGAAGCTGGACTCTGCATACAATGCAACACCACAGAAACAGCAATGCATCTACCCTAAAGCAAAAAAAAATAAATATAATTTTTTTCTACCTTGTCTTCTCTGGTTTCTGCTTTCCTCATCTTCTTGTCATTCTCTTCATTTCATGCACTGTCTACCCTCTTTCTGCCCCTTATATATGGCATCTTCTCTCCTTCTATGCCCCTTCCAGAAACTGTATGTCTCCCCCTTCCATCTCTCCCTTCCCTCCTCCAATGGTCTGGCATCTTTCTCCTCTTTTTCCCTTCCCTCTCCCACACCCATATGGTCTGGCATTTCACTCTCTCCTCTCCCTTCCCCCCACTTCCATCAGCCTTTGTCCCCTTTCTTTCCCTCCAACCCAATTCCATCCAGTATCATTTCCCCTTATGTCTCTCTCCCCTTTCCCTGCACACCAATTCCATCAGCATCTGCCCCCTTTCTCTCCCTCTACCACCCTTCCATACCACCTTGCCCCTTTTCTCTCCCTCCACCACCCTTCTATGCTCCTTTCTCTCTCCCTCCAAACCAGCAAGGTCCCACGATGCCTGTGTCTGCTTCCTCTGCTCTGGAAGACATAAGTGACGTCGGAGAGGGTGGACTGGCAGACGCAGGGAGTTGCGGCAAGGTCCCGCGATGACTGCGGCTGCTGGCCAACCCCGTCCGACGTTGCTTACGTCTTCCTGAGCAAAGCCGGCAGACGCAGTCATCGCAAGACCTTCCTGCACTTCAGGGTGGCTGCCGACTCTACTCCGGAATAAGAACGACAGCCGCGCTGAGGTAAGGTCCTGTTGTAGAGCAGTGCGGGAGGTTCTGGACCTACATTGCCTATACACAAATGCTAGGAGCCTAAGGGCTAAAATGGGAGAGTTGGAAGTCTTAGCCAACAAAAAGGGCCTTGACATAATCGGAGTCACAGAAACTTGGTGGGCTGAGGACAATAAATGGGATGTGGCTTTATTTATTTATTTATTTAGATTTATATCCCGTCCTCCCAGTAGCTCAGAACGGTCTACAAGTAAACATACACAATGGAAGTAATTAGACAAATAAGATGTACAATAGGTTTAAATGCTTGGACATACAAGACTGTGCAGTATTTCTCAGAGTACAAACAATTTCTCAGAGTACAGACAATTTATCAGAGTACAGACTAAGAGAGGACTATACTGAAATTTAGGGAGAAGTTAAACAGGGGAGAGAAGAGAGAGGTGGAGTTTAAGGGGGAGTGTAGACAGAGGGAGACCTTTAGTTGAAGAGGAGGGTCTTTACCATTTTACGGAATGTCAATAAAGAGTTCTGTTGCCTGAGTTGAGGGGGGAGTTGATTCCAGAGATGTGGCTGTAGGATCGTTTGCGGGCAGTTTCTGAGAGGAGGGACCTTCCAGGGGGAATGCATAGGCGTATTTCCGATTTTGAGCGGAGGGTGCGAGTGGGGGTGTAGATGGGAAGCTTGGATTTTATGTAAGAGGGGGTGGTGGCATAAATTCTCTTGTGGGCTACTGCTAGGGCCTTGAAAGCACAGCGCTGGCTAATTGGGAGCCAGTGTTCAGCGCGGAGTGCTGGGGAGACGGAATCATGGTAGTTGAGGTTGTGTAGGAGGCGGATAGCTGCATTTTGGACACGTTGGAGTTCAAACTCTACAGGAGAGATAGGCCACACAAAAAAGGTGGAGGAATAGCGCTATATATAAAGGATTCCATACATTCAACCAGGATGGAAACAATAGCAAGGGCGGATGACTTGGAATCACTATGGGTTAAGCTATCCGAAGGAACTGGAGCAGACATAAAATTGGTTCTGTACTATCGCCCACCGGGACAAACGGAAGAAATCGACCAGGATCTGGAGGCTGAACTGAGGCAGGTATGCAAAAGCGGAAGTGTGGTGGTGATGGGGGACTTCAACTACCCAGGAATAGCCTGGAGTATAGGGCACTCAAACAGCATGATGGAGACCAAATTTCTGGAGGTCACGAGGGACTGTTTCATGGAACAACTCGTCACGGAACCAACGCGGGGAGATGCCACTCTTGACCTAATCTTCACCGGACATGGGGGACCCGCTAAAGAGGTGGTGGTACTAGCCCCACTAGGAAACAGCGATCACAACACGATCCAGTACAAGCTAGAAATTGGATCATCAAAGGTGAAAAGAACTACAACGACAGCACTGAACTTCAAAAAAGGGAATTATGATGCCATGAGAAAAATGGTGGGAAAGAAACTCAACGACACCGCAAGGAAGATGGAGTCCGTAGAAAAAGCCTGGACCTTACTCAAGGGCACGGTGCACGAAGCACAAAACCTGTGCACCCCCAAGTTCAGGAAAGGGTGCAAAAAAAATAGAACAAAAAACCCAGTGTGGATAACAAATGCAGTGAAAAGGGCGATAAGGGACAAGAAGGCCTCATTCAAAAAATGGAAAAAGGACAAATCAGAGGACAACCAAAAGGAGCACAAAAAGCACCAAAAGGAGTGTCACCGAGTGGTTAGGAAAGCAAAAAGAGATTATGAAGAAAGACTGGCGGGGGAAGCAACAAACTTCAAATCATTCTTCAGGTACGTCAAGGGGAAGCAACCAGCAAGGGAGGAAGTGGGACTCTTGGATGATGGAGACAGAAAGGGAATGGTAAAAGAGGAGAAGGAGATAGCTGACAGGCTAAATGAGTTCTTCACTTCAGTCTTCACGAGGGAGGACGCAACCAACATTCCGGAACCCGAGGAGATCGTAAAAGGAGATCAGGATGAAAATCTGGTCCAACTAGAGGTAAGCAAAGTGGATGTCCTCAGGCAGATAGACAGGCTAAAGAGCGACAAATCGCCAGGTCCGGACGGCATTCACCCAAGGGTACTCAAGGAACTAAGGAATGAAATAGCTGAGCCACTTAGACAAATATGCAACCTATCCTTAAAAACTGGAGAGATTCCGGAAGACTGGAAAATAGCAAATGTCACGCCCATCTTCAAGAAAGGCTCAAGGGGAGACCCAGGAAACTACAGGCCGGTGAGTTTTACCTCGGTCCCGGGAAAGATGATGGAAGCGCTGATTAAAGACTGCATCTGGGAGCACATCGAAAACACTGGGCAGCTAAAGCCGAGCCAGCATGGCTTCTGCAAGGGCAGGTCATGCCTCACTAACTTATTATACTTCTTTGAGGGGGTAAACAGCCAGGTGGATAAAGGGGAATCTATAGACATCATTTACCTTGACTTCCAAAAAGCCTTCGACAAAGTACCACATGAAAGACTACTAAGGAAGCTATGGAACCACGGGGTGCAAGGGGAGGTCCACCGATGGATCAAAAACTTGCTGGCGGACAGGAAACAGAGGGTTGGAATAAAGGGCCATTACTCAGACTGGCAATGGGTCACGAGCGGAGTTCCGCAGGGGTCAGTGCTTGGACCGCTCCTGTTCAATATATTCATTAACGTCCTGGAAACAGGAACAAAATGTGAGGTTATTAAATTTGCGGATGACACCAAATTATACAGCAGGGTTGAAAGCAAGGAGGACTGCAAAAATCTCCAAAAAGATCTGACAGCGCTGGAAGAGTGGGCCAAAAAGTGGCAAATGAACTTCAACATAGGGAAATGCAAGGCCATGCATGTAGGGAAAAAGAACCCGATGTTCACTTACAAAATGGGGGGATCACCGCTAGGGGTGAGTAACCTTGAAAGAGACCTGGGAGTGATGGTAGACACATCATTGAAGGCGTCGGCGCAGTGCGCCACAGCCTCAAGGAAGGCAAACAAAATGTTGGGCATCATTAAGAAGGGTATCACGTCCAGGACGAAGGAAGTCATCCTGCAATGGTGCGCCCACACCTGGAGTACTGTGTCCAGTACTGGTCGCCGTACCTCAAGAAGGACATGGCGGTACTTGAGAGAGTCCAGAGAAGAGCAACTAAGCTAATAAAGGGTATGGAAGACCTCTCATATAGTGACAGACTGAAGAAGCTGGGGCTTTTCTCCCTGGAAAAGCGGAGACTTAGAGGAGACATGATAGAAACCTTCAAGATCATGAAGGGCATAGAAAGAGTAGACAGGGACAGATTTTTCAAATTACGGGGAACCACAAGTACAAGGGGACACTCAGAGAAATTGAAAGGGGAAAGGTTTAGAACAAACGCCAGGAAGTTCTTCTTCACTCAGAGGGTTGTAGATACATGGAATGCGCTACCGGAGGATGTGATAAGCAGGAGCACGCTACAGGGTTTCAAAGAGGGTCTGGACAGGTACCTGGAGGACAAAGGGATTGAGGGGTACAGATAGAAGTAGAGGTAGGTATTAGGGATAGGATTAGAGGCAGTTACAAAATTAGTCAGGGGCACTGTTCAGGCAATTAGGCCTGATGGGCCGCCGCGAGAGCGGACCACTGGGCAGGATGGACCTCTGGTCTGCCCCAGCGGAGGCAACTTCTTATGTTCTTATGTTTAGCCAGCTGTGCACCCCCCTAGGGTGTGCACCCGGGGCAGTCCGCCCCCCGCCCTACCCTTGGTATGCCACCGATATGAACATACCTTTTTCTTGTTTTCATTTAAATATTTAATATTACATAGAGAGAGATTTCTAGATGCCTTGAGGTGATTATTTTTATTTACAGTATATCTCTTTATTTTGCAAGCCTGTAAAAATGTTTATTTAGCACAGCTTTTGTTAGATAGTCCCCTGAGTTTTGTTTCGTTTTTTGGGTTGTTGGTTTTTTTTAATAACTGTAGATGTCAGTTATTTTGGCCCTCCTTTTATCAAGCTATGGTAGTGCTGCTGCCACAGGAAATTCTCTGATGCTCATTCAGTTCCTATGAGCATCATAAAAACATAAGAATTGCCATACTGGGACAGTGGCCAACCCATGTTCCAAGTACCTAGCTCAGTGGTAGGCAAACTCATTATTCAAAAGAGCCAAAGATCAGCAGTACAACGATTAAGATTTCTTTTGAGAGCCAAATTTCTTTTCAAGATGATAATCTTATTTATTGACAAAAAATATTTTTTACATTAAAATAAAAATATGACAAAACATGCATTTAATGACACCCCGCTCGCCCGCAAGTAGTCAAAATCGATTTGTGGCAGAGCCTAGAGAATGACACAGGAAAAAAAATTTGTCGCCATCCCATCCCCGTGAGCTCGGTCCCCATCCCCATAAACCATCTGATCCCATCCACACAAGCATCGAATAGTTATATACTGAACTTATTAAAGTATAAAAAGAAACAATATGCTGTACAATTGTCAATTTATAAATCAGTGTCTTCTCTCCAATCTCTTCCCCATTTCCTTTCAGCATCTTCTCCCCATTCTCCACTTCTCTTGCTCATTTCCCTTCAGCGTCCTCCGTCCACTCTCTCTCTCTCCAGTTCCTTCAGCGCACACGCATAAAATCAAGCAAGCAATTTTATATCATTTTCATTCTATTCATTCATAGAAATTAAAGTCTAAATAATGCCAGTCACATAACAAAACATGATTTTACAAAAATAATTCCCTGCACAGTCAAGCCTGCAAGGATTACTAGATGTCTTTCAGCAGCTCCCCTCCCTCCTCCTTACCTTTGTGGCGATTTTCTTTTCTTTATTTTTTTGTCTTCCAGCTGCCCGAGCTGGCTTTCATCAAGTCGCATGTGGCTGCCGAAACTTCTCCTCTGATGCAACTTCCTGTTTCTGGTTGCATCAGAGAAGTTTCGGCAGCCACACACGACTTGATGAAAGCCGGCTCGGGCAGCTGGAAGACAAGAAAAAGAAAAGAAAATCGCCACAAAGGTAAGGGGGAGGGAGGAAGATGCCCGATCGGTGACATGTCATTCTCTAGCTCAGGGGTGTCCACAAGTCAAAATGATCTAGAAACAATAAAATTTTTAAAAACACAAAGCACACTGTACGCAGAGAAAATGTTAATTATTATTTATATTCCACAGGTTTTCAAAGAGGTCAAGGCAGATGACTTTATGCAATGTCACCTCAGTAACAACTATAGAAAAATAGACAAATATACCCCCTCCCTTTTTACTAAACCGTGATAGCATTTTTTTAGCACAAGGAGCTGCGCTGCTCTCGACACTTATAGGCTCCCTGTGCTAAAAACCACTATTGCAGTTTAATAAAAGGGGGACATAGTGCAGATATAAATTCTCAAAACGGACACATTTTGATCACTAAATTGAAAATAAAATCATTTTTCCTACCTTTGTTGTCTGGTAATTTCATGAGTCTCAGGTTGCACTTTATTCTTCTGACTATGCATCCAATATTTTTTCCCTTCTTTCAGCCTCCTGTATGCTTCCTCTCCTCCAGATCTCATTCCCTCCCCCAATTTTTTCTTTCTTTCTCCCTGCCCCCTTACATAAGAATTGCCACTGCTGGGTCAGACCAGTGGTCCATCGTGCCCAGCAGTCCACTCCCACGGCAGCCCCTAGGTCAAAGACCAGTGCCCTAACTGAGACCATCCCTACCTGCATACGTTCCGGTTCAGCAGGAACTTGTCTAACTTTGTCTTGAATCCCTGGAGGGGTTTTTCCCCTATAACAGCCTCCGGAAGAGCATTCCAGTCTTCCACCACTCTCTGGGTGAAGAACTTCCTTACGTTTGTACGGAATGTATCCCCTTTTAACTTCAGAGAGGGTGAACAACCTGTCTGTATCTACTAAGTCTATTCGCTTCAGTATCTTGAATGTTTCGATCATGTCCCCTCTCAGTCTCCTCTTTTCGAGGGAGAAGAGGCCCAGTTTCTCTAATCTCTCGCTGTACGGCAACTCCTCCAGCCCCTTAACCTTTTTAGTCGCTCTTCTCTGGACCCTTTCAAGTAGTGCCTTGTCCTTCTTCATGTACAGCGATTAGTACTGGACAAAGTATTCCAGATGAGGGTGTACCATGGCCCGGTACAGCGGCATTATAACCTTCTCCGATCTGTTCGTGATCCCCTTCTTTCCGATCATTCCTAGCATCCTATTCGTCCTTTTTGCCGCCACCGCACATAGCGCGGATGGCTTCATTGACCTGTTGATCAGCACTCCCAAGTCTCTTTCCTGGGGGGTCTATCCAAGTACCACTCCGGACATCCTGTAATCGTATATAAGATTTTTGTTACCGACATGCATCACCTTATACTTATCCACGTTGAACCTCATTTGCCATGCCACGGCTCATTTCTCAAGCGTGTTTATGTCATATTGCAGATCTTCGCAATCCTCCTGCGTCTTCACTACTCTGAATAACTTAGTATCGTCTGCAAATTTAATCACCTCACTCGTACCAATTTCCAGATCGTTTATAAATATGTTGAAGAGCACAGGTCCAAGCACCGAACCCTGCGGCACTCCACTGGTGACACTTTTCCAGTCCTTCTTTCTTTCTCTCTCCATGCCCCCTTTCTGTATGTCCATCTTTCTCTCTCTTTCTCCGTGCCCCCTTTCTGTCTGTCTCCCTTCTTTCTTTCTGTCTCCCTGCCTCCCCTTTCTTTCTTTCTTTTTCCCTGCCCTCCCGCAAGCCATCGCTGCCATAAGGAACAGGCCATCGCCAAGTTCTGAGCTCTCCCTGCTTCCCTTCCCTGTAAAGAGGACGCTGAAGCGCTGGGCTGACCAACCTTCCCCACCCTACATCAATTATAATGTCGGAGAGGAAGTGCCGGGCCAGCCAGGCAGCGATTGGGGAAGGTTGGTCGGCCTGGCGCTTCAGCATCCTCTTTACGATGAAGGGAAGCAGGTTGGGCACCCCTGCTCCAGCTAGCAGAGCCGCGAGCTGCACTCAAGTGGCTAAAGAGCCGCATGCGGCTTGCGAGCCACAGTTGCTGACCACTGACCTAGCTAGATCCTAAGTAGTAAAACAGATTTTATGCTGCTTATCCTAGGAATTAAGCAGTGGATTTCTCCAAGCTATCTCAATAATGGTCTATGGACTTCTCTTTTAGGACATTTATTTTTATTTATTTAACCAAATCTTTTTCTTTTTATTGCACCAGCTCGCACTAAAATGCTTGATGAAAGGGGACAAATATGTGTTTTGCTTTATTATATAGAAACATGATGGGAGATAAAGGCCAAATGGCCCATCTAGTCTGCCCATCCACTGTAACCATTATCTCTTTCTCTCTCTGAGAGATCCCACATGCCTGTCCCATGCCTTTTTGAATTCAGACACAGTCTCGGTCTCCACCACTTCTTCCGGGAGACTGTTCCACACATCTGCCACCCTTTTTGTAAAAATGTGTTTCCTTAGATTACTCTGGAGCCTATCACCTCTTAACTTCAACCTATGCCCTTTCATTCTAGTGCTTCCTTTCAACTGAAAGAGACTCGACTCGTGCATTTATGCCACGTAGGTATTTAAACGTCTCTATCATATCTCCCACTAAAGCAGTGTTTCTCAACCTGCGGTACGCATACCCTAGAGGGTACGAGGGCCACTTGTTGCGTATGCAGGCTGACTGCCACCCGGAATCTGTTCCTGCCTGTCCCCCTCCCCCACTGAAGCCACTGCTGCTGATTCCTCCCTGCCACCAGACATGCTCCTTCCCCCACCCTGCCGCTGCCATACAACACGCTTCACACATCCATCCTCTGCAACTTCATGCACGGACGGGTCAGGCATGTGCAGCAACTGCACTTGGACGGCCCACAAGCCTCCCCCTTCCCCCCCATCGACATCAAAGATGGAGCTTGCTTTTGTACTCTCGCAATGACCAGTAATACATCATCATCACGTCGCTACAAAAGGTTGGACTTATTTGAACAAAGGAATTCATTTTGGCTTTTATAGATAACAAGCTTAAAGAAAAGTTTTACAGAATTATACATTTGTTTACAGCAATGTATATAAAATCAGATTATAATGTATATATTTTTTAAAGAACTCCTTAACACCACTTAAGTTTAAATTTTACTAAAGCAATACAAAACTTATTTATTGTAGGTAAACAATAATTGTACCCTTTTTAACCATTTATCACCTTAAAAAATGAATCATTAGCTCTGTTTGACCAAGTTTTACTCATGCTGGAAAAGCTGACAGCTTCAAACAGACACCAAGCCCTCAAAGCAAGCCCCCCTTCTTGTCTTGCTGTGTTTAGATTAGAAAATGACCTAAGATTTCAGATACTTTAATCTAAAGACATTTCTTGTATCCCTGCTTTATTTTACTAGAATCTTAATTATTGTGTAAAGGAAAGAAGGATCATCCTTCCTAAAATCTAATTCAGTATTATAAAATTAAGGAAAGTTACAATACTTAAACTTTTGGGCAGGGAGACTCCCTCCCTTTCACATTCCATAGATAGTTTCCATGGTACACCTAAAGGTCAAATAAGTCAAACTCCATATGTCTGGAAAATCCAGTTCCTTGGGAATTTCCCAAGTTTTTGAATCTTATAAATATAAAGATTTTAAATAGAGAATGACACGGGGAAAACAATATGTCCCCGTCCCTGCGACCACTGTCCCCGCCCCGTCCCCACAACTACTGTCAGTATTCCGAAAAGAAATCAAAACTCATCTCTTCAAAAAACACTTCCCATCATCTTAACCTCACTATAGCACTAGAAAATACTCTCATGAACACCACCACCACCACAGCAACACCTCAACATTGTACAACTCACTACTGTATCCCGATTGTATTATTTCTATTCATCACAGTACTCTTTGCTTTGTAATTCTCCTGGAAATGACCAGACTAACAATTGTAACATGATACATCCTTGATTCTATGTACTATAACGCTCCTGGAAATGTCCAGTCTTCTAACCTGTAATCCGCTTAGATCCGCAAGGCACAAGCGGAATAGAAATCACTAATGTAATGTAATGTAAATATTCATACAAGCCTTAGTACTGCAATATTTAGCTTATTCCTTCCTTATAAATCAGAGTTTTGGCTGATGAAAAGATGTTCAGCTGGCAGGGCTTTGTTTATAAATTTTTATCAACACAGCTAATATACTACTTTATCCTAAAGCAAAAAAAGAAAAGAAATATAATTTTTTTTTTAACCTTTGTTGTCTGGTTTCTGCTTTCCTCATCTTCTCCTCATTCAATTCCTTCCATCCACTATCTGCCTTCTCTCTGCGTCTTCCATTTGCTGTATTACTGTGCCTCTCCCTTCCATCTCTCCCTTCACACCCTCCAATTGGTCTGGCATCCATCTTCTTCCCTCCGCTCCCCCCATAGTCTGGCATCTCTGTCTTCTTCCCTTCCAGCGTATTCTCCCCACTTTCTCTCTTCCACATTTCCCTTCATCGTCTTCTCCCCACTCTCTCTTCCAAATTTCCCTTCAGCGTCTTATCCCCGCTCTCCCTTCCCCATTTCCCTCAGCGTCTTCTCCCCGATCCGGTTGCATCAGAGGAGAAGCTTCTGCCCACAGACACGCGACTTCAGGCTTGCACAACTTAGATAGATGCAGCAGGTAGGTAGGAAGGAGGAAGTAGGTGACTGCACGTGTTCCTTCCTTAAACTACGGAGACAAGGCCATTCACTGTTCCACGGGGCGGTAGATGGCCTTGTCCCCATACCCACAGTGAGCACTTTCTTTCCCCCCCACCGTTTCAGCGGGTAACAGTCACCATGTCATTCTCTAATTTTAAACTAATTACAAACATTCTATCACACATTTCATTCACTCTTGGATCCAGGGAACACACTCTCTCATATTTCATTCATATTCAATAATTCTTAGAGTACATTTAATAGATTTAGGCTTCCCTCTCTACCAAGCCAGTCAGTTCAGGAATGTGAAATCAAATATCCTCTGAGATAGCCAGACCAGAAGTCATATGTTATTAATTAAGCCACAAGGGTTTTAGGTGCAAAACTTAGACAAAGAAAGGAAGAACAAAAGAAAGAAGACTGAACAAAGAAAGGAGATAAACAAAGTACACTTATAATTGTAATACCTCTCCAAATGTTTTATATATTTAGTTTCCCTAAGTCCAGTTTAACCAACAATTTACATAAACAGCATATTATTCTTACTATTAATCCCTAGTGTTTTTCTGGCCTTGGCTGCAATCCATATTCAAATTTTTATATCTTTGCACCTAACGTTTCATATGCTCTTAATTGGGCGTTGGCTCTATCTACCACAAATGCATTGCTAACTAAGTAACCCTGAATCAAATGAAAAATAGATGTCTTTATTTATACTTGCATGTATCAAACAAAAATTATCCATCCCAGGATGGCCTACTGCACCCTGCTATTTGTTCTGCGCTGTTTGCGCTAGACGGCAAACCTTTTTAAGAGTCACGGTCTTCTTCATCCCAACTTACAGTCTCTACATTTAACAGCCTGGTTCCTTTTGGCATAACTTCAACCCGTCAGTTTTCACAATCTGTCAGATATTTTGGATGCTTCCAGAAAACCCACCACAAGACAATGTTAAACATAGAAACATAGAGTATGACGGCAGAAGAGGGCCAACAAGTCTGCCCACACAAGAACCCTCCCTCCCTGGTGTACTCCTCTGTCATGCATAACCTTGCAGCACTCCCACCTGTTTGTCCCATCATCTTTTGAAGTCAGCTACACTACAGGCCTCGACCACCTGGCGTGGAAGTTTATTCCATCGATCAATCACCCATTCGGTGAAGAAGTATTTCCTGGTGTCACTATGGAATCTTCCCCCCTTGAGTTTTAGCGGATGCCCTCTTGTCACCGTGGGACCTGCAAGAAAAAATATTTCTTCCTCCACCTCAATTCGACCCGTGATGTATTTGAATGTTTCTATCATGTCCCCCTTTTTTCTACGCTCCTCGAGAGAATATAAGCGTAGTTTGGTCAGACGTTCCTCATATGGGATGTCTTTAAGTCCTGAGACCATCCTAGTGGCCATTCTCTGGACCGACTCCATTCTCTTCACATCCTTTTGATAATGTGGCCTCTAAAACTGGACACAGTACTCCAGGTGAGGTCTCACCATGGATCTGTACAACGGTAGAATGACTTCAGGCTTTCGGCTGATAAAGCTCCTTTTGATGCAACCCAGCATTTGTCTTGCCTTTGCTGAAGCTTTCTCCACCTGATTGGCAGCTTTCATATTTTCCATGATGAGTACTCCCAAGTCCCTTTCTGTAGTGGTTCTCGCTAAGTTCACACCGTTTAAGGTGTATGTTCTGCTTGGGTTTCCGCTCTCAAGATGCATCACTTTACATTTTTTGGCATTAAAGTTTAGTTGCCAAGTACTGGACCATTGTTCCAACAAAAGCAGGTCCTGCTCCATAGTGTTGGGCCTGGTTGCGCCATTAGGTTCTGTTGCTCTGCCCACAATGTTGCACAGTTTAGCATCATGAGCAAATAAACATAGAAATAGACGGCAGATAAGGGCCATGGCCCATCTAGTCTGCCCACCCCAATGACCCTCCCCTACCTTTCTCTGTGAATAGATCCCACGTGTCTATCCCATTTGGCCTTAAAATCAGGCACGCTGCTGGCCTCAATAACCTGAAGTGGAAGACTATTCCAGCGATCAACCACCCTTTCAGTGAAAAAGAATTTCCTGGTGTCCCCGTGCAGTTTCCCGCCCCTGATTTTCCACGGATGTCCCCTTGTTGCCGCGGGACCCTTGAAAAAGAAGATATCTTCTTCCACCTTGATGCGGCCCGTGAAATACTTGAATGTCTCGATCATGTCAACCCTCTCTCTGCGTTCCTCGAGTGAGTACAGCTGCAACTTATCCAGCCGTTCCTCGTACAGGAGATCCTTGAGTCCCGAGACCATCCGGGTGGCCATTCTCTGGACCGACTCCAGTCTCAGCACATCCTTACAGTAATGCGGCCTCCAGAATTGCACACAGTATTCCAGGTAGGGCCTCACCATGGATCTATACAATGGCATAATGACTTTAGGCTTATGTCTGACGAAATTCCTGCGTATGCAACTTATGATTTGCCTTGCCTTGGATGAAGCTTGCTCCACTTGATTGGCAGTCTTCATGTTCTCACTGACGATCACCCCTAAGTCTTGTTCTGCTTCAGTTCTTGTTAGGATCTCGCCATTAAGGGTGCAAGTCTTGCATGGATTTTGGCTGCCCAGGTGCATGACTTTGCATTTTTTGGCATTGAAGCTGAGTTGCCAGGACCTAGACCAGCGCTCCAGTAGGAGTAGGTCGTGCATCATGTTGTCGGACATTGAATTTATGTCTGTTGGGCTTTTGCCCACTACATTGCTTAGTTTGGCGTTATCGGCGAATAATGTTATTTTACCTCGCAGCCCTTCTGCCAAGTCTCTTATAAAGATGTTGAATAGGATCGGGCCCAGGACCGAGCCCTGCGGCACTCCACTGATTACCTCCGTCATTTCGGAGGGGGTGTCGTTCACCACTAACCTCTGAAACCTACCTCCAAGCCAGTTCCCAACCCATTTCGTCAATGTGTCGCCCAATCCTATAGAACTCATCTTGCTCAGCAACCTGCGGTGTGGTACGCTATCGAATGCTTTACTGAAGTCCAGGTATACGATGTCCAGGGACTCCCCAACATCCAGCTTCCTTGTCATCCAGTCAAAGAAGCTGATCAGGTTGGATTGGCAGGACCTCCCCTTAGTAAATCCATGTTGACGGGGATCCCGTAGATTCTCCTCGTTCAGGATTGTATCCAATTGGCGTTTGATTAGAGTTTCCATTAGTTTGCACACTAGTGATGTGAGACTCACCAGTCTGTAGTTTGCTGTCTCCATCTTGGAGCCTTTCTTGTGGAGTGGAATGACGTTAGCCGTCTTCCAGTCCAACGGGACGTTACCCGTACTAAGGGAGAGATTGAAGAGCGCGTACTAAGGGAGAGATTGAAGATTCTGCCCTAAGCCCAAAGATGTTAAATAGCAGCGGGCCCAAGACCGAACCCTGTGGCACTCCGCTGGTCACCTTTGACGATTTTGAGGGAGTACCGTTCACCATCACTCTCTGAAGTCTGCCGCTATGCCACTCAGAAATGGACTAGGTTTTCTGCTTGGTGCGATCTTCATCACCAGGAGCCTCAGTCTACCTCCTTATCTTCAGTTCTGGATTATATATTTCATTTATCTCAATCTGGCCTCAAATCCACCTCCATTGAGGCCATATCAGTGCAATTACTGTTTTTCATCAACCGTTAGATGGAAAATCTCTCTCTGCTCATGCTGTGGTTTCCAGAGTTATGAAAGTACTTTTTCAATGTCAAACCACCTCCAGTGGTTTGGGATCTCAATGTCATTCTTGCTGAATTAATGAAACCTCCATTTAAACCAATGTCTACGGCTCATCTTAAATGTCTTACTTGGTAGATATTCTTCCTCATCTCTCTCACGTCTGCTTGCAGAGGCAGTGAGCTACAATCTTTGGTAGCGGACCCACCATTTACAGTATTACATCATGATAAGATGGTACGCCACACTCATCCAAAATTCTTACCCAAAGTTGTTACAGAATTTCATCTCAATCAATCCATTGTGTTCCCAATGTTTTTTCCCAAGCCTCATTCTTATCCTGGAGAAACAGCTCTTCATACTCTGAACTGCAAAGGAGCATTAGCCTACTATTTGCAAAGAACTAAATCACATGGCTGTTCGCCACAATTTTTTCTCTCCTTTGACACAAACAAGTTAGGGCATCCAGTTTCCAAGAGGACAATTTCCAACTGGTTGGCTGCTTGCATCTTGTTTTGTTATGCTCAGGCTGGGCTGCAACTGGAGGGTCGAGTCACAGCCTACAAAGTTAGAGCTATGGCAGCTTCAGTAGCTTTCCTTAGATCTGCTCCCATTGAGGAAATATGCAAAGCTGCTACTTGGTCCTCTGTTCATACCTTCACTTCTCATTACAGTCTGTAATCCTATTCCAGACGGGATGGCCACTTTGGCCAAGCAGTATTACAGAATTTATTTTCCTAAACGCCAACACTCCCACCATCCCATTCTTGTTAGCATAGAGGTCACCCATAAGTGAGAATATGCTGCCTGCTTGTTCTGGGATAAAGCACAGTTACGGGTGTTATCCAGGGACAGCAGGCAGATATTCTTACCACTCATCTCCCCTGGTTGGCTTCTTAGCTGGCTATCTGAACTGAGGAGACTCACACCCTGCATCTGGTGGGAAGGCACTCGCTCATGTGCGGTGCGGTCAATAATGAACTTTCTAAAGTTCTTAAAGCAAAAGCGCTTTTGCAGCTGTCCGCATTGGGGCTCCGTGGATGACGTCACCCATACGTGAGAATATCTGCCTGCTGTCCCTATGCTTTTTCCTTCACTGTATTTAAAATGGAGACAAGAATGCATTTGCTGCCATAGTTCCTGGGCCTCTTTTCTACATTTTTTGAAATATTAAACTGCATTCTAAATTAGGGTTTTATTTATGTACTTTCATACCTCCTTTGCTTAGAATATATGTCCCATTAGATTTGATATTAGCATTGTTAAGTGATTGATCTAGCTACAGACAGGCATGTTATATATGTTATATAAAAACCAAGGACAGAGCTTTGAGGCTCAACTTACCATTAGTGCAGGGCTGCCCAAGTCCAGTCCTTGAGATCTACTGGCAGCCCGGGTTTTCAGGATATCCACAATGAATATGCAAGAGAGAGAGATTTGCATACCAAGAAGGCAGTGCAGGCAAATCTCTCTCATGCATATTCATTGTGGATATTCTGAAAATCTGGCCTGCCAGTAGATCTCAAGGACCGGACTTGGGCAGCCCTGCATTAGTGTATACAGTTGAGGTCTGGTCTTGTAAAATGTAAACATGGCAATGTATTTTGTATTATATTTGATATACCACTTGTATATAAGTACATGGTGGACTTGAGAAAGTTGTCATGGTGATACCAATGCTGTACTATCATTAATAGAATGGCAGCAACTATGCTTACCTGGAACAGTTGGAAAGCTTATTAGTGAAAGGCCGTCCTATCCCTGTGCGCCTTGACGCTCTACCACAGGTAGAATCCCAAGTAGCAGCAGCTCGGTCCTGGAGAGAACGCACAGAAAGGACCTTCCTAAAGAAGAACTCAAGCTATACTCTGCTACAGGTAATGTCATTTGACGTGATATAAATTTTTTAAAATGTTTATTTTCCCTCTAGCCCCCATGCTTTGCTCTCCTTTCAGTTCCTTTTAGTCTTTCTTCTGTTGTTAAATAGCAGTGATCTGCAAGGTGTAACTTTGTAGCTTTACTTCCTTATTCAATTTTCTATACCGCTCTCTCAGGAGAGCTCAGAACGGTTTACATAAATTTATTCAGGTACTCAAGCATTTTTCCCTGTCTGTCCTGCAGGCTCATAATCTATCTAATGCACCTTGGCAATGGGGAGATTAAGTGACTTGAAAAAAAAAAAAAATCTTCTATACAGGAATGAGAAAGAAAATCAAATCCAACTCCTATAACTTTCTCACTTATATTCAAGCAACGATTTACTTATGCCACAATTTCATTGAAAGTTTCATGCATATCACATCTGAATGAGGGGAGAGCCTCAGAACCCTGTGCGTAATAATGTCAATTACTGCACTAGAAAGGGAAAAGATCTTCCTCGGCTCTTGACCCCCCTCCTACCTACAGCAGACACAGTAAATGTTTCAAAATGGTGTCAGAAAAGTCAAAACTACTTAGCTTGTAGGTAGAATGTTCAATGGTATTGAAAATGTGATGTGCATGAAACTTTCAATGAAATTGTGGCACAAGTAAATCATTGCTTGAATATAAGTGAGATAGTTATAGGAGTTGAAGATTAAGTGACTTGCCCATGTGTTTGAACCCACAACCCCAGGGTGCTGAGGCTGTAGCTCTAACCACTGCGCCACACTCTTATGAATCTACAAGGTCCATATGTCAGTGTGTGGCTGTTGAAAAGTTGTTGAAAAGAAATGCTAGTAAAAGTCAAGTTCTAGGTATTGAAAAAGAAAGTATGACATTCTAGATGACTTTGATGTAGCCTCAATGCATTTCTGATAGCACAAAAGGATATTTTACTATTTCTTGTTATGACCATTCTTTTTGCTTTATCAGCTAAATAAGTTTTTTAAAAACATGCAGTTTTAAGCCTCTTAAACAGAAAATAGAGGATTATGAGATCATACTAAATGTTTATACTTGTTGCAATCTGTGTGCATATCTAGTCAGCTCCTTAGAAAGCTTAGCGATAGCTAGATCTAGATACACAAATTTTGTGTACAGTTAGGTGTTTGGGGACCAGCAATATTAGCATTTTGCTTTTCTTGGTAATGCTGTTTAAAGCATGTTTAAGAAATTGAAAAGCTCTATTAATTTTTTACTGTCCCCACACTGTAGTTTTAAAAATGTTATGCTAAACTTCAAGAATTATTGGTCAGTCTTGTTGTTTGTTTTTTGGCACCTGTTATATATAAACAATGATGACATGCTCTTGTAAATTATGACTTTTCATCTTCACCATGTTTGTGTTTTGCTTTTAGGTGCTGAGCCCTCGGAATGATATAGGCATTTATGGGAGCAGTAAAAATAAACGAAAAAAGGTTAAGGAGTTGATTGAAAAAGATCTTGACCTGGATACCTTGAGTGAGATGGAGGAAGGAGTAGAAGAGACTAAGGATACAGCATCTGTGGTAAGAGTTGGCATGGCAGGTGATGAGTATACACAAACAGTAGCAGATATAAATCCAATAAAATAGAACCAAAATGTAAAACTATCCAAGAAGTCATTTGTGTAAAATATCCAATGTGGACCACGCTACCTCCTTTCACGGGTTGCATTAGAGGTAACATAATTAAAGTTAAAAACGTGCACAGTTCCAAACAATATGAAACATTTCACAAGCCTCATATAAAATGTATGGTATCCACATAAAAATGTGTACAATGAGCGCATACAGACATTTATCTTATGGACTCGACAAGTGATCTTGTATAATCAAACTTTAAAAAAATATTCAAACAGACAATATGTGATACACAGATAAATATAAACATTCTGAAAAGTGCGCTCCATGTGAATCTTAAAGGATAAGAAAATACTGTTAAAACAATTTGTGGATAAAATCATTAAAAATGTGATAGTGGATATCACATGTACATACCACGAGAAGAATGTGTATACATACTCCAAATTTTAATGTACTACTGCCCAGCACAACTATTAAAAAACAAACAAACAACCAAACACCCCAATCTCTCATTAAGCTAAGTCTTTAACAAGGGAGGGAGGGGGGAGAGGAAGGGAGCCGGGGAAACATCCCTCCTTTCCCCACCAGAGCTGATCTCCCATTTCACAGCAAGGAATGCCCTGCCCCTCCCTTTAGCCCTTTAAAAAAATTTGAAAGAACTCTCCCAGGGCACCAGCGCACTCGAGCCCCCAGCAAGAATAGGAGGAAAGGAGCCGGAGAATCGTCCCTCCTCTCCCCACCGTAGCTGATTTCCCATGTGGCAGCAAGGAAGGCCTCGCCCACCAGCTTCAGGCCTCCAATCAGTCCTTTAAAGGGCTACCTGATAGGTGGGCCAGCTCTGCCATCGGGCCCTTTGTACGGCCCTTCATGGGGACCAAGAAGAACCATAAGAATAGCCTTAGTGGGTAAGACCAGTGGTCTATCAAACCCAGTAGCCTGTTCTCACGGTGGCCAATCCATGTCTTATGGAGCGAAAAATATGGTAAATAATAGCGAGAATAAAGAAAACTATGTAATAAAGTAAAGATAATAAAAAGAAAGTTAAAAGAAAGAAAACTATGGTAGGTTAGGGGAGATATGGGCATCTATCTATCATTGAGCACCCTCATGATAGTATTTTTAAATAACATCCATACCTAGTTTATAGTCCTAACCTTTGCAACTGATCCTTTTAGTTTCTTTTTAACCATTTTACTTACAGTTGCCCTTTTGAAAATTAAATGCCTCTACGGTAGATTTCTTTTGCAATGTCATTCCTGGTATCAGATCAAATTTGATCACATTATGATCACTGTTTCCCAGCGGAACCAACACTGTTAACTCCTGTACTATGCCTTGTATTCCACTAATGACCAAATCTAAAATAACTCTACCTCTTGTCGGTTGCTGGACCAGTTGCTCCAAGAAGCAGTCATTTATGAGGTCTAGGAATTTTGCCTCCCTAGCACTCCCTGATGTAACATTTAACCAGTCAGTGTTGGGGTAATTGAAATCAAAATACTCCACTAGCTTATCCACATACAACTCAGGAGACTAATCAAACATTATGATACTTCTTCAAACCTACCCAGAACCCATACACAGCTTTCTTCAAGACTTCGATCCAGCCAGGCATGTGAGCTCCTCCCCCTATATCCCGTTTAAGAGATCAATCTACCTGCTTTAAATATCAGCAGCAGTAGAAAAACAACTGCTTTTACATACAAGCAGCAGCGAGACCTACCACAACCACCAAGAGCCCACAGACCCGATCCTGCCAGGAGTGTGAACTCCTCCCCCTGCAGTCCATTGGAGAGATCAATCTGCCTGCTTTTAAATATCAGCAGCAGTGGAGATCAACTGCTTTTACACCTAAGCAGCAACGAGACCAGCCACAACCACCGAGAGCACACAGACCCGATACTACTAAGAGTGTTAACTCTTCCCCCCCTGCAATCCGCTAAGAAGATCGACTGTTGGCTCCAGGCGGCTTTCCCGCAGAGGAGAGAATCCTGCATTCACCGTGGGCCTCATCTGGGGCAGCCTCCTTGGAGCGGCTGGGGCACGGGCAGTGTGTCTGGGAGGGAATGCATGGATGGGAGAACATCTCAGGGGAGGAGACATAGGCATCCTGGGACTGTCGGCCAAGTCTCTTCCCTGAAGAAGCCCTTTCTGGAAACATCAATCGCTCCTCCTAAACTTACTTGCTCCACTTCATCACTTCATCATGCTTCTATTCCTTTCTCTCCTCTCTTCTACCTTCCAAAGTATTTAGATCAATGCTGTCTTGTTAAAATGTTTATTTTATTTTTATTTTTCCTCTAACTCTACTTTTCACTTCTCTATTACCCTCCAGGTACTTTAGTTAGATTGTGAGCCTTCGGGACAGTAAGGGAATTTTTCAAGTACCTTTCTTATTTCTAATCTTAATGTATATTTTCTGTAAACCGCTTAGAACCTAACGGATGTAGCGGTATATAAGAAATAAATTACATTACATTACATTACATTACTTAAAAAGTTGAGAGTAAAAAGGCCTCAGATAGGCTTCATTGGCCAAAAAATCTTCCAATGTGAAAATAATTCAAAATGTCCTTTGTTAAAATCTCCAACAATGCAGGTGCACAGAGCAACACAATGTACACTGATCGTCCTCAAAGCCAAGCACAAAAAGTATGAAACAAAGCACTTAGCTTGCTCTGGCTCCAAAACATCCTCTGTTGATCATTCACAAGTTGTTTCCCACGGCGTCTCAAATCGCTACTGCATTTGTCAAACAGAGGTAAAGCAGAGATTCAACAGGGTCATCCCTGTTTCGCCAACTGGCTTCCTCAGGAATCTCCTGCTCCAGTATTCTTCTGAGACAGTCAGAGCATCCAAAAACAAGAAAAGAAAAGCCACGTTCAGCTGACCTGCTTTTGAAGGGCATTATAAAGTTTGTGTTCTCTTTTCCCATTCATCAAGACATTTGGGACATCATTCAGGCTCAATGGAAGTCTCTTGATGCCCGTTTCATCTAGCTTGGTCTAAGGCTCTTCTCTATCCTGGATTATGACAGGGAACTGTTGAAACCTCTCATGACTGACACGGTGGTGTCAGCGGTCTCCAAAATACACAGTTCCGGTGGATGGTGGCTCAGTCCTCGGGGTTCCCTAGAATTGTCGGATAGGGACGTTACTAAAGCAGAGTTTTGATGTGGCAGCTCTAGCAATGCAGACAGCCATTTCTGGTGGTTTGTTGGCTAGGGCCTATTTCCAGTGGATTCTGGATAGGGACTCTGGTGATTGGAGTTTGGTAGATTGGGAGGCAGCCAAGATAGAGATGAGTTCCTCTTTCTTATTGGATGCTCTTTATGATCTCCTTCATACTTCCTCTAAATCCATGGTTCTAGTGGTATCAACTAGACCAGTGGTTCCCAAACCTGTCCTGGGGGACCCCCAGCCAGTCAGGTTTTCAAGATATCCCTAATGAATATGCATGAGAGAGATTTGTATATAATGGAAGTGACAGGTATGCAAATCTCTCTCATGCATATTCATTAGGGATATCTTGAAAACCTGACTGGCTGGGGGTCCCCCAGGACAGGTTTGGGAACCACTGAACTAGACGCTCGCTGTGGCTCAGAGGATGGTTGGTGAATGCAGCCTCCAAAGTCAAGCTTAGCAAGTTTCCTTTTAAGGGTTCTCTCCTGTTTGGTGAGGAGTTGGAGAAGCTAGTCAAAAGTCTGGGAGAGACTAAGGTTCTACCTATAATTGTAAGCTAGAAGCACTCAAACACCAAAATACAATCCAAATGACTTCTATATTTATTCTTCAGTGAGTGTACCGTGTAAGATTACCTAACAGTTCATACAGTAGAGAATCACAAATGATTCCACCAGTATATAGGGGTTTACCACACCTCTATCATTGGTCATTAAAAAACTCCACTTACTCTTAGAATATTGCTGGCACACAGCCAGTATTCAGAGTAGAAAAAAGCAAAGACATTCCACTGAAAAATAGACTTTAAGAAAACAAAAAAACACCCCACTTTCACTTACCTTTGAAGAATTTTCCTGTAATAAATACTCAACTGGGGCTTCCCGTTTCGCCTAAAGCTGCATCAGGGGTGATGATCCATACAAAGCAGAATTGCAGATTTGCTGTATCTGTTTTTGATATATTTTTCAGTGAGATGTCCTTGCTTTTTTCTGCTTTGAGTATTGGTTGTGTTCCAGCAATATTCTAAGAGTAAGAATATGATGGTTGGCATGATCAATAGCTAGATGGAAGTACGTTGTAGAATTATTTATTTGAAAAGCTCCTTAGTTGTACTGATTTGGTTTAGTAAATTCCTCTCATTGCGATCTTATGAGGTATATTTGGAGGGTGAGACTTCCTCCACTTGGAAATCCAGCTGTGGGGTGCCACAGGGCTCTCCGCTGTCGCCAATCTTATTTAATGTATATATGTGTAATGTAAAAATTTTTGCCTTTCATCAGCAGAGACTATATATACCTATGCAGACGATATTTTCATTTTATTAGAAGTTGATCCTGATCTTAACAACATGGTCCCTAGTATAGACTGCTGCATTTCTAAACTTCAACTGTGGGTTTTGTGCATTCAAATGAAGCTGAATGCTGCCAAAACCAAATTGCTTTAGATTGGGCCAAAATTAGAAAACCTCCCTTCCTCCGTTACATTAACAGGGCTTGGTGCTTGGACCTGTGCTCTTTAACATCTTTATAAACGATCTGGACATAGGTACGACGAGCGAGGTGATTAAATTTGCAGACGATACGAAGTTATTCAGAGTAGTAAAGACGCAGGGGGATTGCAAAGATCTGCAACGTGACATAATCAGGCTCGAGGAATGGGCATCGACATGGCAGATGAGGTTCAACGTGGATAAGTGTAAAGTGATGCATGCAGGAAACAAAAATCTCATGCACAAATACAGGATGTCCGGGGCGGTCCCAGGAAAGGGATTTGGGAGCTCTGATCGACAAGTCGATGAAGCCGTCCACACAATGTGCGGCGGCAGCAAAAAGGGCAAACAGAATGCTAGGAATGATAAAGAAGGGGATCACGAACAGATCAAAGAAAGTTATCATGCCGCTGTACCGGGCCATGGTACGCCCTCACCTGGAGTACTGCATCCAGCACTGGTCGCCGTACATGAAGAAGGACACTGTGCTACTCGAAAGGGTCCAGAGAAGAGCGACTAAGATGGTTAAGGGGCTGGAGGAGCTGCTGTACAGCAAAAGATTAGAGAAACTGGGCCTCTTCTCTCTCGAACAGAGGAGATTGAGAGGGGACATGATCGAAATATTCAAGGTACTGAAGGGGATAGACTTAGTAGATAAGGACAGGTTGTTCACCCTCTCCAAGGTAGGGAGAACAAGAGGGCACTCTCTGAAGTTGAAAAGGGATAGATTCCGTACAAACGTGAGGAAGTTCTTCTTCACCCAGAGAGTGGTGGAAAATTGTAACGCTCTTCTGGAGTCTGTCATAGGGGAAAACGCCCTCCAAGGATTCAAGACAAAGTTAGACAAGTTCCTGCTGAACAAGAACGTGCGCTGGTAGGGCTAGTCTCAGGGTGCTGGTCTTTGACCAGAGGGCCGCAGCGTGAACGGACTGCTGGGCATGATGGACCACTGGTCTGACCCAGCAGTGGCAATTCTTATGTTCTTAAGTAGATATCGCATTGCATATAGATTTTTCATCTAGAGTCCTGGGTGTCATCTTGGACTCATCACTTACATTTCATGAACAGATAAATTCCTTGACAAAAAAGGTTTTATTTAGTCTGCGCATGTTGATGAAGGTCAGATCACTATTCCATCAAGAACATTTCTCAGTATTGGTACAATCCACTGTGCTTTCTCAGCTAGATTATTGTAACTCAGTTTATATAGGCATTAAGCAGAGCAGTCTAAAACGACTTCAGTTAATACAGAATATTGCAGCTAAGCTCATTTTTGGGAAACGAAAGTATGATCATGTTTCCCCTTTGTTGATAATGCTTCACTGGCTCCTAGTTAGCTTTAGGATCCAGTTTAAATGTGCATGCATAATCTTCAAGCTTCTCTATGGAATATTTGATCCTTTTTTCCCCTTATGTTGGAATGCCCTTAGACTTTGCCATTTGAGAAACACACAAAGATATAAATTAGCCTTCCCTTCCTTTAAGGGAATTAAATCTGCTGGGAAGCTCAGTCGATCTTTTGTTTTCAAGTTTGTAGATATCTGAAATGAACTTCCTGACTCCATTAGGCTTTTAGGACAGCTGCAATTATTTTGTAAATTCTTGAAAACTTTGTTGTTCTTGCAATTTTTAAATGGTTTAACTACAGCCTCAACGAAATGATATTATAGTTATTTTTCTTATGCTTTTCTTATGTACTTTAGTTTTTAATTAGTTCTTCCTTTTCCTTTGTTTTCTGCTATGTACAGTACTCCCCCAATATTCGCGGGGGTTCTGTTCCAGGAACCCCTGCAAATCTTGAAAAACCGCGAATACGGTTTTCAGTGGGGGAGACAGGAGAGGGCAGCTGGAGAGGCAGGAGAGAGCAGCCGGCGGGTGAAGGAAATCGCTCACAGTATGCTCCGACCGCCTCTTCCTGCACTAAAGTCTGGCTTCACCAATCAGGAGCTGCTTTGACACGCAGCTCCTGATTGGTGAGGCCTGACTTTAGTGCAGGAAGAGGCGGTCAGAGCATACTGCGAGTGATTTCCTTCACTCCCCGGCTCTCCGGCTGCCCTCTCCTGCCCAAGTCATTCATAGTCGGAAAATACCGCAAATGACTGGGACCGCAAATCGCCGACTGCGAATGACCTGGGGAGCACTGTACTCTAGTCTTAATTATATGTGAACCGAGTTGAGCTCCACTGGGAGATGACCCAGAATATAAACATTAGATTAGTGCAGTAAGTCTCATGACAGGAGACTCTACAAAAATACTGGGCCTGATATTCAGCCCATGACAGTAAGCGGCTTGTAAACTGCTCAGAGCTGCAAGCTGGACTAACCCTGGATACTCGGTGCTGGGACATGTCTGGCTTCCAACATTTATCCAGGTATCTGCGATCACCTGGAAATTAACTGGGCACTGGCTGATATTGAGTAGCCATTTAACTTGGTGAATAAAGTAAGGACAACTTTATTTATTGTCCTAACATTTTCTGCATACTTAGCTAGTTAGCAGACTGAATATTCCTATTAACTTGCTAAGTCATAGATCTGCCCAAACTAGCCCCCAGACTGCCCTTAACTTAGCCAGTTTGGAAACAGCTGGTTAAATGCCGCTGAATATCGGTAGCTAGCCAGATTAGTGGTATTTAACTAGGCAGGAACTGATAAACCTTTTTGAATAACATGCCTACTGTTTTTTTCCAATTTCTGTTTAAAAGAATATAATTATACATATGGGTCAAGGAATGTAAAATAACACTCTGAAAGTTAAATGGAACCAGGTGAAAAGAAACATTATGGGGTGCAGTAATCAACATGGACTACTGTTAGCATGAGTTAGTGGTTAAAATAACACCTCATTTTAGCCTGAGTTTGAAAACGGGCCAGATTAGACTGGGGGAGGGAGGGCATTGTGTTCCACAGGAATAATTTCCCCCTTCCTCCCCCCCCCTCCAAAAAAAAAAATTGCCCACTGCATTTCTGTGGAAGCAGTTCCAGCTTCTGTAGCACACAACTTACATGCAGAGAAGCATAGCAGTTAGGTAGTCACTCCTTTTGAAACTACATCTCCCCTGTTCTCAACCATAATCTGCCAAACTGACACCTCATCTGGAGTGCAGTGGGCTGAGAATCTGAGGAACTGGGTTGATTCCAGCTGCACTTCCTTGTTACCCTGGGCAAGTCACTTAACCCATCATTGCCCCAGGTACATAACTTATATTGTGAGTCCACTAAGGACAGAAGAAGTACCTGCATATAATAATAATAATAATCAGTTTATATACCACATGGCTGTAAAATTCTATGCAGTATATGTTAACCATTTTGACTGTACCCACAGAAAGACAGTATGTTATATCCATAATCCTTTACTACCAATTACCACCCCACACCCCCCTTCCCTGCAACAAAGGGCAATATTAAAACACACACCTATACATTCACAAACTGAAACACATGTATATAGATACATATAAACACACACCAATGAACCTAAAAGAGTACAGACATAAAGAATTACATGAGTTTGTAATTTATGTTTCTGACTGAGAGAAGAAAATTATTGAATTTTCTTTGATATTCATTCTGATGGACAATTTCCTGCATATATGCAAACTTACTACTTCACAGAGCAAAGTTAAAATCTCTCTGTTTTTCTATTCTTATGCAGGTGGCAATGTTTAAGGACCTAGAGCACAAGGAAATTGAAGCAATGCATTCTCTTAGAGCTGCCAATCTGGCCAAAATGGCTATTGTGGACCGCATTGAAGAGGTCAAATTCTGTATATGTCGCAAAACAGCCAGTGGATTCATGTTACAATGTGAACTTTGCAAAGACTGGTTCCACAGCACTTGTGTGCCTTTGCCTAAAACCAGCTCTCAAAAAAAGGGTTCCACTTGGCAATCCAAAGAAGTAAAGTTCTTGTGTTCTCTATGTATGCGTTCTAGAAGACCCCGACTGGAGACCATCTTGTCTTTACTAGTGTCATTGCAGAAGTTGCCTGTGAGATTACCAGAAGGAGAAGCACTGCAGTGTCTGACAGAGCGTGCAATGAGTTGGCAAGATCGGGCACGGCAAGCACTGGCTACAGATGAACTGTCTTCTGCTTTGGCCAAGCTGTCTGTATTGAGCCAGCGGATGGTTGAGCAGGCAGCTAGAGAGAAAACTGAGAAAATCATCAGTGCTGAACTACAGAAAGCAGCAGCTAATCCAGACTTACAGGTGTGTGAAATTCTGCATCTGTTCTACTTGCTTTGTGAGTGTGCTTCTATGTGTATATGGGGAAGGGAGATCTTCTGAATGATGATGAAGGAATAAGCTGAAGATCTTTTTTTCCATGAAGTCGTTGCAGAGCAGATATGCAAATTTTTAGTTTTTACATCCTGCAAAGATGCTTAGTTTAATAAACTAAAGATGATGAAATACTTTGACTTGGATTTCTCTGTACCCCTCTCTCAGCTGTCTTAAGCTGTTCATTCATATTGTTGAATGGCTTATTTGATGGTTGAAAGACCAAAAAGGTTGGTGTGACCACAAGTTCAAAACAAGAATCTTTATTAGCTGACAATGCCTGTGTTGGAGTTCTATCAAATACAACACAGTACAATAAAGCTTTAACTTATAATAAAAACATTAGCATAAATAATTGATATTAAGTATACAGTGGTACCTTGGTTTACGAGCATAATTCGTTCCAGAAGCATGCTCATATCCAAAGTACTCGTATATCAAAGCACATGTCCCCATAGGATATAATGGCAATGCTGACAATTAAAAGGTGGCGAAGTGTGGCCCAGGGGTGTCTACCTGCCAGGTGCTGCAGCACCGTCTCCTCCGTCTGCCAGCCGCTGGAGAACCCCAGTGCCGCTTCAGGGGGATTCCTCTACCGGCCAGCCTTCCACACCGGGTGCCTTCCGCATGTTGGAGAGCCTCTATCTGAGCCTACGCAGCCAAGTGCCGTGCCATCTGCACGTTGCTTATGATCACGCACAACGTCAATGATTGACATGCATGATTATACGCAACGTGCAGGTGGGACGGCACTCGGTTGCGTAGGCTCAGATAGAGGCTCTCCAACATGCGGAAGGCACCCGGTGTGGAAGGCTGGCTGGCAGATGGAAGAGGAATCCCTCTGAAGCGGCGCTTCCTGCAGTGTAAGTGCTCATTTATCGGGGCGGTGCTCAGTTTGCGAGACGAAAGTTTGCTGAACACTCGCAAATGGTGTTACTTGCAAACCGAGGTTCCACTGTATATGAAAACGTATTTAAGTAAATATAAACACAAAAAGGGGCATAATAAAAAAAAAAGTCTAAGTCCCCTTTTGGCTTAAGGCCCTAAACGTTGAAAGTAGAAGCAGGGAAAATGTTCATTATCAAAAAAAAAAAAAATGTCCAAAAGGAGGTTTTTTTTGATAATGGCCTGCCTCTACGTTCAGCTGTTTAAATGCCCAGACCACCACTACATCTAAACACTACACTATATAATCAACCTAAAAAAAGCCTAAGTCCCAGATGCCCAAAACAAGGGCTTTTAGGCAAAGGAGGGGCCAGACCTTCGCCTAAAAGCTGGATTCTGTAACCGGTGTCTGTCAAAAAGAACACCGGTTACAGAATCCCTCCCACCCCAGCAACGATTGGGCCAGAAAGGAGCCCAAGCCCTCCTGGCCCAGCAAAGGCCGACACCGCCACCCCGACAGCAATTAGGCCAGGAGCAACCCAAGCCCTCCTGGCCCAGCGAAGGCCAACACCCCCACCCCAATAGCGATCAGGCCAGGAGGGAGCCCAAGCCCTCCTGACCTGGCAACAGCCGGCATCCTCACCCCCAACAGCAATCAAGGCCAGGAAGGAGCCCAGCCCAACCCATCCCATGTGCTTAAGGCCCCGCCCACAGGAGGGGGTCTAAGGCTAATGGGCCAGTTCCGGTTGGCCCAGTCACCTCAGGCCCCACCTGTGGGCGGGGTTTGAGATGCCTGGGCCAATCAGGCTCTAAGGCCCACCATTCGACAGGTGGGCCTGTGGGACGGACGGGCTTGGAACCCATCCATCCGTCCAACTGGTTTTGAAGTAATGGGGGTAGAGAGGTTGGCAGGGGGTTGCGGGATCGGAAGGTGGGGGGCCGATCAGGGGTTCAGAGGGGGTGATCGTGGGGGGGGGAGCTGAGGGCTAGAGGACCTGGGATCCCTCTTGCCCATTTCTTAGTGGGGGTGGGTGGTAGTCGTTTTCGCCGGACCAGGAGGGCTTGGGCTCCCTCCTGCCCAGGTCGAGTCACGGGGGAGGGATGGCTCATCTCTCCTGCCACGATAGCAATCGCCCACCTCATATCTTAGTGCGGGGTAGTGGGTTTCGCCGGGCCAGGAGGTCTTGGGCTCCCTCCTGGCCCGATCGCTGTCAGGGTGGGGGTGTCGTCCGTCGCCGGGCCAGGAGGGCTTGGGCTCCCTCCTGCCCGGATCGAGTCACGGGGGGAGGGGTGGATCGCTGCAGGAGAGATGGCTCATCTCTCCTGCCATGATAGCGATCGCCCGCCTCCCCGAACCGTGGCACTTTGGGGTGAGGATCTCCGGCAGGGGAGATGCCCTGCTGCGATGCTCACCTCGAAGTGCCACGGTTCGGGGGGGTTGGGCGATCACCATTGCGGCAGGAGAGATTGAGCCATCTCTCCTGCAGTGATAGTTGCAGTAGATGATAGGCAGGTTGCTGGAGCCGCTGAGCTGCAGCGATCAGGTCAGAGGCCCCTTTTTTGGCACTTATGACTGTTTTGACGATCAGGCTTTTTGATCGTCCAAGTACCCATTTAGGCCACTTTTTAGAAGTTGTTTTGTTTTGATTATGAGCCCAAAAGGATATAACAAATAAGACTTCAATAGCATTGTAAAATAATATAAAAAAATTACACAGCTAAAATGAATGATATTAAGTAAAACTAGTGATTTTATGTCCTAGTTTTTCCTGTATGGGCAAGTTTATCCCATTGATGTAATTGTTAAATGTTTATCATCTCTTCTGGTGTTTTTAATCTTAGGGTCACTTACCTAGTTTCCAACAGTCTGCCTTTAGCCGTGTGATGAGCAGCTTAACATCATCCCCAAGACCACCTTTGGACTATGATGATGAGGAAACTGATTCAGATGAAGATATTAGGGAAACGTATGGCTATGACATAAAGGTATTTGAACTTTCTATGAAGCTTAATACTCGCTGAGCTTTAGAAATAAATCACACTTATAGCGTTAAAGTTTGAGACTAGTGCATTTAAACAGCTAGGAAACATATAAATACAGCCTTTGGACCCAACGTAACTAAATATTGTATGTACCACTTTAATTTTACAATATTACTATACACACCCCAACATAATTTTGTAAAGTGTTAATCTATAGCTCTCAAATGTAAGCTGCCTCAATTTGAACACTCAGAGACCCACTGTGTAGGAGAAACAACATGGAATCATTTAATATTCCTTTTATATATCATTCATATCACTCATAAATACCAGCCTTTTTTTTTTCTTAGGTTATAACAGTGGGACCTCAGAATTGTACATGACTAAGATTTGCACCAATTGCACTGTGCTAATAATGCCTATGTATAATCCCATATGTCCATCAGAAAATATTAATAGGCAGCAGTACTCCCCTTTTTGTAGCTGATCTCTGCACCCTACATGGCTTCATGTTTCATTTAAATTGCTTAAGGGGACAGGAAGTCCAGTGGCATGCTCTCTCCTCCATTTTTGGGAAAAATATTCTCCTGCACATTACTGTTTAAGGAGAAGAGTGAAATGTAAGTACCAAAGAGCCAATCACCTGTATGATAGGGAATCCTGTACCCTTATACATCTCAGACTATTCCAAAATGACTTACTATATAGCATAGTCCTTGAACTGTAGAACTGTTCAGATGTATATCTTGTTGAAACATCATATGAGTGAATCATCCAACATCAATAATTTACATGACACATTAAACTAATTCCCAGTGCAATAGGTGCATCATTACTAAACTAAAATAAAACTTAGCCTTATATACCGGCTCTTCAACCATGGAAAGCTCAACACGGTTGACAATAAATTAATAAAAAAATAAAATAAAATACTAAAATATATGGAAATTAGTTTTCAAAGTGTTTAGCAAATAGAAAAGTTTTCAAAGATTTACAAAAAGATTGGAAGGAACTAAGACACCTCAAAATCAAAAGAAGATCACTCCATGATTGGGAGAATTTAAAAGCCAAAGGGAGGCTGAAATTCTTGAATCCTTTAATTCCTTTTTTGGAAAGGAGGGAAAGGTCAAATTGTTGAGTACCTCTCGCATATGAAAATCTATAAACGTTCCATAGAAGAGGAACAAGAGGAATAAAAAACCATGTAAAATTTTAAAAATAATACATATACATTTAAACTGAATTCTGAGATAAACTGGGAGCCAGTGAAAGCTCAAAAGCAAGGGAGTCACATGTTCGAGTTTGCTTTTTCCATAAATCAACTTCGCAGCGGTATTCTGAATCAGTTGTAGTCTTTGAAGACAGATCTTTGTGATGCCAAGATAAAATAGCATTACAATAATCTAGCTGAGAAAGTACAATTGTTTGGACCAGAACAGAAAAGTGACGTTGATGAAAAAGAGATCTAACCTTCCTCAGTATTCGAAGTTAAAAAAACATTTCTTAACCAGAGAATTTATCTGATCCTTAAAGGTAAGGAAGAATCAAAAAGTATTCCCAAAATCTTGGAGAAGAACTCAATTTGTAAGGAGGCTCCAGAGTCCAAAAGTATAGTGGGAAGGGAGATAATCCAGTAAAGGGCCTAACCACAAAAGTTTAGTTTTGGCTGCATTTAGCTTCATCTGGACAGACATAGCCCAAGCTTGAAGTTTGGAAATACAATGGTTTATTTTAAAAGCTAAATTGGTAATATTTAAATCAATCTCAATCAATATAAAGATATCATCCACATAGGTAAAGAGCGTTTCCCAAGCTGACAACTTATACTCAAAGTAGTCATATAGAGATTGAACAAAATTGGGGAAAGTGGAGAGCCCTGGGGAACCCCGCAAGGAGGCTGTCAGGAGTTGTCTTCCCATGGCCATGAGCCATATGCAGAAGAAATCCACTCCGGAATTTTTCAGTGATCCTCCTACCTCACTGGGAGCTGTGCTGCCACCTGTAATTTTTGGAAGGAGAGTTGCTGTTCTACTTTCCCTTCTTATTTTATTCGGTGTTTTTCAACTTTTATTTGGTATTTTCAGTGCTTGGAGCGTTCAACTTGGTATAAGCAATCTGTAGCTTACAGGCTGATCCCTAGTGCTACCTAAAAGCCAGCCTACACAAGTCTTTTTGGAGCTTGGGGCCGTCCCCACTTGCTGTCCCTCACCTACTGCTTAGCAGGGGTTTGCGTGCAGACTGTTAGGCATCTGTAGGAGGCTCAGCGGTGTCTCACAGGTTGCCGGCTGCAATGTTTGCCTCCCCCTTCTGGTAGCACATCCATCAGTCTGCAGGGTTGGAGGTGCCGTCAGACAACGTATCTGACTGGCAGTCAGAAGATCAACGTAGAAGAAGCATTTTCAGCATGAGGCAGTGATTCTTCTCCTTTCCAGCTACTGTAAAGAGCTGAGGCAAGCTGAAACACATTGTCGGCAGAGGTCACAGTGAGTAAGGCTGTTACAGCCTATGAGGTGAATCAGGGGTGGTAGGTCTGAAAAACAGATTTTTGAGGGTTTCTACATGTTCCTCTTCCTTCCCCCTCCTGAGAAATCCTAAATTCACCAGTTTTTGACATTTAGCTAGTTAGTTTTGTCTAGATGTGAAACCCAGGGATGATTCCATGGTTCTGCATTTATTTAAGTCTGCTGCCTTACCAGATCGTGTTTCGGAGTCTCTGCATGAGTTAAAAGTGGATTTCTTGGTTGCACGGGTTACTAAGCTCACTTCCCTTCCGAGTGAAGGCAGCATGGTGCTCAGGAACATGCAGAACTGCCAAGTGAATGTAGTTCTCGGTAGCTTTGGGAGTCGAAGCTGCCTCAGTGGTGTCCTTTGTCACACGCGCTTATTTGTCTAGACTGTTCACTCTGGAAAGTGAGGTAGATGAACCTCCTTCTCTGCTTCTTTTATCTGGTGTGGATTCTGTAACTGACGCTTTGCATGACATCTTTCGAATCCTGGGGAAAACATCATGTTATTCAATTTCTGCTCGTAGAATGCTATAAATTAGACAGTGGGCTGGCGATTCCACCTCTAAAGCTACTTCTGCCAGACTCCCTTTTAAGGGGCAGCTTTTATTTGGTAAAGACCTGGATGATTTCATGAACTGTGTGGCAGATCGTCGCCCCAAGACCCCTGCCTCATAGTAGACCCAGAACCTCTAAAGGCTCAGGGCACTCTAATTTTTGTGACTCCAGGTACTCTCTGCAATATTCCAGGTCCATGTTGCAGAAAATTTCCTAGGACTGCAGGCAGAAATTTTCCGGATGCAGGTCGAACCAGGCCTCTGCTTCCCATGCAGCTCTATCTGCCAAGGAGTCGCAATGACGCCAGGCCGAGGGAGGCCCCTCTTCATATAGGGGGCAGACTCTCACCATTTGTGCAGGCATGGGTTCAGATTTTGTCCAACCACTAGGTTCTGGACATCATTCATTCCGGTTACAAGCTGGAATTTGCCCTGTCTCTAACAGATTGGTTTGTGGACTCCCGGGAAAGACGGTCAAAGTATAAGCCACTATAAGAAGATTACTAGACGTTCAGACTATAGAGCATGTGCCACCTGAAGACTCAGACTCAGGCTCAGGGAGATACTTCATATACTTTATCTTGTGAAAGAAAGGCTCCATTGATTGGAGGCCCATTCTGGACCTTACTCAAGTAAATGCAGTGATCAAAGTTTCGTGCTTTCAAATGGAGACGGTTCAATCTGTCATAATGGCAGTGACCCCGGGAGAATTCTTAGCCTCTCTAGATCCAGAGTTATTTTCCATCATGTACAGTTTCCTCTTGCTCTATTTTTACACCAATCGTATCTAAATTCATGATTGCTCTCTCTTTTGTGCCTTTTCTACCATTTTTTTTGCTAAACCAGGCAAAGGTCCTATTTCTCTTGTGCAATCCTCTGGATTCTGAGCTCAGTACTCAGTATATCAGTAAGGCCTAAGATTGGATACATCATATAAATTCACATATTCCTCTTTCAGTTTTTTTTTTTTTCCTTCATTAACGGAAGCATTCAGTGACTTCTATCTCCTGTTTACTATTTCTTTAGTAACTTCCAATTGCTCCAGCTTTTGTTGGTCCTATTTTTTCCAGCAGATATCTTGAGAAATACTACTTCTCCTCTTCTTTCCTTGCACTCTTAAACTCGATAAACCTTGAGCATTGGCTCTGTTCACTTTACAAGACATACCAGAGCTCTCAGAAAGCCCTCAGGGGGAGTACTGCTGACCCCCAATCAGTCACTCTTCCTTTCCAACTTATTTCACATTCTCATAAGAACATAAGAAGCGCCATCTCCAGATCAGACCTTCAGTCCATCAAGTCCGGCAATCAACACACGCGGATGCCCTGCCAGGGGTACAACTGGCGTAATTTTTAGTCATCCATCTCCTTCTATGCCTCTCGTAAGGAGATGTGCATCTAGTTTGTTTTTGAATCCTAGGACAGTCGATTCTGCAATAACCTCCTCTGGGAGAACATTCCAGGTGTCAACCACTCTCTGCGTGAAGCAGAACTTCCTGATATTTGTCCTGAACTTGTCCCCCCTTAGCTTCATTCCGTGTCCTCTTGTCCGTGTCAAATTGGACAATGTAAATAATTTTTTCTGCTCTATTTTGTCGATTCCTTTCAGTATTTTGAAGGTCTCGATCATATCCCTCGCAGTCTCCTTTTCTCAAGGGAGAACAATCCCAGTCTCTTAAGTCGATCCTCGTATTCCAGTTTCTCTATCCCTTTTACTAGTTTCATTGCTCGTCTAAGCACCCTCTCCAGCAGTTTTATATCCTTCTTTAGGTTGGGAGACCAATGTTGGACGCAGTATTCCATGTGGGGTCTGACCATTGCTCTATAAAGCTCTCCGATCTACTCGTGATTCCCTTCTTTATCATGCCCAACATTTGCTTTATTTGCCGCCACCGCACATTGTACTGACGGTTTCAGGGTCCTATCAATCAGTACACCCAGGTCCTTTTCTTGTTCGCTCTTACCCAGAGTTGCACCTGACATTCTATACTCGTATTCCTTATTCTTACTGCCTAAATGCATTACTTTGCATTTCTCCACATTAAACTTCATCTGCCATTTCTCCGCCCATTTCTCTAACTGACACAAGTCACTCTGGAGTTCCTCGCTATCCTTCTGCGATCTGATTGCCCGGCATAGCTTTGTGTCATCTGCAAACTTGATGATCTCACTGGATGTTCCTTCTAGGTCATTGATATAAAAATTAAATAAGATTGGCCCAAGTACCGAGCCCTGGGGTACACCACTAGTCATTTTCTCCCAGTTGGAGAACTTCCCATTTGTGCCCACTCTGTTTTCTGTTCTCCAGCCATTTGCCTATCCATCTTTGTATATCCCTATCCATAGTTAGTTTCTCTCCTTCCTACGTTTTATTTCCCATTTCTTCCTACAACATTATTCTATCAACGGGAACCACATTTTCATTGCTTTGCCATTTTTCCCTTTCTTTTCCCATCTGTGTTGACCTGGGACACAAATGACTTCAACAAGTGCCTCTTTCCAGTATCCAATCTATTGTTTCTTCCTAGATGTTTTAAGCGACTCCCTCTCCTATCCTGGGATTCACCTACCGCTCTGAGGTTGACTTCTATTTCACAGCCTCCATACACATTGGTTTTGTTGAGTCCTTATCTTGCATTCTTGCCAAGGACAGTTGTAAACCTCTAATTAGTCCTCTATCTATTTTCCTTCCCTTACTCTCTGCCAACTTGTATCGGACAGTATATCTGATTTTGAGGCATGGCACTAAACATTTGTTTTTCCAACTCTCCCTCCATCCCTTTTAGCTAAGCTAGGGAGTCTAATCTGTGAGAATATGCTGCCTGCTTTTGCAAGGATAAAGCACAGTTACTGGTGACAGCAGGCAGGTATTCTCACATCCCACCCACTTCCTCTAGTTGGCTTTTTCACATAAGTATAGAACTGACGACCTCGTGAGCCGGTGTCAGGTGGGAAGGCACTCGCATATGTGTGGTGCAAGTAGTCTCAAAGCTTGCTAAAGCTTAAGTGACAGTACAAGTACCTACTATATGGATGACATTAACCATCTGTGAGAATAACTGCTTGCTGTCCCCGGATAACACCTGTTAAAAACTTTGTTTTTTAGGTGGGCAATTTTGTAATGAGATATTTCCTTGGGTAAAACCTTTCTCTCACCTTGTATTGTCTTTGAAAATTATCTTCCCTGTGCAGCAGAGTGCTAGTTTTGCATAGTATTTTAGAGTTTGAGGATCCTGTTGGTTCTAAATGTTATCCTATTCTAATTAATGAAGTGTGTCGGCTGTATTGAAATGATTCCTGGGAAGACTGTAATCTGTTTATATCACTAAAAGGAGAAAATTTTTAAACAGAAATATGTTCTGTATATAAATATTTACCTTTAAATATACTATAATATAAGTGGAGTTGGAGGAGTGGGCTGAGAACCTGGGGAACTGGATTCAGGTCCTACTCTAGGCAAGTCACTTATTACTCTGTTGCCTCAGCTACAATACTTAGATTAATCTATGAGCCCCTTAGGGATAGAGAAAGTACCTGCATATAATAATTGTAAACCGCTTTGCTTGTACCACAGAAAGGCAGTTTCCAATGCAATAGGTGAGACATTCTAGACCAGGGGTGCCCACACTTTTTGGACTTGCGAGCGACTTTTAAAATGACCAAGTCAAAATGATCTAACAACAATAAAAAAAATTTTTAAAACACAAAGCACACTGTACGCAGAGAAAATGTTAATTATTTATATTCCGGGAGTTTTTCAAAGAGGTTAAGGCAGATGACTCTATGTAATGTCACCTCAGTAACAACTATACAAAAATAGACAAATATACCCCCTACCTTTTTACTAAACCACAATAGTGGTTTTTAGCGCAGGGAGCTGCACTGAATGCCCCGCCCTGGTCTCGACACTCATAGGCTTCATGCGCTAAAAACTACTATTGCGGTTTAGTAAAAGGGGGCCATAGTGCAAAATATAGACAGCAGGTATAAATTCTCAAAACGGACACATTTTGATCACTAAATTGAAAATAAAATCGTTTCTCCTACCTTTGTTGTCTTGTGATTTCATGAGTCTCTGGTTGCACTTTCTTCTTCTGACTGTGCATCCAATATTTCTTCCCTTCTTTCAGCCTACTGTATGCTTCCTCTCCTCCAGACCTCATTCCCTCCCCCAACTTTTTCCTCTCTCCCTGCCCCCTCCCCTTTCTTTATTTCTCCCTGCCCGCCTTCTTTCTTTCTTTCTCTCTCCATGCCCCCTTTCTTGGTTTCCCTGTCCCCCTTTTCTTCCTTTCTGTTTCCCTTCTTTCTTTCTGTCTCCCTGCTCCCCTTTCTTTTTTTCTGTCTCCCTGTCCCCCCTTTCTGTTTCCCTTCTTTCTCTCTCCCTGCCCCTTTCTTTCTTTCTCTCCCCCTGCCCCTTTCTTTCTTTCTCTCTCCCTGCCCCTTTCTTTCTTTCTCTCTCTCTCTCCCTGCCCCTTTCTTTCTTTCTCTCTCTCTCTCCCTGCCCCTTTCTTTCTTTCTCTCTCTCTCTCCCTGCCCCTTTCTTTCTCTCTCTCTCTCTCTCCCTGCCCCTATCTTTCTTTCTTTCTCTCTCTCTCTCCCTGCCCCTATCTTTCTTTCTTTCTCTCTCTCTCCCTGCACCCCTTTCTTTCTCCCTCCCTGCTATCCCCCAAGCCACTGCTGCTGCCATCGGGGAACAGGCCCCGCAGCCACCGCCGCCCCAAGATCTCCCTGCTTCCCAAAGCAGAAGCGTTGAGCCTACCAGCATTCCTCTGGCTGGCCCGGAACTTCCTCTCCGACTTTAGAATTGACATTGGGGAGAGGAAGGCTGATCGGCCTGGTAGATCACAAAGGCAACGCGAGTCTATCATGGAGCTCGAGATGGGCTCCACGATCGACTTGCGTTGCCTTCGCGATCTACTGGTCAGTCACGATTGACCTTTGGGCACCTGTGTTCTAGACCACTGTTCTTCAACCGCCAGTCCCACAGAAAATTCCTGCCGGTCCGCACAGGGCCGGCGAGATGAGATTGGGGCCATCAGCGTCTGGACTGCAATGGAGATGGGCAGCATCGGCCTTCCCTCCCTCCCCAAGCAACTCAATTCAAGATTGGCAACAGGCCTCCCCCTCTCCTGCGACGGCACTCAAGTTCGGCAACGGGCCTCCTCTTCCCAGGGCATCAACAGCACATAAGATCGGCAACGCGGTGCTCAGCCCAAAGCTTCCCCTCTGACGCAGCTTCCTGTTTCCATCCAGGTAGTTCGAATCAGAGGGAAGCTCCACTGCCCCAGGTACATTAGATAGACTGTGAGCCCACCGGGACAGATAGGGAAAATGCTTGAAGCACCTGTATATAAACCGTTTTAAGGGTGATTGTAAAACTAAAAAAATTTGGTATACAAGTCCCAATCCCTACCTCTACCCCTTTCATAAAAGGCATTCTGAACGATTTGTTAACAGCATTGGGCAGTAGGATTTAAAATGTCCTGCACCTCTTATAGTTTGAGCAGCATACTTTTGATACTCAGTTTGAGTTCTAAAAAACTGTGCTTCGAGTATGGAATTAATGCACTGTCTAGTATTGTATTTATGAATATCATATGGTAGGCCTATGTTTTGTTTTGTTTTTCTTTGTTGAACTATGTAGGATAATGCCAGTGTAAAATCCTCTAGCAGCTTGGAGCCCAATCTGTTCTGTGATGAGGAGATCCCTATAAAGTCTGAGGAGGTAGTGACGCACATGTGGAGTGCTCCTTCATTCTGTGCAGAACATGCATATTCATCTGCTTCCAAGAGCTGTGCTCAAGGTAGTGTGTGTGTGTGTGTCTGTCTCTTGATAATGTGAGTGATATCAGTTTTTTACCGGCTTTAGGAGTGAAGAACATTTGAGTGCTCATTAATCAACATGTGGAGAGTAAGTCTATGATGGGGTTCCTGTTTGGAGCCTAAAGAAAAGTAAATGCCTACTTTTCTTTATGGCATACAGTGTAACTGGTCCTGTGCCTGTGTTTTTGGCATGAGCACTTAACACCAGACATAGAGTTGGTGTGAATGTTTAATGCCTAGATTGTAAAAAAAACAACCCAAAAAAACCCACAGATTACAGAAGTGTGTAGAAATGTGCACCATCTATACTCTGCCCAGACTGTTCCCATGTGAGCACCCACCCATGTGAGGTTCTCCTCAAAAAATCTCATCAAACACCAACTCTACCCTTTCACTTTTTGGCTTCTCTTACTCCGTTACCCAAAGTCACTATATCATGGAAAACAGTTCCTCACAGATACCGGTTCATTGGGGTCATCGACCCTCCGTTACATGTAACCAGTGTTCCCTCTAAGCGGGCGGGTGTTGTGAGCAAACTTTTTTCACCGTGAGCCAAAAATATCGGGCGCCAGCAAGTTATGAGCCAACTCGCCCGATTCTCCTCTCGCCGCCCTGCCATCTGCCGTACGCCTCTTCCGATCGTGCGCTGTGACGAGAAACGTGTGCGCTGCGATGTAATATTTTTTGCGCCAGCGCACGCCAGCGCAGCTTAGCGGGAACACTGGTTCAAATGGTTTTATTTATTTCCCCAAATTTATTTTTGTTATACGCATTGAAAATATTTGATATTGCGTTTAAATCAAAATCTCAATAAACTTGAAACGAGTGCCCGTGAGATTGTGGGAGGGTTAAATACTCAAAACTTAGAAGTTTTTGCTACGCCAGCTTTCTGGTATCTTTACATACAGTGGCGTACCTAGCATATGTAACATCCGGGGCCCATCATTTTTTGGCACCCCCCCCCCATCTGTAAGAAAAACATGATTTTTAGTAACAAACCACACGTCACACATGAGTACCTAGGAAAAGGCAGCATCTTACATATTGCAGTGAGCAGTACATCAATACACCCATTGTAAAACTAAACAAGCCAGACCAGCACAGATCAATCCTACACCGTCAATCCTAACAGAAAACCATGTCTTTCGAACACACAGAACACAGAAAACACCTTCGCCTAGTAAGGAATATGTAATCACAAACTAACCCCTCCCTCTTTTACAAAACTGTAGTGTGGATTTTAGCTACGGAGGTAACAGCTCTGATGCTCATAAAATTCTGAGCATCAAAGCTGCTACCACCAAGGCTGGTGCTAAAAACGCTTCACAGTTTTGTAAAAGGGGGGATAAAATAAAAATACATAGACAAAGGTTAAATTGAACCAGCAAGAAGCTGGACTCTGCATACAATGCTTCACAGAAACAGTGACACATGTCTCCTAAAGCAATAAATAAATAGAAATTTTTTTCTACCTTTGTCTTCTGTGGTTTCTCCTTTCCTCATCTTCTTGTAACTCTCTTCCTTCCATCCACTGTCTGCCGTCTCTCTTCCCCTATATGGCATCTTCTCTCCTTCTATGCCCCTTCCAGAAACTGTATGCCTCCCCCTTCCATCTCTCCTTTCACCCCATTGGTCTGGCATCTCTCTCCTCGCCTTCCCTCTCCCACACCTCTCCTCATAGTCTGGTATCTCCCCTTCCCTGATTCTCTGGCATCTCTCTCCTTTCCTTTTCTTCCATCTTTCGCTCCCCCTCCATGCTCTCACATCTCCCCCTTCCTTTTCCCTTAGACTGGCATACCTTCCTCCTATGCTCCAAGCCCTGGCATCTCCTTTAATTCCCTCCCTCATCTTCCTTCTCCCTCCAGCTGGGTACCGCAACACTCTTCCCTGCAGCTCTGCACTTCCCCACTATTGCCATGCTTCGGTTCCTCTTCTTCCTTCCTTCCTCCCCCCCCCCCCCCGCGGGTCCCTGCGGCACCATCAACTCTTACTCCCTCTAATGTCGGCCCTGCAGCTCCAGACTTCCTCGCACCTTCTCCCCTCCCCCTTTGGATCGCTATTATTTTAAATGTTATAGCCGCGGAGCTGTATCCATCAGTGGAGATGTCTAACCTCGGCCTGCCCCGGAACTCTTACTGCAGCAGCCGCCCGTCTAGGCAGGAACAGGAAGTCACTGTTGCAGTAAGAGTTCCGGGGCAGGCCGAGGTTAGACATCTCCACTGATGGATACAGCTCCGCGGCTATAACATTTAAAATAATAGCGATCCAAAGGGGGAGGGGAGAAGGTGCGAGGAAGTCTGGAGCTGCAGGGCCGACATTAGAGGGAGTAAGAGTTGATGGTGCCGCAGGGTCCCGCGGGGGGGGGGGGGGGAGGAAGGAAGGAAGAAGAGGAACCGAAGCATGGCAATTGTGGGGAAGTGCAATCCCCCCAATGCGTCCCCTTACCTTACCGACGCGTGTGTGCGCTGTGAAGAGAAACTTTGCGCTGCGATGTAATATTTTGTGCGCGAGCGCAGGCCAACGCAGCTTAGCGGGAACACTGCATGTAACCCATCAATTATAAACATTACCAACCTAATTAAAATCCCTCTTAGTCCCTCACAATCATCGGCTACTTCATCTTCCGATCATATTCGCAAAACTTTAAACTTGGGTCTCATTAATGTCAGGTCACTTCGTACCAAACACCATGTCGTTAAAGATCTCCTGACCACTCACTCTCTTGACCTTCTCTGCCTAGTTGAAATCTGGTTGACTAAGGGAGATGAGGCCTATTTAGCCTATGCCAGTCCCCCAGGTTACAACTACTGCTTTAATCATCGTTCAGGCAAGAAGGGGGGGGGGGGTGGCCTAGCAATGTTTTATAAATCTGCGCGCTCAGGAACTGTCAATAGTGCCTCAGCAAAATGTTTCCTTGAATACATACAAATCAAAATCAGCACAAATCCAGATATTGATCTATTGTTATTTTATATCCCTCCGGTCAACCAGACCATGATTACCCACGTTATTTCCCATCTCCTACTTTTTCTACAGCCTCACAATTCCCACTGATATTAGGAGACTTCAGTATTCATTTTGATGATACAAGCGACACTTTAATCTCTGATTTTCTGACCCATCTACATGACCTTAATTTCACTTCACTAATTTCCAGCCCAACCCATTCAAAGGGCCATACTTTAGATATGATTTTTGTTCCTGTTCACCAGAATTTACATTTTTCTAAGCCTGATGTGTACCAAGTGCCTTTGTCTGACCATAGTTTCATATTTACATCTTGTTCATTACTCTCCCCCAGTAAATCCCCCCAGTAGCTTTAACCGTTGCCTCTAGAGATTATCGCAATCTTAACGAATCTTTAACTTCTACATTATTTTCTATAGAAAATAAAGATTTCTCTATAGCAACCCCAAACGAACAATTACAAATTTGGAACAATGCTTGTTTCTCTCTTTTAGACAAATTAGCCCCTATAACTACTCATACTATATCTCCCAAGAAACTGCTTAACCCCTGGTTTAATTCCTCATTGCTTCTTCTAAAACGACAAATGTGCTCATTGGAACGTAGATGGCGCTCAAACCCTACTCAAATTAATTTGGATAAAATTTAAAGAACATTTGCAGGGTTGTTTTTTTAAATTTCTTTATTCATTTTTTCATATTACAACAAGTGTATCAGAAAAATACATATAATCTTATAAACACACACTTGATTTTCCTTCATGAATACTTTAAGTACAATATATCATATTTATATTCATATTTTTATAATGTTTTAGATAATATGTAAATCATTTAATATGTATGACAAATATAAATAAAATAACCCCCCCCAAGCCCTCCCTTCCTATTTCAGAAACTCTAACCTAATACTTCAAAATGCATTAATTAATTCATACATATTGTAAGGTAAATAAAATAATACCCACCCACATCCCCACTTAACAAATCTCTTATTATGGAAAAATGTTATTAATCATTACAAAAATCTGCTAATGGTCTCCAAATCTTCAGAAATTTACCAAAATAACCTTTCTGTGTTGCTATTGTGCGCTCCATTTTATATATATGGCATACCGAATTCCACCAAAAGTTATAACTTAATCTGTCATAATTTTTCCAGTTACATGTTATTTGTTGAATTGCTACTCCAGTTAATATGAATAAAAGTTTATTATTATGTGACGAAATTTGACTTTTTGCTCTCATTATTGTACCAAATAAAATAGTATCATAAGTCAAGGCTACTGGATTGTCCATCATTCTATTTATTTGAGGCCAAATTGATTTCCAACATAATAATATATATGGACAATAGAATAAAAGATGATCTAATGTCCCAGCCTCAAGATGACAGTTGCAGTTTTACCGCCAAACTATTAATGCCGAAAAGAAAAAATACTGCACCAAACAAATTACTAAAGCAAAAAATTCATCAGCACTTTTTACAATACTTAAAAGTTTAACTCAGTTTAAACATAAACCGGTCATCTCCAAGATGGAATCTCTCTCTGTGTAAAGTCTATGTGACTTCTTCCAGTTGAAAATTACGTTAATCAAGGATACTATCAAATCAAAAATTCTCAACTCATTCACAACTGGTAAATCCATTTTCAGGTCTACTGAAGTAGATAACAGTTACTCTCTAACTTCTACTTGTTCCAATTTCTTCCTACATCTTTAAAGGGCATTCAATGTCTCATTAATTCCATAAATATTAAAGGATCTGCTTTAGAACCTATTCCTCCATTCCTCTTAAAACGGCACTTCTTTGTCTTTGGCTCCTACATTCTACAAATTATACACTACAGCCAGTTTGCCTACACACTGGAAACACTCCATCCTTCATCCAGTTATCAAAAACCCAAAACAAAATACCAAAGATTGTGCATATTACCTCTCAATTGCTAATTTGCCATTTTTAGCGAAATTAATAGAAAAAATTGTTTTCAATCAACTTTCTGACTTTGTACACAGAACCTAAGTTCTACATCCTAATCAAACCGGTTTCCGCAGAAATCATTCTACTGAATACTCCCTCCCAGGACTAACCACTACTATCCACTATTACTTAGATCATCACAAATCTGTACTTCTCATTTCTCTGAATCTTGCAGCGGCATTTCTCTGAATCTTGCAGCGGCATTCAACACTATTGACTATCAGCTTCTACTTCAAAGTTAGCTTCTATTGGCATTGCCAACCAGGTTCTTGAACGGTTTAAATCATATTTCTCTAACAGATTCTCTACTATTCACTTCAATGGCTCTAATTCTAAATCGTTTCATACTGAACATGGAATTCCTCAGGGCTCCATACTATCCCCTCTGCTTTTCAACATTTATCTCGCTCCACTGTTAACGTTCTGCCAATCCATTGGATTTACAGTATACACCTATGCGGAATAAAAAATCTCTAATGTAATGTAATATATAAAGGTTTATACCAAAAAGACATCAGATGTCTCCAACTTATCCAAAACACAGCAATAAAAATTATCACTAACTCAGAAAAATTTGATCATGTCACCCCTTTTCTGAAGAATGCTCACTGGTTGCCCATTCAACATCGGATCATTTATAAAATCGCCCTTCTTACTTTTAAGACTCGACAGACCAATGCTTCAGCATTCATTGACAGAATTCTTATCCCATATGATCCCCCAAGAACTTTAAGGTCCTCATCCCAATATACCTTTAATGTTCCCTCACTAAAAATAATTGGCACTCGCCGTGCTTACATTTTTTCAGTAACAGCACTTTCTATTTGGAACTCACTTCCATTACATTTAAGAGCAGAACAAATTTTGGCTAAATTCAAGAGCAGCTTTCTTTCTTTTTAAAGATGCATATGAATGATGTATCCCACACCCTCTTAATTTATCTTCATCTTTTATAAATTTTTAAACATTTCCCAATCCTTTCCCTTTGGGGTTTTTTTTCTTTCGTTTTAATTTTTTTAAGAATTGTAATTTTTCCCCTTCTATTCTTTATGTTCTACCCTCCCCCCCCCCCAGTAAGTCTGTTTTTGTCCTTTGTTTATTTTTTTTTTTAACTGTACAACGCTTTGAAATGTTATGTTAAGCGTTTTATCAAATTTTTAATAAACTATGAAACCTGCAGAGTATATGTTACTGAATATTGATGCATACTTTAGAACCTAGGAGAGCAGGGCAGCTGAAGGAGAGTCGGGAGGCGATAACTGCCTAGGAAAGTTGGGAGGCCGAGATCAGAACCGGAGAGAAAGTGGAGGGGAGAAGGCAGGAGACAGTGAAGGGCAGCGGCGAGAGATAGCTCCGCCCACCCCTCCGACGTCACCAAAGAGCAGAACTGGAGCTCCCCCTTAAAAGGGGAGGGTCCAATGGTGATCACTGCCTAGGAGAGCAGGGCAACTGAAGGAGAGTCAGGAGCAAGGCAGCTGAAGAAGAGTCGGGAGGCGATCACTCGGGAGGCAGAGATCAGAACCGGAGAGAAGCGGAGGGGAGAAGGCAGGAGACGGGGGCAGTGGCGAGAGATAGCTCCGCCCATCCCTCCGATGTCACCAAAGAGCAGAACCGGAACTCCCCCTTAAAAGGGGAGGGATCAGTAGTGCCCAGCCGTTCGGTGAGCATTAAAGGCGCTTGCCTAAGCGAGAGCACCTTTGCGAAGGGCCTTGAGAAGGGAAGAGTCACTGCTGAAGGAGACCACAGCAGGCGCTGAGGACACACAGCCGGACAGACACAGAGGACACAGCAGGCCCAGAGGACACAAAGCCAGGCAGACACAAAACACAGCAGACCCAGAGGACACACAGCCGGACGGACACATCAGGCCCAGAGGACACACAGCCGGGCAGACACAGAGGACACAGCAGGCCCAGAGGACACAGCAGGCCCAGAGGACACACAGCAGTCACAGAGGACAGCCACAGCAGACGCAAAGGACATCCACAGCAAGGCACGAAGGACAACAATGGAAGCAGCAGACAGAAGCAGGAAGTTGAGCTACCCAGTGTTTTGCACCATCTGCCATATGTATGACTACCTCCCCTCTGGGAGTTGGTCTTACGCATACATACGATGCAGAGAACTAGAGAGCCTGAAGAAACAAGTCAGAATCCTGGAGGGCAGAATACTGGAACTGGAGGCACTTCGAGCAGTGGAGGAGGAGGACAAGGATGCAGAGAACATCAAGACTGAGGAAACCATTGAAGAAGAGGTCCGAGAGCTGGAGAGGTTCATAGAGGAGGCATAAGAACATAAGAATTGCGGAGAGATTCAAAGATGGCGACGAGAGCGGACGCCTGAGAGCGAGGCTCCCTCTCTTGTTCTCGTCCGGCGTTGCTTTTTCTTTTGAATTAGCAGTTCTCTTATCTTAATATGGGTAAGAGAAAAGGAACCCTTTGCGGCAACCCTCCAGCGGCGGTAGCGGCACCGCGTCTGGTGCAGTCCACAATCGAGGAAGCCTTGGCCCGCTCGGGCGAATCTGCGGTGGCTACTTCAGGGGCGAGCCCGAATTCGTCGGGCGAACTCAGCCGGCGATGTTAAGCCCGGAACAGAGGCAGCCACCCCCACAACCCGGAAGCAATGCAGTTTCGGGAGTTCCTGATGCATCATGGACCCGGGAGGAGTCTTTGATCCTCAGTGAAGGAGGGCTGGTAGCTCCAAGTACATCTGGAGCCGAAGAAGAAGCTGTAGTACACCGACAGCTTACCCACACTGCAGGAGAGGAGAGAGGAGCTTCGGGAGGAAGTAAGATCACTTTTGGGGTGTTGGAGAAGCCTAAGGTAATAGATATGGAGGCTTTATGGCAGGCCATTTCAGTTATGGACGCTAACCTCAAAATGTCTTTTTCCACTTTAAATACTGACTATGGGACTATCCACTCTAAAGTGGAGCAACAGGGTTTGGCCCTTAAAGATTTAAGTGAGAAAATAGAAAAACAGGAGTCAAGAATTTGTGGAATGGAAACATTGGACTTGGAATTAGTAAAAGAAAGAACATTTATTGCTAGAAAAATGGAAAGTTTCGAGAACCAATTAAGGAAAAACAACTTGAGACTCCTAAATTTTCCAAAATGTCCCTTAATTTCACCAATGGAGATGGCAAGAAAGTATTTTAAGGAAATTTTGCTTATTCCTATTGAAAGTTTGCCACCTATTGTTAGAGCTAATTACTTTCAAATTAAGAGACCTGTGGAAGTTTCCACTCCTAATGAGATTCAAGGGACTAACAATGAAAATATGAACTTAACAACTTTTCTGGAAAACTCCTTGGAGGTTATAACGGAAAGGAAAACCCTGTTAATAACTCTCGCTTTGGAAAGTGATAGAGAATATATATTGCGTTTGTATTTTCGTCATATTAATGATCAGTTTTTAGGTTCTAATGTTCGAGTATTTCCTGATATGTCTTTAAGATCCCAGAGGCGTAGGAAAGAATTCTTGGCATTAAGGCCAAGAGTCCTTGCCTTGGGGGCAAATTTTTTGTTGAAATTTCCTGTAAAATGTTTTGTGTCTTATCAGAACAAGAATTACTTGTTTTTTGAACCTAAACAACTAGTAGGATTTATAGAATCCAAAGAGCAAGTAGTGCCTATGGCTTAGAATGTATAACCTGCCATGAATGGCTATAGCACCGCAGATAATTGCCGCTTTCTAGGTTGGATAAAGACTGTTTCTATTGTTAATTTATTTTCTAAAAATCTCCCTTCAAAGTTTGTGGACTAAATATATTGGAAGTATAAATGAATAACCAAAACACTGATTTAAGTGGAATTGGTTTATAAGTTTTCTTTTTAATAACTTCTGTTAATCTGAAATACAAGTAACATATTGCTTGTTTGTATTGATAAAATTGAATAAATAAATAAAGTAAAAAAAAAAAAAAGAACATAAGAATTGCCACTGCTGGGTCAGAAAGTGGTCCATCAAGCCCAGCAGTCCGCTCATGCGGCGGCCCTCTGGTCAAAGACCAGCACCCTAACTGAGACTAGCCCTACTAGCGCACGTTCTTGTTCAGCAGGAACTTGTCTAACTTTTGTCTTGAATCCTATAAGACATACCGGGAGACAATAGAAAATCACCAGCAACAATGGAATAGCCGGGACACATCTACAGAGAGTGAGGACTGCTAGAAGGACAACACAGCAGCAGGATCTGGAAGCAGTGGAGAGGACCCACAACAAAACGAGTCCAGTGCAAGCCAACGCCAAGATGAGGGAAGAGGATGTGCATGGAAGACACAGATCTACGGATGGAGAGATGGACATACACCGGGGACCATGAACCAAAGTGACCAGCCTAAAACCAAATTACCACTTTCAAGAAATTGACCGCAAAACAGGAGAAGTACGCAGATAGTGATGGCCAAATTGGTGGAAATAAAAAAACTAAGCATATCAAGAAGGGGAAAAAATAGTCTCACCGTGCGCAAAAAATTCTCTATCCTTCTCGATCACTGCAGGGTAAAAACAGTGCAAAACCTTTACAATAAAAGCCCACATAAAAATCATAATCAAAGCAAAAGCATGATTGAAAAACTAAAGAAAAACATGCGTGCCTACCGTGCAGGCATTTCCGAAAATGAAAAGAGTCAAGAGGGTAAAGCAATGAGTTAGAGGTTTTATTTATTTATTTATTCAATTATTTAGCCCGTCCTCCCAAAGGAGCCCAGAACGGGTTACAAAGTACATCCACAATATAATTGAGACGGGACAGAGATTACATAATTTATAATATAGACATGACAATAAAACATATACACTAAGTAGCATCTGGTGAGATTAAGTGCGTTGACTCTGAATGGCATTTCTGGGTGCATGTCCTTAAGATGCTGGGTTTGTGAAGAGAAAGGTTTTCACGGCCTTCCTGAAGCTCCAAAGTCCATCTAGTGTTCTAACAGATGGGGTTGGATGGTGTGCCGTAGTCTGGGTATGAAATGTGAATAGGTGCGTTTGCAGGCTGTTTCAGTTTTGAGGGAGTGACCGGGAGATATGGTTAGTCGTCTTTCTCCTTGGGACCTCAGTGGTCGTTTTGGGACGTAGATTTGTAGTTTAGTTTTCATGTAGTGCGGAATTGTTTCATGGAAGGTTTTGAAAGTGAGGACCAGGGCCTTGAATGGGCAGCCAGTGCATGGAAGCTAATGCGGGGGTAACGTGGTCGTGGATGTCTAGGTTTTTCAGGAGGTAGATTACAGCATTTTGCACCCTTTGGAGGCAAGAGAGAGTTTTGGTAGGCAGGCCCAGTAGTAGTGTATTGCAATAGTCTATGGGTGAAAGTACAAAAGCATAGGGTAGTTGGTGCTTGATTACGTCACCTGGTCTATCAAAAGAGGCGTTCTAAACCTGCGAGGTGCCAAAAGGCTGCACATGCGCTGAAGGGAAAATGGAACAGCAGGACAGCATGGGGGCGTGGCTAAAAAAACAAAACCAAGATCTGCTCCAATCATAAACAGTAAAAGCGAGTAAAAAATAAAAATAGTAATCATAATAATAAGTGTAAAAGCAATCGTAAGGTAATTTAAAATGGGCAATTCAAACAGAATAAAACGAGCCTCTACACAGAGACAAAGAGAAAACATTAAAAGCACTTTCTCAAACGGTGTAGAGGTCTGAAAAGTACTCATAGGGAATGGAACTTAATCTCTTGTGACGATCATTCAGTGTTACTGTGTTTAACTTCATGTAATAAACTGTCCTGTTCAGATACTAAGATCTCAAAGGATCTCAAAGGGAGAGAAAGGAATAGTAGAGAGTAGTATTGATAGGCAATATAATCTTTATCTGCAATCATTCTTGGTCTAATGATGGCAGTTCATGAAAGGATCATTCTTAAGTTTTTGTTATAGATTAAAATACATAACATGGTGAATTCTAACCAATAAACCTAGCAGATGGTCAAAATAGATGGCAGAACTATGCTTGGACCTTCATTTCAGTTACTCAGTGATAGGCAAATTATGCTTCTGGATGGAAGGCTTTAACTGCTACATTAGCACTTTCTAGACTAGAGTTGAAACGGGTTAAAAAGCCATTAAGATGGCTTAGAAACGCTTTTTGTGCACAAAGCAGAAGATTAAAATTAATTTATCTATACGTTACATTTAGAGAATGACAAGGGGACAAGTTTGTCCTCATCCCGTCCCCACAAGTTTTGTCGTTGTCCCTTTCCTGGCTCCATTCCTGTAAGCTCTATCTTAACCGCATAAACCTTGAACATTTAAGATTTTAAAATGTTTGAGGCTTGTGCAGATGAGGATAGAGCTTGCAGGAATGGGGCAGGGACAGGAAAATACTCACTGGGACAGGATGGGAAAATGAGTTGAGACGGGGACAAATTTGTCCCTGTGTCATTCTCTACTTAACAATAAACAAAAAAAAGTATGTGTCTAAAAATATAATACAGTGTACATATGTTGACAGAACCAAACCATATTTTCATTCAGTTAACTTTTCAATGAATACCATGAATCTATGTATCATTGTGCGGTACTGTTGTAGTGGGTTGTTCCTTCTGTTTCCATCATTGAGTACTGAAGAGCATTTGTTCTTCATTCATTTTACTGTAAATTTGGTTGAAAGTTTGTATAATGTTGATGTGAGTATGCTTATAAGTTTTCTTGAAAAGCCTTTGTTCTGTTTCTGCTCTAAAGGTTCGGGAACCCCCAGGAAGCAACCCCGAAAGACACCATTGGTTCCTCGCAGTCTGGAGCCTCCTGTACTTGAGCTGTCTCCTGGAGCTAAGGCTCAGCTGGAGCAGCTCATGATGGCTGGGGATTTGTTAGAGGTCTCTTTAGATGAGACTCAGCACATCTGGCGGATTTTACAAGCCACTCACCCGCCATCTGAGGATAGATTTTTACATGTTATGGAGGTATGTCATTACTTATTATGTATGCAGAAGTGGTTCTTAAGTTATGTTTCAAGACTCCAAATAGGACCACAGAAAAGTCATTTTACTTCTCTCTGGATTTCCATGTTGACCTTACCAAATAGTATCCCAGCATGGGGCTTGTAAACCAGTGAACATTCATAGGCCCTGGCCACTGCTAGGTAGGATTTCTCTTAAACTGGGAACACACATTTCTATAGCATCCCTCCAGACTGGTACAAATAAATGAGTTAAATGTACAGTGCTTTATATGCCTTTTAGCGCTATAGAAATGTAAAATAGTATTTCCCTTTACCCCTGCAGAAGAGATCCATTACAGCTTTTTCAGTGCACCTCTAGTGTACTTCACAGGTTAGCTTAGCTCCTCCCATCAGTCTTTCTCATCTGCATGTGGCTTCAGTTGTGAATGTTCTGCTTACGTTCTACTACGGATGCAATTACTATAATAAACTATATACAAAATACTTATCAAACCTTGAAAGAAAGAAAGAGAGAGACCAATTTGTGTATGGAGTGTGGTGTTCAGTTTGTCGGCGATGGCTTTTTATTAGACTTATTTTAATACATTTTTTACTAACCAGGTCAGAACAGGATACTGTAACAGCAGTATACTCTGACCTGAAGAATGAGGTTTTGGCTTATGAAAGCTAATTTAAAAATGAATTAGTCCAATAAAATGGTATTCTCTTATTTTACATTTTTGTTTTATTTTTGTTTGTTAATTTGTAAAGTGATGATTGTTGTTTGTCAGGTTTTTCAAATTTATAACTGCTGTCTTTATATATTGCACATTACTAGGGGTCATATGTTACTGTTTCTGTGGTGTTGCATTTTATGCATCTTGGCTGTTTAGTTTAACTTTTGTCTACATATTTCTCTCTTTAGTTTGTGATTACTTATTCCATACTGAGCAAGGGTATATCTGTGTTCTGTGTATATGAAAAGGACATGGATTTCGGTTAGCATTGACTGTGCAGAATTGATCTGTATTAATCTGGCTTATTTACAATAAAAATTGATTCAGCTTTAAACTTAAAAAGCTGTGTCATTGAAATCAAATTGAAAAATCAATTCAATAGGCCAAATCGAATTGAAAAATTTTCCCTGAATTGGGCAGCTCTAGTGCACACCCATGGACAGTTCTTGCCATAAGGCATGGGTGTCCAACCTGCGGCTCTGTGAAGTATTTTGTGCAGCCCCAGTTGAGGGCAATGCTGTTTTTCTCTGCTGTCCCCAGGTGTTTACCATCTTGCCAACTCCCTCCTTTGTCTTGCTGCAGCGTTTATGGGGCCCCAGAAACATTTTTTTCGGCCAATGCGGCCCAGGGAAGCCAAAACGTTGGACACCCCTGCAAGGGAATGTTGTTGCATTATCTTCATTGAAGTGGTGGTGATCAGTAGTAGATCGTGTTCTGGAAATTTAGAGGACAGAGTTATGTTAGATGACTACATATTAGATGGAGCTGCTGTACAGTATGCAAAATTTGTAAACTAAGGGCTCCTTTTACAAAAGCACGCTAGCCACTACCACCTCCTTTTAAGCAGGCGGTAATTTTTCAGCTAGCGCGTGCGCTAAAAACCCTAGCGCACCTTAGTAAAAGGAGTCCTAAGTGTTTTTAAAACTTATTTAAAGAATAAAGCTTATAAGTAAGTGATTATTCTTTTCTGATGAATTGAGGTTCCATGTAGATGCCTTCAAAACTTTTCTTAACACAATGGCCAATGAGCCTCAGCTTTTATTTACAGGAATCCCCTCCTCCTAGTTTGAAAAGTTAATTTGTTTATCCCACTTTGAAGGCAACTGTTCCCTCTTGATAGGGCAATTCAATTTCAGAAGGAATTGTCCAAACGTACTGTAGCTGTTACCTTGCTAGAGGTTATGTTGTCATGAGGGTGGGGGAGTTTTGTATTTGCTGCTGGGAGGCAAACATATGGAGGGGACATTCCAGTGTAATTAGTTTGTAGAAATACATGCATTTTTTGTAACACTGTTCTAATTCTGTTCATGAAGGATGATAGTTTGGAGGAAAAGCCATTGAAAATTAAAACAAAGGACTCTTCTGAGAAGAAACGGAAGCGGAAGCTCGAAAAAGCAGAGCATCTGTTTGGAGAAGGAAAGCAAAAATCTAAGGAGCTGAAGAAGCTAGACAAACCCAAAAAGAAGAAACTGAAGCTGAATGTGGACAAAACAAAAGAGCTCAACAAACTTGCCAAGAAACTAGCCAAAGAGGAGGAAAAGAAGAAGAAGAAGGAGAAGGCAGCGGCTGCAGCTGCAAAAGCAGAACTGGCAAGAGAGAGCACCGAGAAGAAGAGAGAGAAGAAAGTACTCGATATCCCGTCCAAATATGATTGGTCAGGGGCAGAAGAGTCTGATGATGAGAATGCAGTGTGCGCTGCCCAGAACTGTCAGCGACCTTGTAAAGACAAGGTAAGTCCAAAGAATAAAACTGACTAAACTCCCTAAGTAGTTCTGTGTGCTAAACTATGTAAACTAAGAGATTAATAGGATACTAATGATTAATAGTACCAACAGTTGATCATCTTGCCTCTTTTCATTTGGAACTGTCTTTTATTGAATGCTGGATTTCCTCATTCTTTATCCTTCTCCCATCTAGCACAACTAATGCAATAGTGAGCCACCATGACTCCTTCTGGAATGTGATAATTCATTTTCCCACTATGATTATTGGATGTTGCTGCTGTGCTAAAGTAGATATTCCCTTCACAAAGAGGCTGCAAACACTGTTTGGGCAGGAGCCAGGCTTCAAACATGAGTCCAAATCTCCTGTAGAGTACTGCTACTGGTAGAACCTATTCTGAAATTTCTGAATGACAGCAACTAGACATTTTGTATTTTCTCGTCATGTCTCCAGAAATGGTCTGTAATTTTCTTTTACCTTTTTCATAGGTCATATGGTATCAAACTCATACATACATAATAACATAGTAGATGATGGCAGATAAAGACCTGAATGGTCCATCCAATCTGCCCAACCTGATTCAATTTAATTTTTTTTTTTTCTTGGCTATTTCTGGGCAAGAAACCAAAGTTCTGCCCGGTACTGTGCTTAGGGTCCAACTACTGAAGTCTCCATCGAAGCTCACTCCAGCCCATCTGCACCATCCCAGCCATCGAAGCCCTCCCTCAAGAATCCAAAGCTCTGCCCGGTACTCTGCTTAGGTTCCAACTATTGAAGTCTCCATCAAAGCTCACTCCAGCCCATCTACACCACCCCAGCCATCGAAGCCCTCCCCAGCCCATCCTCAACCAAACAGCCATATACAGACACAGACCATGATTTTCTATTCTCCTGCTTCCTTAAATCTAGCAACCCAAAATTTATTTCTAACTTCTGGAGAGCTCTCCTAAGGTGATCATATACAAAGGCAGGTTCAGATAATACTATATTGGACTCAAGCCAAACACATTTGTGGGTCTCTACCATGGACTTCCAAATCCCAGTAGTCCTGTTTATGCTTTGCTGCCCCTTCACTCCCCCGCTGTGATCTCTTCAGAAGCTGCTTGGGGTATACAGCTGGGTCTAGTTTTGGTTATGGCGGAAATAGCAGGTTGTAAGCAAGCATGGAACAGTCTCAAACATATCATTTGAGTAGAGAGACATTTATGGTTAGAGCAGTGGGATGAGAATCAGTGCAAATCAAAAGATGCTAAGGGTTGCAGCTACAAAAAGCAAGATTGAAGACCAGAGGGTGAGACTTTTAGATTTCTGTGGTATAAATCTAGAACAAGGGTTTTCAACTCAATCTTTTGGACATATACAGTCAGGTTTTAAGGATAATCAAGGTAAATATGCATGAGATAGATTTGCATACAGTGGAGGTATTGCATGCAAATTTATTTGATGCATAATCATTGTGGATATCCTGAAAACCTGATGGGCCAGGTGTGTCTCAAGGACCTGCATGAGAACCCTGAGCTTGTTTGTGTCTAAAGATCTTCACAAATGAAAGAAACAATGCAGAATGATTGATATTTTTTTTCTTGATATGGTAATTCTGAAAACATGTAAACAGAGTGGAGGTAGTATTAAGATGCTTTTCCCAACTGAAAACTTACGTGTACACGTGTGTGTATTCTTACTGGTGAACTTCTCCAGAACAAAGTTTCAACGGGAAGCTTTCTTGGATGGGATCAGTGTCATACCAACCAACAAAGTTGGACAAAGCAGGACTAAGTGTATAGCCCTCGATGGAGACTGCCCCAACTTTGTTGGTTGGGCTGAGAACTTTTCAGAGCTCATCGTTCATTGTTACTATTTAGATGTGAGCACATCCTCCTCTGAGTTGTGCTGCTATCTGTTGCTCATGAGGACTTTCTTAAGAGATCAGACTCCAAAGGTGACCCTTGAGGGGAGGAATGCTGGCCTAGTGACTAACCCTCAGTAAGCCTAGTTCTAAGAGAGAGGTTGTAGAGGATCAGCATTAAAGATAGTTTCTGGCAGGCCCACCCCTAGCTCATTTCTTTACTTGTAGCAACCTGTGAACTACTGTCTGCCTCTGGAACAGGGCATTAATTTGGTAGGATTTTTCTGCCCTTTTCTTTTTTTTTTTTCTTCTAGGTGTAAGTTCTGCACCAAAGAATGGCTGGGAAACATCGTATCACCAAAGCTACTGCTCAGGTTACAACTTCTGTCTCTGTGCAGACAGAAAATGTTACACAGGCAGAGGGAGTAGTTCCATGTACAAGCTGTCTTCAGCTTGAATCCCTCATGAAGAAAGTAAAAGAACTGAGAGAGGAGGTGGCAACATTGAGAAGCATCCATGAGAATGAGATGTACATCGATGAAATGGTTCATGAGGTGTCAAAGATTTCCAGTAGTGGGGAAGAAGAGCCTGTGCTTAGGGAAGACAACTGGACTCAGATTATGGAACACTGCAAGATTGGTACCGTACCTACCCCCGCTCTTGAACTGAAGAACCAGTGTGCTGTGTTAGAAGTGGAGGAGATGAGATCAACCCAAGGAGAGGAACGACCAGAGCTTGAAATCCCAAAAAGTACTGGATCCGTAACCACTAGGAGGTGTAAGTTGGCGATTCCCTTCTGAAGGGTACAGAAGCATCCATCTGCAGACTAGACATGATGTCACGAGAGGTATGCTGTCTGCCTGGAGCCAAAATCCAAGATATTACGGAGAGCTTGCCGAGACTCATCAAGCCTGATGACTACTGTCCGATGCTGCTCATCCACATTGGCAATAACGATACTGCCAGGTACCCCTGCGAACGTGTCAAAAGTGACTTTGTGGCTTTGGGAGAGAAGGTGAAGCAGTCAGGTGCGCAGGTGGTATTCTCGTCCATCCTCCCTATTGAGGGTAAAGGCCAGGGCAGAGAAGCTCGCATCCTGGAGATGATTGCTTGGCTACGTGGATGGTGTTGTCAAGAGTGTTTTGGCTTCCTAGACCATGGAATGATCTCCCAAGGGCTGCTGAGCAGGGATGGTGTGCATCTATCAAAGTAGGAAAGAAGTGTCTTTGCCAGCAGGCTGACTAATGTAGAAATGATGGGGCAGGGTGATCAAAGCTCCTGGATGAGTATAAGCCCTACACGGATGGGAAAAGGGGGCAATGTCTGGAAAGCAGTATATACTAATGCACGAAGTATGGGAAACAAGATTTTGGATCTAGAAGCTGTGATGGAAGAAGAGGAGTTGGATATAGTGGCAATCACAGAGACATCGTTCACAGAGAACCATGGCTAAGATGTAGTTATACTGGGCTATAATCTGTTCAGGAAAGACAGGGTAAGAAGAAAAGGAGGAGTAGCAGCTTTATATGTTAAAGAACATATTAAAACCACACAATTGCAAGATCTGCAGGGCAAGGAAGAGGCACCGTAGATCAATTTGGAAAAAGGGAATGGTGAATATATTTACATTGGTGTGATATACAGACCACCTTCACAGACAGAAGAAGTAGATAGAGATTTAATAGTAGACATTCAGAATATATCTAAAAAAAGGGAAGTCTTGCTAATAGGTGATTTTAACATGCCGGATGTTGATTGGGGTATCCCTATTACGGGGTCGTCTAGAAATAGGGAGATTCTGGATTCTCTGCAAGGAGAACTGTTCCAGCAGTTGGTAATGGAACCCACACACGATGGGGTCATACTGGATTTAGTGCTTACAAATGGAGAAAGTGTTTCTGATGTTACAGTGGATGATCATCTGGCATCCAGTGATCATTGCATGGTATGGTTTAATATTAAGATGGGTATAGAGAGGGCTCATTCAAAAGCAAAGGTTCTAGACTTTTAGAAAACTAACTTTGTTCGGATGGGGGTTTACGTCAAGGAATTATTGTCTGGATGGGAATGTCTGGAAGGAGTGAAAATGTGGTGGGCAAAACTGAAAGGAGTGATTATAAGGGCAACAAACCTTTTTTGTGAGGCAAGCAAGTAAAACTAAGAGGAAAAAAAGGCCACTTTGGTTCTCAAAAGTAGTAGCTGAGAAGGTAAGGAATAAGAGGTTAGCTTTCATAAACTAAAGATCACAGAAAGAGGAAGACAGGCAAAAATATCTGGAAAAGTTAAGAGAAGCTGATCTTGTAGTCAGGAAAGCAAAGATGCAAATGGAAGAAAAAGTAGCTGACATGGTAAAACGAGGAGACAAGACATTTTCTAGATATATTAGTGATAGGAATAAGTGCAAAAGTGGCATTATGAGACTCAAAGGTGAAAGGGAGGAATATGTAGAAGCTGATAAAGAAAAGGCCAAATTGCTTAACAGTCACAGCTGAAGCTCCGGGAGTGGGACTGCAGAAGACAAATGTGAATAGGTATGGAGGAGTACTAGAGCCTGATCAATTTTCAGAGGGTTGTGTTTGTGAGGAGCTAGCTAAAATAAAGGTAGACAAAGCAATGGGGCCAGATGGTGTACATCCTAGGGTGCTGAAGGAACTTAGGGAAGTTCTGGTAGCTCCGAGTCTCTAGAGTCAGGAGTGATACCGGAAGATTGGCAAAAGGTGGAATGTGGTCCCTTTCCATAAAAGTGGAAGTAAGGAAGAAGTAGGGAATTACAGGCCGGTAGGTCTGACTTCTGTGGTAAGCAAATTAATAGAAACACTTTTAAAACAGAAAATGGTCAAGTTTCTGGAAATCTGTGGATTACAGGACCCGAGGCAACAGGGATTCAGTAGAGGTAGATCTGTCAGACAAATCTGATCAATTTCTTTGACTGGCTGACCAGAGAATTGGATAGAGGATGTTCGCTAGATGTGGTGTATTTAGATTTTAGCAAAGCCTTTGACAATGTTCCACACAGATGTCTAATAAATAAACTGAGTGTCCTCGAGATGGGTCCTAAAGTGACATGCTGGGTCAAGAACTGGTGGGAAGGTGAACAGACGGTAGTGAACAATGGAGATCGCTCTGAGGAAATGGGAGTTACCAGTGGTGTGCCTCAAGGTTCTGTTCTTGAGCCTGTTCTTTTTAACATTTTTATAAACGATATTGCTGAAGGGTTGTCGGGTAAGATTTGTCTCTTTGCAGATGATACCAAAATCTGCAATAAAGTAGACATGCCGGATGGTGTGAATAACATGAAGAAAGACCTGGCTTAGCTTGAAGAATGATCTGAAATTTGGCAGCTAAAATTTAATGCTAAGAAATGCAAGGTCATGCATCTGGGCTGCAAAAACCTGAGGGAACGGTTCAGATTAGGGAGTGAATAGCTTATGAGCAGGACTTGAGTGTGATTGTATGTGATGATCTTAAGGTGGCCAAACAGGTTGAAAAGGTGACGGCGGAAGCTAGAAGGATGCTAGGTTGCAAAGGGAGAAGTATGGCTAGTAGGAAAAAGGAGGTATTGATGCCCCTGTATAAGACTTTGGTGAGACCTCATTTAGAATATTGTGTACAATTCTGGAGGCCGCACCTTCAAAAAGATATAAAAAGGATGGAGTCAGTCCAGAGGAAGGCTACTAAAATGGTATGTGGTCTTCATCATAAGGCGCATGGGGACAGACTTAAAGATCTCAATCTATATACTTGTGAGGAAAGGCGGGACAGGGGAGATATGATAGAGATGTTTAAATATCTACGTAATGTAAATGCGCATGAGTCTAGTCTCTTATTTGAAAGGAAACTCTGCAATGATAGAGCATAGGATGAAGTTAAGAGGTGATAGGCTCCAGAGTAATCTAAGGAAATACTTTTTTACAGAAAGGGTGGTAGATGCATGGAACAGTCTCCTGGAAGAGGTGGTGGAGATAAGAGACTGTGTCTGAATTCAAAAGAGCCTGAGATAGGCACGTGAGATCTCTCAGAGAGAAAAAGAGATAATGGTTACTGCAGATGGGCACACTGGATGGGCCATTTGGCGTTTATCTGCCATCATGTTTCTATGATTACTCAGTGAGCATTCCCACACTTCCTCCAGCTAGCACTGCACTTCATCATGGTAATGTTCATGCAGTCCTTTTGCAAAGCTGTTTTAGCTTCACTTTCACAGCATAGAAATTTTGCCTAGCTCATCCTCTCCCTTCTTGTGACTAGATAGGCCTTCCTGTGCACCCATCCCCACTGACTGTATCCAGTCCTCAGTTTATGCCACTAGGAGCAGGCAAGGCTGGCTCATTCTTGAAGGGGAATGATTGTAAAGCTGCAGGTAGAAGTTTAAATTCTGAAAAATATCCAGACATCCTTCTGGCTTTCAGGCATTGATTTTAAAGAAGTCTGTAGAGTCCTGAGCAACTCTGATATACTGCCCTCCCCTCCGCCCTAAACATATAGGGCTAAAGGCTTGTGCTTGGTTTCCATTTCACACTTTGGATACAAATGTATTTTTTGCTCCATAATACACACTTTTTTCCCCCCAAAAAAGTGGGTGGAAATGAGGGTGCATTTTATGAAACGAATATACCACGCACTCTCGGCTGTACTTTTAAATTGTGGTGGACGGCTGCCTGCTGATAATGTCGAGGTCCGTGGCACACAAGTGCATTAAGCCTGCAACACTTCCTAATTGGTCTGGTGCTTCCCTGGATGGCTGCCTGCTGATTACTGGTATGTCGGGGTCAGCGACATTCAAGCGCGCTGCTGCGTGGGCACACGCCACTTCTGAATGGCTGCCTCAGTTCTCGTGAGGAATACGCATCATTGGTAACTGGAGTCGCTTGTGGTTGTGGGTTTTTTTTATGCTCTTGATTCTTAGGAAAAGAGAATTCAGGTTCTGGTTTTTCTTAGAAAAAGAGAATTCAGGTTTTTGTTTTATTAAATTTGCTTGTCCGCTTAATGAATCAAAATCCATAGAAGCAGATTTCAATAAAACTGGAGAAGAATGTCAGTATTTCAACAAAAGAACAGTTAAGAGACAGGAGATTATTCCTTAACTAATTTTCCCAGGCTCCCAGCTAAAAAAAATAATCAACAGTACTCAAAAATTACATACTTCCTAGTTATACTTCGATTAGAGCATAAAACAGTACTCCATCTTAATTTGTATCAGGGAAAGTAGGAGAAATGTACTGAGCTTTTAAAGCATTAGAGAGTAATTTCAAATACCAACAACCTAAGAAATGCCGCTGCTGGGTCAGACCAGTGGTCCGGACTGCTGGGCAGGATGGACCACTGGTCTGACCCAGCAGCGGCATTTCTTAGGTTGTTGGTATTTGAAATTACTCTCTAAATTTTTTAGAATTTCCTTCTTTTTTAAAAATTTGGATGGGAGAGAGATGTGTGCCTGGTCGTTTTCCTTCCAGCTTATTTGGAACAAGGCTGGGGATCCAGAGCTGTAAAAACTTTTATGACCAGCTAGCTGGGGATTTGTTCCCTCTTTATTATATTTCCTCATAGGTGGATATCACTGTTGTATTATGACTGAGACTCCCTCCCCCTAGAGGCTGCTAAAGCTGCCTCTTTGATACTGCTATTCTCAGCCAGCCTAGAAAGCTAAGTTACTTGAGTAGGTTCTTGTAAGGCAACACTTGGCACTCATATTACTCTAGCAAACTGACAGTTTTATAATTGTCTCAAGTAACGTTCAACAATATTTACTTGCTGACGTGCTTCATAGCACAACTTTGAACTTAAATCCTGTTCATTAAGTAATCCACTTATCAATTTAACAAAATACCCATGTGGTTTTAAACATTCCTATAATAAATGAAACTCCATAGTCTTATTTGTCCTGTTTGTCTTGAATAGACTGTAAGCTCTGTCAAACAGGGATTGCTTCTTATGTCTTTGTGTTGATCAGGATAATTGCACACATGCGTACTTATAGCTCTTCTAGGGTTGTAAAATGAAAATGAAAAAAAATTAATGATGCAAAATATTTTACTAAAATCCAAAATCTTAATTTTTATTAGATATCAATATTAGATCATAAGAGTACTCAATTAATTGATTAGCAAATCAATTGAGTATCATTTGCATCAGAGAATTATTACAGAAGCCAAAAGCTGGCCTTGCTCATAAAAATTCCAACGTTTTACCAGTTACACGTCCATATATATCCTAAATGACGACATTCCTTCGTTACAATCCATCTGCAGTCTAATTGGTTCACATTATTTATTCCCATATAAGGCTAGCTTCATATAGGCGTGCCACAAATTACATTCTTATATCTAAAAAAGTTACATTCTCACATTAAGCTTACATATTTTATAAAAAGAATATAGACCAATATTATAATATACTTACAAAACTCCTCAGATTCTACATTCTTTCCTGTAAATGTCAGTGTTCTTTTCTATTCTGAGATCTCTGTCTCACAAAGACTGCACAAAGAAAAGATGGAAAGAGCAGGTACCCCTCCCACCAAGATTCTACGAAGTATAAAAAAGTTGCTCAAGGTCAGAGGTCAAACACCATCTGTTGCCTTATCAGGATCTCTTCAGGATTTCAGATATATGAAAATCAAAATAACATATATTCCTAATCTAATCTATATTGGTTGTTAACATATATTCCTATAGCTACCTAAGAAAATTTATATTATGTAATTTTTCCTAACTTTCTGATACTTAATTTTGGATCAATTCATACCATGATACACATGTGGTTTAGATTTGTCCTTAGCAAACTCAAGTCATGGCAAACCTAGGGCCCCCTGGTATGTGGATACCAGGTCAAAAGCCAACTCCTGTCTGCCTACATTTCCCTGAGGATTGGCCTAGTTCAGGCTGGTCACTCTAACACAAAGAAACTCTATAAGAAACTTAAGCTTCCCATCTGGAGTACATTTGATATGGTAGTCATCAATCACAAAAATGTCTTAGCTTGCCTCCCTATATCCGTCAAGCACATGACATATATCAAATCCATATGGTAACTTAAAGTCCCTGTTTTTAAACTTTTTGTATTTCTGATCATTTTATTCCAGATTATCCAATTTTCATTTATTAATTTATAGCTACTAATCCACATTCTCACTTGCTCTTGGATCAGGCCTTATCTGTCAACAGTTTTTCTTTTCTAGCTAGTAAATCCTGGTGCAATGTGAGAAAGTGTAATAGCTGAATTTTTTTATTTCATGTTTGCTCACTCGTACCTGCCCAGGTAAACTAAGCTGGCCCTACTCAGAACTACTTAAGGCATAGGACAAGGTCCATAGCCCCCCCTTGGGTCGTGGAGTGAGGTACCACACCAGGACCCACATCTGGAGCTTTAGTGGCCTTTCCTTGCTCTGTTCTGAGGTTGCTTTGGGCATGACTTGTTCTCTGGATCAGCGTAAGATTGGGAGTCACTTTCTGCAAACATGTTTTTCCAATGCCAATTATACAGGATAAACTACAACACACAATCAGAAACACAAAAGCCAGGCTTATTAAAACACCCAATAGGCCTTTAACCCATGATATATTAGGCATCCATGCAGTTAGCCAATCAAACCAACCCTTATCCTCTACCTTAAATTGTTCCCAATTCTGTAATGCCTTGTCTAGAGATGTGATATGTGCTTGCTGGTCAGAGAAGGAGTCAGGAATATAAGTACAACATTCTTGTCCAATGATGGCACATGTACCCCCCTGGGCTGCTAGGAGATAGTCGAGTGCAATCCTATTTTGAAGAGCTACAATGCGTGTTTGTCTGAGCTCTAGTGATAGAGATTGAGTAACTGCTGTTGTTTCATTACCCATAGTTTCAATAAGGGTGGATAATTTTTTTATAATTTGGATTAATTTACCTACTCCATAACTAGGTAAAAGGATCATAGCAAATCTTTCCCCTTCAGAAATGAGAGGAGTATTTCTTTTTGGTCGGGTAGGAGGCAATTCAGATATGATTCTCACAGGGGGTAATAGGAACCCGATATAGCAGGTCCCATACCAACCTTCGTGAAGCCATCTGTATGCATATGGGCCACAAATCCACCAGCAGTCAGCATAAGAGGGTAACAAATAATTACTAACACCTGTAAGCCAGGCAAATTGTTGCCTGTCAGTAAAATAGGTAGAAACAGTAATATTTCCCAGTGAAAGAGAAATATTTGGACCATCTGAAGAAACATAATATTGACATGAACTCTTTCCAGCATACCAGGTGGTTTTATCTGTCCTTTTAGAATGGTAACAAAGAAATCCTCGCATGGGTCTAACTAAAACTGGGGCTGGTGGTTTATTTGGGTCAAAACTAAAAGCATAACGAGTAAATGTTTGAAGAAGAGAATATTGAACCATAGAGGAACAATTTCCCTCATGACTAAACTGTGGTGCAACTAAGCCATTACGTGGCATAAGATAAAGAGAATAATAACAAAGATCAGAAACATTCCATGCAAAAGGTCGAAAAGGTAACCCACTAGAGTGTTGTGGAAGCTGGGCACAAACCCAGCAATTGCTTACATTAGCATACCTAGCTACACGAAATTTCATTTGTTCATAGGAATTTCCCTGACCTACTATAGGTAAGAAAAGATTCCATTCTGCAAAAGTGTGGTGGAAAAAAGTAAAGAATAGTAATGGAGAACACCAAATAAGTAACATAGCTAAAATTAATACCTAATTAGAATAACTAAAAATAAACAATATTGAAAATATGTAAATATAATAATAGCAATGAGATGAACTACTAATAGTGTCTCTAGTCCTTGATTTCCTTGCAGGAACAATAGATATGCTCAGGTAATCAGGTATTAGCAATGGGTGCTGGTGTAATGTCTTTCACGTGTACTAACGGTGTATACCCTTTTAATTTCACTGCATAAGGGAACACCACTTCCACTTGAAAAGGTCCATAAAAGTATGGCTGAGTCCATATATTTCTTGTATGTAACCTCTTATACACCCACTGATCCTGATGGAATCTGTAAACTGGAAGTGCTTGATCCCCACTACTTGGAGTTCGTCGCGATTGAATCTCTGCTATAGCTGTCTGTAATGCTACAACATAATCAGAAAATAAAGTATCATTAGTACAATTTCCCGGTTTCACAAAAGCAAGGGGCATCTTTCTTCCAGTGGCAATTTGGAAAGGAGTCAAAGCAAATCTAGGCATATGCCTATTACGCACTACATAGAGTGCTGCAGGCAAATATTTTAGCCAGTCTTTAGACTCCAATGGCATAATTTTTCGCAATGCAGTTTTTATTAAATCATTCGATTTTTCAACAAAACTATTCGATTGAGGATGGTAAACTGTTATGAATTTGTGCTTAATCAATAGTGAATTTGCCAATTCTTGTAATAATGCATTTTTAAAGTGGCTGGCATTATCTGTGGCTATCTCATAAGGAATTCCATGTCTTGGAATAATTTCATTTAAGAATACCTTTGCCACTTCTCCCGCTGTTTCTTTTTTACAGGGGTAGGCTTCAATCCAGCCCGAAAAAGGACAAACACAAAGTAACAGATACCTCTTACCTTTACAAGGTGTTATCATGTCTGTAAAATCCACATGCCACTTCTGAAAAGGTCCCTGCGGGATAGGTAGAGTGCCTGGTGCTATACAAGTACCTCTAGGATTAGTTTTTACACATACAGCACAACGTAATACAGTCTGTCTTACTATTTTGTCTAAATGAGGATGCCAAATTTGCTGTGACAATTGACTAATCAAAGTAGCTGCACTTTCATGTAAGGCATTGTGCATTTGTTGGATCATTATCACCAGAGGTACCTGTACACCTGACGAATTATACCAGATACCTTCTATACACTGACATTGTAAATTTGTCCATTGTTGAATCTCTTCCTCTGTTACGCCATCTAGGAGCAGTCGTCTTTGCTCTTCTTGTTCCTTTGTAATCTTGCTCCTAGCTCTAGTCTGCACTAGCATTATGCCCTGTTGCTCTACAGCCCATTTTGCTGCTAGATCTGTCTGATTATGCATATATTGCTCCCACGATTCATCTTTCTTATCATGGGCCTTAATTTTACATAATGCCAATATTTTGTCTGGGTATTGCTGCAATAATCTATCCAATCTCTCTATCAAAGGTAAATGTTGAACTGGATGACCTCCAGAGTCTATGAATCCTCTCTTTTTCCATGTCGTTAAATGCAATTTTGCTACTCCTAAAGCATATGCAGAATCTGAATAAAAGTAATTTTCCTTCCTATATTGTCCTGTAACACCTGGACTAATGCTGCTAATTCTGCAGTCTGGGCTGAATATTGATCTGATGGTAAACAGTAAGTTTTCCACTCAGTGCTGTCAGCATCCCTATCATACGTTGTGATAGCAAATGCTGCTCTGTTTGTAGCACTGGAACCATCTATAAAACAAATATATCCCTCACCTAGGGGTTTATCATATTTTAATAACATTTGTTGCTGTGGAATTAGAACTGAACACTCGTGCTCAGTACTGTCTTGTATTCCTAAAAAAGCATAAAACACTTGTGCTGGATCTTTATCCTCTAATTTTGGTGGCACATCCACTAAACCAGTGGTAAGCAGAGCCAAATACTTCCCTATACGCTGACTAGTAAACACTACTTCTGGCAATTTTAAAATATTCAAAATATCATGGGAAGTATGTACTGTGATATGACTGTATGGTAACAAATCCATAAGTTTTCCTACCAATGTTGCAGCTGCCACTATACCTTTTTCACACTGAGAAAAACCCATTTCCACAGATGTAAAACTTCCAGATAAATATCCACAAAAATTGTCATTTTGTTGTAAAACTGCACCCCATCCAGGATTTCCAATATGTAAATGTACTTGCACTTCTGTCCCAATCAAAGGTAAAACAAACTGTGGAGCATCTCTAATTGCTTGTTTTAACTCCTGTATAAGCACCACCAGTGCTGAATCTAATTGAATTCTGTCTCTGCTCTGAACATTTCCTTTCAATTTAGCCCTCAAAGGAAGTGTCCTAGTACTTAAACACAGTATCCATTGTCTACAATAATTAAGGAGTCCTAAGAATCCTCGTAATTCCTTCACTGTCTGTGGCAAGAGTGTTTTTTCTATTTCCTGCACTAAATCTTTAGTTAAGGCTCGTACTGACTTGCCTACACGATACCCTAAAAAGGTAACCTCTTCTTCTGCTATTTGTAATTTCTCCTTATTAACCACATAACCATATTCACACAGAAAATTCAACAGTTCAATAGTATATTTCACATTATCTTCCACAGTAGGCGCAGACAATAACAAATCATCTACATAAGAAATCAAATGTATTTCTGGTGGAAGCCGTTCTTTAAAAATTTGCAAATCATGCATTAATATCCTTGAAAACACAGAAGGACTCTCTGAAAGCCCCTGAGGGAGACGTGCCCAACAATAGCGCTTACCATCAAAGGTAAAGGCTGTATAAGGACGTGACTTTGGATGTAGTGGAATAGTATAGAATGCATTTTTCAAATCAATGACAGTCAAATAAGATCCTAAAGGGACCTCATTCAGGATTGTTACAGGATTTGCAACTACAGGATACTCAGACTGAATTAATTTATTCAAACCCCTCAAATCATGCACTATTCTGTATGAGTCATCTGATTTCTGTATGGGAAACAAAGGAGTATTCCAGGCAGATGAACATTCTTCTAGAATCCCTTCTTTTACTAATTGTTCAATTATAGGAATACTTCCTGCTACAGCTGCTGGCTTCAATGGATATTGTGCTATTTTCGGTCCTATACCTTCTTTTAACATTTCAATTTGAACAGAATCTACAGTTTTCGCTTTTCCATATATCTTCCATAATTCTTCTGGTACATGGTCCAATACATACTTCATTATCCCAGGACAAGCAGGCATGATATTCTCACATGTGGGTGACGTCATCTACGGAGCCCCAGCGCGGACAGCTTTTCAAGCAAACTTGATTGAAGTTTCAAGTTTGCTACACTGCACCACGCATGTGCATGCCTTCTTGCCCACTAGAGGGCGCATCCCCACCTCGTGGTCCTCAGTTCAGTTTTTTCTGCGGAGCCAGAAGCCCTGTGGAAATTGAGCTCTGATAGCTTGCCTTCTGTCACCGCGTCTGGGTGAATTTTGCTCGGTCGCTGTGCTTTACTTTCTTTTTTAGTCGTCTTGTTTTAAAAAAAAAAAAAAAATCTTCTCCGACTTTGTTTTTTTTTTTCTCGGTTCGGCTCCGGGGGCCCCCGTGAGCCGCGGCCGCTGGCCGTGCTCGTTCCGGCCTTGTCGGTTTTCATGTCCCGTCCCTTGACGGGTTTTAAGAAGTGCACCAGGTGTGATCGGTTACTTTCTATTACCGATCCTCACCGGTGGTGCTTGCTCTGTTTAGGCCCTGAGCATCCGACAGACTCTTGCGACAGGTGCTCTACTTTTCAGGCCAGAGCGCTCCGCCGACGCCGAGCCAGGATGGCGGAGCTTTTCGCGGTCGACTCCGCGGCGGGGAAGGCCTCGACGTCAGCCTCGGCTTCGGCCTCGACCTCGGGATCCTCGCCCCAGCCGCGTCCCTCGACTTCATCAAAGCCTGCTGCTCTGACTAAGCCTACCTCGGGTAAGTCCCCGCTTCCCTCCTCAGCCCCAGGTTCGGCGAAGAAGCCATCCTCGGGCTCCTCGACAGCGGGTGGATCATCCTCGGCCCAGCCCAGGGTTGGCAAATCTAGTGCCCCGAGGGAATACTCGAGACCGAGGTCGCCCTCCAGGGAGCACCCCCCGGCCTCGGACCTACCGGCCATGATGGGGATCCCGGCCTTTCAAGACTTGCTCCGAGCGTTGATTACCTCGGAGCTGTCAGGAGCCATCGAGCAGCTGCAGCAGGCTTCGGCTTTGACTGCGCCGGTCTCGATGGCCCAGGCCTCGGCGGCCTCGGTCTCGGTGCCCTCGACTTCGGGTGCCGGGCCGGCCCCGACCTCAACCCCGACCTTGCCCTCGATTTCGACCTCAGAGGCCCAGCCTGAGAAGAGCGTTAGGCCTCGGGACAAGGTGCGTCGGGTCAGGAGGATATCCTCGTCCTCTTCTTTGAGGTCTTCCCGGGGCTCCTCGCCCTCGGGCCGGCCCCGGGCGAGGCGTCGTCCAAGGAAACCCAAACGTTCTCGGGGTTCTCCTCGGAGACGTGGTCACTCTTCACCGCTCGAGGGCGAGACCTTACGTGTCTCGGAGCTCCGCCTCGACAACCCAAGCCTGCTTCGTTCCCCCGCGAGAGGGGGTTCGAGAGACTCCTCCCCGAGACGGAGGGGGCGTGCCTCGGTGCCTCGGACCCCCGGGGTTTCCCCCAAGGGCTCTTCGGGGCGCAGGCGTTCCCCGACCCCTTCGAGGTCGCTCGATGTGGCCTCTTGGGGATCGGGGTCTGGCAGGGAACCGCAGTATTCCCGCGAGGCTTCCCCCTTCTGTTCGGCGGGGAGATATCGAACCCCCTCGCCGCCCGCCAGAACATCCTCCTTCTCCAGGTTCGTGCAGGATATGGCACAAGCCTTGGGGCTTGACTTAATGGCGGGTTCGCAATATACCAAAGAGTTCGTAGAGGAGCAGGACCTTCCTACTCTCCCGAGGGAAACTCCTCGCCTTCCCCTGAATAAGGTCCTGCATCAAACCTTCCTTAAGAACTTGGACTCCCCTCTTACAATCACTGCGGTGCCGTCGAAGATGGAGTCCAAATACCGGACCATTCCGTCTAAAGGGTTCGATAAGCCTCAACTCTCACACCAGTCGTTGATTGTGGAGTCGGCACTTAAAAAGACTCAACCCTCCAGAGTCTCGGCGGCGGTCCCGCCTGGAAGGGAGGGGAGGACCCTGGACAAGTTTGGTCGTCGCCTCTATTCTAATTCCCTCATGGCCATCAGGGTCCTCAACTACGCATTTACGTTTTCATCCTATTTGCGTAGCATGGTGAAGGACTTACCTCAGTATCGGGAGGTCATGCCTGCTTCCCATCGAGAGGGGTTTGCCACATTCATGACCAACTTGTCTCAATTGCGGCTGTACCTGTTCCACGCTGTGTACGACGCGTTTGAGCTTGCTTCGAGGGTGTCGGCCTTTGCGGTGGCTATGCGCCGGCTGGCCTGGCTCCGTACCCTCGATATGGATCCTAACCTACAGGAACGCCTGGCCAATTTACCATGCGTGGGTTCAGAATTATTTGATGAATCCTTGGAGGCGGCGACCAAACGTTTGTCGGAACAGGAGCACTCCTTAGCCTCCTTGGTCCGTGCTAAACCTCGTGCCCCGCCGCAAAAATCTTTCCGGACGCCCCCGAGGAGATACCCGCAGAAGTCTACTCCTGCATTTTCTAGACCTCCGGCCCGGCGCCCTCCCCAACAGGGTAGAGGGGGACAGCCGAAACCTCCGGCGCAAGGAGCGTCCAAGCCGGCCCCGTCCTTTTAACGGGCTATGCGGATGGGGGCGGGCCCCCTCCGCAATATCAAGGGACCCCCTCCCAATCGGAGGCCGTCTCAGGTCCTTTTCTGTGGCTTGGACAGAGATAACATCCGACGCATGGGTGCTCCGGATCATCTCCGAGGGCTACTCGCTGAATTTCTCAGCCACGCCGCCGGACCATCCCCCCGGAATGTGTCCGTGCAACCGCAGCCAACTTCCCCTTCTCCTTCTGGAGGCCAGGGCCTTGTTGAGCTTACGGGCGGTGGAACCAGTGCCCCCAGAACAACGGGGAACGGGGTTTTACTCCCGTTACTTTTTGGTCCCAAAGAAGACAGGGGACTTACGCCCCATTTTGGACCTCCGGAAGCTCAACAAATTCCTGGTCCGGGAGAAGTTCCGGATGTTGTCACTTCCGATTTTATACCCTCTGTTGGAGGAAGGGGATTGGATGTGCTCCCTAGACTTGAAGGAAGCCTACACTCATGTTCCGGTGCATCCCGCTTTCCGCAAGTATTTACGGTTCCAGGTGGGGGATTTGCACCTTCAATATCGGGTCCTCCCATTTGGTCTGGCTTCGTCCCCTCGAGTCTTCATGAAGTGTATGGTGGTGGTTGCGGCTGCCCTGAGATTTCAGGGGCTGCAGGTCTTTCCCTACCTGTACGATTGGCTGATCAAGGCCCCCACCAGGGAGGGGGTTATCTCAGCGACCCGACAGACTATCATCTTCCTTCAACGTCTGGGGTTCGAGGTGAACTTTCCCAAGTCTCAGATGAGCCCGACTCAATCCCTTCAGTTTATCGGAGCCGTGCTGGACACGGTTCGCCTCCGTTCCTTCCTTCCTCCTCCTCGGATGCAGGCACTGCTTTGATTGAGTCGCCAGGTTTCGCTGATGCCCGCAGTTTCTGCTCATCGCATGTTGGTGCTCCTGGGCCACATGGCGTCGACGGTCCATGTCACTCCGTTCGCCCGATTGCACCTGAGGCTTCCTCAGTGGACCTTGGCCTCCCAATGGCGTCAGGAGTGCGATCCACTCTCTTGCCCGATAAGGGTGACTCCCTCTTTGAGACGCTCGCTCCGTTGGTGGACAAACTCTTCCAATCTTTCAGGGGGTTTGCTCTTTCTCGTTCCGCCGCATCGCAAGGTCCTGACCACGGATTCCTCGGAGTACGCGTGGGGGGCCCATCTCGACGGTCTGCGGACCCAGGGTCTATGGTCGGCGGAGGACCGTCTTTGTCACATCAATGTGTTGGAGCTTCGTGCCATTTTTCTGGCGGCTCGAGCGTTCTGCCACCTGCTCCACGACCAGGTAGTCCTCGTACGCACGGACAACCAGGTGGCAATGTATTATGTAAACAAACAAGGGGGAACGGGTTCTTGGGCCTTGTGCCAGGAAGCCCTGCGCCTTTGGGAATGGGCGGTATCCCAGAACATCTTCCTACGTGCGGTTTACATCCAAGGAGAAGAGAATTGTCTCGCAGACAAACTCAGTCGTCTTCTCCAACCGCACGAGTGGTCGCTAAACTCCCGAGTCCTATGCGAGGTCTTCGACCGCTTGGGGACCCCTCAGGTGGATCTCTTTGCTTCCCCGGAGACTCGCAAACTGCCCCTCTATTTTTCCCGGATTTACTCCCAGGACCGTCTCGAGGCAGATGCCTTCCTTCTCGACTGGGGAGAGAGATTCCTTTATGCGTTTCCTCCCTTTCCTCTGATTTTGAGGACGTTGGTTCATCTCAAGTCATCAAGAGCCACTATGATTCTCATAGCGCTACGTTGGCCTCGTCAGCACTGGTTTTCCCTGCTCCTTCAACTCGGTGCCAGGGAGCCTCTACTTCTGCCAGTTTTTCCCTCTCTGCTGTCTCAGAGTCGGGGTTCGCTGTTGCATCCCAATCTTCAGTCATTACATCTGACGGCTTGGTTCCTTTCCCCCTGACTTCGGCGGTCAGGGAGGTGTTGGAAGCCTCGCGCAAGGCCTCGACTCGCTTTGTTATTCCCAGAAGTGGACCAGATTTTCATCCTGGTGTGCCTCGCACCATCTGGACCCGACTTTGGTTCCGGTGTCCTCGGTTCTGGAATATTTGCTGCATTTGTCCAAGTCTGGGCTGAAGACAACTTCCATCCGGGTGCATCTTAGTGCTATTGCTGCTTTCCATCGGCATCTAGAGGGTCGTTCTCTCTCTCTTCATCCTCTGGTGGTTCGTTTCATGAAGGGTTTAGTTAATGTTAATCCTCCTCTGAAACCTCCTCCTGTAGTTTGGGATCTGAATGTGGTCTTGGCTCAGCTGATGAAACCTCCCTTTGAGCCAATTGACAAGTCTCTTCCTAAGTTTCTAACTTGGAAAGTGATATTTTTACTTGCGCTCACGTCTGCTCGTCGAATTAGTGAGCTTCAGGCTTTGGTTGCGGACCCGCCCTTTACTGTGTTCCATCATGACAAGGTGGTTCTTCGCACCCATCCCAAATTTCTACCTAAGGTTGTGTCTGATTTCCACCTCAATCAGTCTATTGTCCTTCCGGTGTTCTTTCCGAAGCCCCACTCCCATCCTGGTGAGGCGGCACTTCACACGCTGGACTGTAAGAGGGCGTTGGCTTTTTATCTCCAACGTACCAAGTCTTATCGGAAGGTTCCTCAATTATTTTTGTCCTTTGATCCTAATAGGCTGGGACATCCTATTTCCAAGCGCACCTTGTCCAATTGGCTAGCTGCTTGTATTTCTTTTTGCTACGCTCAGGCTGGTCTCACGCTCCATGGTCGAGTCACAGGGCATAAGGTCAGGGCTATGGCAACTTCTGTTGCTTTCCTCCGGTCTACTCCTGTGGAGGACATATGTAAAGCTGCCACTTGGTCTTCGGTTCATACGTTCACCTCCCACTACTGTCTAGACACTTTGTCCAGAAGCGACGGCCGGTTTGGCCAGTCGGTGTTACGTAACCTGTTTTCCTAAATTGCCATCCTCCCACCTGCCCTTTTTTGGTTGGCTTGGAGGTCACCCACATGTGAGAATATCATGCCTGCTTGTCCTGGGATAAAGCACAGTTACTTACCGTAACCATCCATGTCAGGTTAAGGGGCCCAGAGAAACTTCATCTGCACCATCAGGAAAGCCAACCCATCGACTTCATCAGCAAAGAATTCCACCAACAAAAACTGACCGTCTATGCCAGGTAAAGCGGATCTCATTGAAACACTGCAGCCACAGAATAGGTAACTACCCAAAACCTACCTTACCTCTCCACACTCATCAAAACAAACCGGACTATTCTCATCCTCCTCCCCCTTAGAAGTGCTACCACATTCTAGCCTAACCCCAGGAATACAAACCTCACTAAACCCAACCACCACCGTCAAAATCTCAGTAACCTCCTGAACCAAACATTCACAATGAAACCCTTACTCAAATCCTATCTCTTCTATGCCTCATTAACCTCATAGACATTCAGTCCACATCTCCCACTATCAGACCCGGTACCCCATGGCACACCACCCAACAAAGGCCCAGGCCCCAAAACCCATCCACCACTATGGAGGACAGCTGTACACCTCGCCCGAACCCCATTCTCAGGCTCAAACGTACTACGAACAAAAACCAGTTAAAAAGAATCATACTAATCTAAGATATATACCAAGCACAAATTGGTTAAAGAAAGGAAAAGCCTTCTCACTGGTTCCCTGCATATATGTCAAATCAAGATCTATAGTAAATAAATTATTTCTTCTGAATGAATTCATCTCGACCAATGACCTGGGGCTAGCCTTCTCCACCAAACCTGGCTTAAAGAACGAAATGATCCGGAACTACCCCACCTCTGTCCAACAGGGTACAACAACATTCAAATTTTCAGGAGAGACAGGTGAGAAGGTGGCATAGCTATAGTCTACAACAGGGGTGTCAAAGTCCCTCCTCGAGGGCCACAGTCCAGTTGGGTTTTCAGAATTTCCTCAATGAATATGCTTGAGATCTGTTAACATACAATGAAAGCAATGCATGCAAATAGATCTCATGCATATTCATTGGGGAAATCCTGAAACCCCGACTGGATTGCGGCCCTCGAGAGAGACTTTGACACCCCTGGTCTACAAGAACACCTTCAATATTACCCTGACAGACTCCACCTCCCTCCCTGATCTTGGGTATTATTAAGAAGAGTATTACGACCAGAACGAGAGAAGTCATACTGCCGTTGTATCGGGCAATGGTGCGCCCGCATTTGGAGTACTGTGTTCAGTATTGGTCACCGTACCTTAAGAAGGATATGGCAATACTTGAGAGGGTCCAGAGGAGAGCGACACGAATGATTAAGGGCATGGAAAACCTTTCATACACTGAAAGATTGGAGAGACTGGGGCTCTTCTCCCTGGAAAAGCGGAGACTCAGAGGAGACATGATAGAGACCTACAAGATCATGAAGGGCATAGAGAGAGTAGAGAGGGACAGATTCTTCAAACTTTCAAAACATAAAAGAACAAGAGGGCATTCGGAAAAGTTGGAAGGAGACAGATTCAGAACGAATGCTAGGAAGTTTTTCTTTACCCAGCGTGTGGTGGACACCTGGCATGCGCTTCCAGAAGATGTAATAGGACAGAGCACGGTACTGGAGTTCAAGAAAGGATTGGACAATTTCCTGCTGGAAAAAGGGATAGAGGGGTATAGATAGAGGGCTACTGCACAGGTCCTGGACCTGTTGGGCCGCCGCGTGAGGGGACTGCTGGGCACGATGGACCTCGGGTCTGACCCAGTAGAGGCACTGCTTATGTTCTTGAATACATAAGATGCAAGCTTGAAAACAAGCCCAATTCACCACAAACAGCATTGGCATTCTACTGGTATACTGACCCCAAACTCCAAACCAAACACTACAATGAAGCTGATAGAAATTATATCGAGCCTTGCCTTGCCAATACAATGAACTTCTCATACTCAGAGATGTCAACATGCCTCTTGAGTCTACCAGTAACAATAATGCCTATAACCTAAAAAACTGCTAGAAGACAACCAAATAATTATCAAGCTATTGGGTCCAACACACAAAAAAGGTCACAGCCTCGACCGACTTATATCCACACCCTCCTGCATAACCTCTGACACCAAATGGATCCCAGACATTCAGAAGCATGCTACAGGGAAAAGCGGTGTGTGTTTTCTCAGACAGTGCAATGTCTGTGGCCTTTGTCATTTGGCAAGGGGTCACCAAGAGTGCATCTCTGTCTGGAAGCTCAAATGTTGTTTCAGTGGGTGAAGACCCATCTCGAGGTGCTCATGGTGGCACCTGTAACAGCAGTGGACGGTGTGCTGAAAAACTCAATAAAAAGATTTTAACATAAATAGTGGTATTTATGTGTGCAGATTGCATGCATGAGTAAATGGTGATTTCAGAAAGATGCCATTTAGAAATGTAGATGGCCAAAATCCAAAGATTTCAAGTGGGGGAAGTTTGGATGGGTTGAACAGCTTATATATTTTCCATTTTAAAATGAGAACAAGTGCACTTTTAAGAAATTTCCAGGCCATTTTTTGCACCTTCTGCAAGGCCTGCACTAATGCCAGCTATGTAATTGTTTGGAGTGGACCAAAAGTCTTCACCAATAATTCACGGAATAATTGCACTAACATCTGACTACCACTGTCTCAGAAACTCATAAGAGGATTTTTCATTCCTGTCCTTAACTAGCCTTGTATGTTCAGGGTTGTTGTTTTTTTTTTTTTAATGCAGCACATGTGTAAATACTTATGAAAGCACACTTATGTTGTAAAATCAATACATACGCACATACATGCCAGCATTTATACAAAGCCTTTTAGTAATGCCATGCTTTCTGTATGTGGCTTTTCTAAAATAGCTGCACCCATTGGACATGCCAGCAAGGACATATATATTTGTCAACATCTCTTACACCTATTTTACAACAAGCTCCACATTCAGCACATCCTTTTGTAAACTACTAGCAAAAATGGTCATTTCCTATGTTGAGTTCCTATTCAGGATGAGGCTTCTTGTATGTTCATCTACCCACAGTGGTACAGAATTGGTGAGGAAGATGACAAAAATAGCTTGATAAAGAGTGGATTCCTACAAATGTTCAAACTTTGCATCTGCTAGGATGCTCGTATCCTTATCTATGTTCCCTTGAAGCGGAACACGTGAACACTCATACATTTTAAGAGTGTCATTCACAGTTTCTACAAGATTGCTCACACAAATGAAATCTGGAAAACTGTTGGCTTTTAGAACTTGTTGCTCACTTGAAGAAAATTTTTTAAAATTTGTTGCTCATTTGAAAAAAAAAATTTGCATGCACTTGGCCAATCCTTAGAGGGAGCACTGATCCTTACATTGGGTCTCTTTATGTCATCTGTTTTCTTGTGTGCTATCATGTTTTCTTGTATTTATTTTGTAATAGTAGAAAACTCAAGTGTTAAAAGGTCAGGCTACACAAACCTATAAAAAAATTCAAGTAGTTATTGATTTGCTTCTTAAAGCTCAGGCAGCCAATAGAGGAGTTTCATACTTCCTTGCTTGCTCATATCATAATTGAAATTCAAGTGTACCATTCTCCTTCCGTATGAAGCCCTATGATGAATCACATTGGGTTTAAGGGGGAGAGAATTATAAGGGGCTTGTGAAGTTCCAAGCCAACCACTATTGCTACTTTGAATTTATTTGTTTGAGAAAGAATATGTTCCTTTAGTGGATTTTCTCAGAAGATTCCCCACAAGAGACAGGATGAGTATTTAGAAAAGTTAAGTGTAAGCCAGCAGGAGTCAAGCAAACAAATTCCTTTTCAGCAATTTTGTATTTATATTCATTTCATTTGGGAGAGGGAGATGGAGTTTTTTGGGGGGGGTTTTTGTTCCTCCTCTGCCTCAGTCTTGCTTCTCCCATCTCTCGACTTACCATATACATGAATACCTTGTTTCCTTTGACCCATTCAAGGTTGTACCAATCTATAGGAGCAGGAGGACTTCACCCATTGGCTTGGTTGATGCCACAGTTATAAAAGTTGTAAACTCTTGATCTCCTAGACCAGTACCAGGAGATAAATTAGTTGTCTATGTGTCAAATGCCTCACATTTTTCCACTTTGATCTTCATTGTGTAGATTTCAGCAGCACCAATGACATGTGAAATCCCAAATACTTTAAGGGACTCGAAGGAAAGCATTGAGGCCGTTTCGGAATAAAACGTTAAAGATTTAACCATGCCAACAAACTTGTTCAAAATAAATATGAAATATGTCCAGTTACTTTTATCTTTGTATTTTCTGGTAATCCAACTGTGATGCTTGTTTTTGAAGTACTGTAATGATCTTTTGTTCTTACTATTCTTTGTTTCTCTCTTGCAGAGATCTTCAGTAAAGATTTTGCTTTTTGTTTGTTGTAGGTGGACTGGGTGCAGTGTGATGGCGGGTGTGACGAATGGTTTCATCAAATTTGTGTTGGGGTGTCTGCAGAAATGGCGGAAAATGAGGACTACATATGTATAAACTGTACCAGGAAACAAGTACATACGGCAAACCTCTCTGGCCAAGCCTCTCTCCCATTTCCATCAAACTTTCAGCTACCATTGGAGGACCTTAAGGAAATCAGCTAGCAGTAGCTCTGTTTTGGTTGGACCTTTTAAAATGAACATCTGAGAACTTTTCAAAGAGAAGGCATTCTTCAGCCAGTGCACCCGTTCTAGCAATTTTCATTCCCACATATGAGTACCTCTGTGGAGAAAATCCCTTTAATGACCAGCTTCTTCAGTATCCCTGGATTACATCAGAGCTGCAGTTTCTAAACTCATATGTGCAAAAGTGTCCTGTTAACATAGGAAGCCAGTATTTTAAATGGAGTATTTTTTTAAGCATGTGACATGATGTGCAGTATACAAACATGAGACTGAGCATGAATGTGGCTCTTTGAATAGGCACTTAGGGTTGTAGCAGTACAAATGACCCAGAAAGGAGTGTGCTAGCAGAAAAATGAAAAATATGGTCTCTGTGTGCTATGGGTTGCAGCTTGGAAATTCAGAAGTGGTCATTTTTGGCACAATTAAGTCACTCTGGTAACTACACCTAGTGATTGGCAGCTAACACTATTCAGAATATGTGTAAAATTTGAGTTTTAGCTTTACAGTGACAGAAAAGGAGCTTGAAAAGCCTCTGGATTGATGTTAGATAAAGGCAACAACCAGAGCCGCAGCAGTAGCACCACGTTTCCTGAGAGGGCAAGGTTAGTTCATAAAATGCTTGCATATTTAAAAATTGAGTTAGCCTCGGATGCTCTCGCCACAGTCAATGGTGGCTGTCTTCACTGAGGCTATTCAGTTACTTCCTAGATGTGGGTCTCATGATAAATTTACAGTTTTGTTGTGGAATGAAAACAGTTGATAAAAGGAATAGGAATTCCTATATATACTCCGAGTAGCTGGGAGAGGGCTGTGATAGAGGACTATTGTAGGTCAGTTGTGACCTTAAAGTATGTACAAGCGTGGACATTGAAGCAGGGTTAAACTGACTGATGCCACATTTTAGCTGTTCATGTCGAACTATGCATAGGAAATGGTGGACAGGAAGTATGATGGTTCTGACATTGTAGAACAGGACAGCTTGTTCCCTTTCCATCTCCTCCTACATATGTTTATTCCAGCATGAACATCTGGAGTATGACATCCCATTTCTGCCTTCCTTCAGTATCTTCTCATGAATGCACATGTTCCCTACGTGTGAGTAGACATGAGAAAAAAAATGTAATGACTTTGTTTTATGGGATTTCTATTGGAACTAGAAAGTATTAGAAAGGAGTCATCATTCCTATAGGTTTATTGCCTTTATGCTCTAGGGAAGGTTGGAAAAGGAGCAGTTTCAGTTAACATCTCATGAATTTATACTGAAGGAGTACACATTAAGTGAAAGAATGGAATATGGTTGTATCCAAGCTTAAGTTTTCAGGACTGCCTTCAATGGTGCTCATCTCTGGGAAACACAATGCTAGCGTTTGAAGGTTATTGTTATAAACACCATTCCTGCTTTTGCTCGAGAGGAACGAGAGGCTGTTGATATTCTTGGGTAATGGCAACACTTGACAAAATGTGTTTTAGTAAATCATTTTTTAAAGCTGACTTGTTTTTACTTTTTCTAAATGTCTGACTACTGACTGTTTAAACTAAAGAGTTTTCTTTGTTTTTATATTTGCCATTGTTCCCAACAGTACAGAGATTGAGTTGTACAAATGAATACCTCCCTGGCACTTGGTTTGACTCCATTCCTTCCTTGTAGTACAAGGACTTAAGTTGTACATTGTCTACCAACAGGACCAAACCTGCCAGGTGTTTGTGTTTCATCACTAGACCACATTGAGTGTGCTGCCTCCTGTGCTGGGTTTGTGTCTCCCTCCATTATGGATTTGGTTTGTTGTTTATGCAGTACATGCTGACTATATGTATATGAATGTCTGATGCTGGCTGGTATTGTCTTCATTTTCCTTTTGTGTCACCATTGCTCTGTAAACCTACACGCTGTATGTAGAGCATAGTCTTACTAGGAGATGAGTTGGGTTTAAAAGAAAATTATAGCAAAACTAACTTTTGTGTCTTAATTGTGTTATAATTTTGAGTAGCATTTTTTAATTTATGTTATTGTTTCAATTTTATTTTTGCGTTCATTAATATTTTTTAATATAGAAAGTCAATTTGATTTGATAGTTGTTCAGTTCTATACATATTTACCCTCAGCTAGTAGTAACCGTTGTTGGGTAATTCTGTTGGTTGATGAGACAAACTATGGAAACATTCTCCCTATGACCATTCATGCATATATATTTCACTACTCAGTTCCAATATACCTTTTATTCATCACTGTTCCTTAAGCTGTACATCCAGGAATGAAAACCATTTTAGCTTTCATTTGGTCATCATCGAAAATTAGCTACCTAAAAAAAAATTTCAGTTGTTCAGTCATTTCTAAGCATATTAGACATTTTGCTTTTTTGTGTGGTATTTTTTAATAGAGTGGTCTTATGCTGGATTTAATACTTTTAGTTATTCTCATTGGGTTGATAGTAGAGATTGGTGCACTAATCTTGAACTTACATGACAGATGTATAAGAAAATAGTCCTAGGTCCTGTGTAAGGTAGTTTGTATACACAACAGCCTTTGTTCTTGTACAATCCCTCTGGAGGCTGAACTAGAGGGTTCTTGTATGTCTGATAGCTTCTGCTACAGGGCAACTAAAAGATGATACCTCCCCTTTGAGCTACCTGCCTGGGAACTTCAGGTTCTGCTCAGTATGATCCTGCAGCTTCTCTGTATGGTTGAAATTAGTTGATTCTGCTCATGATTTGTTTTCAATTCCTAGTCTTTTTTGATTTTTTTTTTTCACGGGTTTACCCACGTGCTGCAGATCAACTCTGTGTGAGTGATCCTTCGGCGGGAGATTGCAAACATTTTAATTTTTGTCTGCTTCTGGAGGGTGCTCTATAAGCCTGAAACTGCAGTAAGCCCTCTGGACAGCCTGCAGATTGGATCAGGTCTCTAGGATCGGGAGTCATCTTTCCCCTGGTTTGTCTGCAAAGGGGTAGAGCGCAGGCTGCTGTGGTTCCGAGGAGGTACGCTGGGATCAGAACTGCGCTGCGTGTCTTCCCTGATTTCCCTGAGGGGTCCTGATGGTCATGATCTGAGGTGACAGGGAAGGTGAGGCGGTCAGAAGACCTGAAAAATCCAGTTTAATCAGCTCTTGAGGTACTGATCTCCTTGCTTGTACTGTGTATTGCAGGCTGCCATAAACTTTCATTGCAGCACATATCTCTGTGGTGTCTGTGAGTCACAGAGTTTGCCGATTTTAGGGGGTACTCAAATTGGGGTTTGGGGAGTTTCCCTGCATGCTCTGGTGTCCCCCGTCCCCCCACCTGTAAAATCCTAAAATTGCCATTTTTCACATTTTCCTGTGTTTTTAATGGGCATTTTTTAGTCAAAATCGGCACCTGCAGCGGCCATCTTAGATTTTCTTTAAACTTTTTAAAACTATATTATTTGGACTTAGAAGCTTTGTTTTTGCTCCAAACTTCACAGATGGCCACCTCAGGACAGGATGGCATGGATTCATGACATAAATGTGGCGGATACCGGATGGATTTGCAGCCATGTCTCACATATGCTGAAGCTCGGGAGGGGCATGAACCATGCACGGCTGCTGTACTATCCTCCAGGGAGGCTCTGCTTCAGTCCGTTTCCACCGGAGACGCGATTTCAGCATCTGGGACACCAATTTGGGAGCAAGAAGGGCGCTTCAGTGAAACACAAGCGCAGTTCTGGGGGAAAAGTCTCATAAGTCTTCAAAACATTCCAAATCTGAGTCCTGCAGATCGGCCCTGGCCGCCAGGGACTATTTTCCTCCAGCATACGTGGATAGGATGTATCAGGCTACGAAAGTGGGCTGTGCCTGTGTCTCCCCTTCAGACTCCGGTGCGACAGTCTATGCAGCCTTTGGATTCCAGCATGTCAGTCTGCTCCCTTGTTGGTCCACCTGAATGGCAACAGCAACTTCCTGTATTGCCTGCATCAATTTCTATGCTGTTGCTGTCGCACGGCTCTTCGGCGGTCTCCACTGACATAGCTAGCCTGGCGGATCACGGGGTTTCCCACGATAATAAGAATTACAAAGGGACCTGAACAAACTAGGGGAGTGGGCGACGAGATGGCAGATGACGTTCAATGTAGAGAAATGTAAAGTATTGCATGTAGGAAGCAGAAACCCGAATACTATGGGAGGAATGTTATTGAGTGAGAGTACCCAAGAAAAGGACTTAAGTACATAAGTACATAAGTACATAAGTAGTCGCCTCCGCCGGGGCAGACCAGAGGTCCATCCAGCCCAGCGGTCCGCTCACGCGGCGGCCCATCAGGCATATTGCCTGGTCAGCGGTCCCTGACTAATTTTATTGCCTACCTCTACAGTTATCTCTAAACCTTCCACTGGTCTTATCTGTACCCCTCAATCCCTTTGTCTTCCAGGAACCTATCCAGGTCTTCCTTGAAACCCTGTACTGTGCTATTTCCTATCACGGCCTCCGGAAGGGTGTTCCATGTGTCCACCACCCTCTGTGTGAAAAAGTACTTCCTTGCGTTTGTTTTAAACCTGTCCCCCTTCAATTTCATCGAGTGACCCCTTGTTCTTGTGGTTTCTTTCAAATTGAAAAATCTGTCTTTGTCAACCTTTTCGATGCCCCTCAGGATCTTGAAGGTCTCTATCATATCTCCTCTGAGTCTCCGCTTTTCCAGGGAGAACAACCCCAGCTTCTTCAGTCTGTCAGTGTATGTAAGGTTTTCCATACCCTTAATCAGTTTAGTTGCTCTTCTCTGGACTCCCTCAAGCATTGCCATGTCCCTTTTGAGGTACGGTGACCAGTACTGTACACAGTATTCCAGATGCGGGCGCACCATAGCCCGGTACAGTGGCAGGATGACTTCCTTCGTTCTGGTCGAGATACCCTTCTTAATGATACCTAACATTTGGTTTGCTTTCCTCGAGGCTGTGGCGCATTGTGCCGACGCCTTCAATGTCGTGTCTACCATCACTCCCAAGTCTCTTTCCAGATTACTGACCCCTAGCATTGATCCCCCCATTTTGTAAGTGAACATCGGGTTCCTTCTCCCTATATGCATGACCTTGCATTTCCCTACATTGAAGCTCATTTGCCACTTTTTCGCCCATTCTTCCAATGTCGTAAGATCCCTTTGGAGATTCTCGCAGTCAACCGTGGTTTCAACCTTGCTGAATAGTTTGGTGTCATCTGCAAATTTGATGACCTCGCATTTTGTTCCCTCCTCCAGGTCGTCAATGAATATGTTAAACAGGAGCGGTCCCAGCACCGATCCTTGAGGAACCCCGCTCGTGACCCCTTGCCAGTCCGAGTAATGGCCCTTTACACCAACCCTCTGCTTCCTGTCTGCCAGCCAGTTTTTGATCCATCGGTGGACCTCCCCGTGCACCCCATGGTTCCATAGCTTCCTGAGCAACCGCTCATGTGGTACCTTATCGAAGGCTTTCTGGAAGTCTAGGTAAATTATGTCTATGGGTTCTCCTTTGTCCACCTGGTTGTTTACCCCCTCAAAGAAGTACAACAAGTTTGTGAGGCACGACCTACCCTTGCAGAACCCATGCTGGCTCGACCTTAGCTGTCCATTTTTTTCGATATGGTCACAGATGCTGTCCTTAATCAGTGCCTCCATCATCTTTCCCGGGACCGATGTGAGGCTTACCGGCCTATAGTTTCCCGGGTCGCCCCTCGAACCCTTCTTGAAGATGGGCGTGACATTAGCTATTTTCCAGTCCTCCGGGATCTCTCCAGTTTTTAGGGATAGGTTGCATATTTGCTGAAGTGTCTCTGCTATTTCATTTCTTAATTCCTTGAGCACCCTTGGGTGAATGCTATCCGGACCTGGCGACTTGTCGCTCTTTAGCTTGTCTATCTGCCTGAGGACATCCTCCTGGCTCACCTCTAATTTGACCAGCTTGTTATCTTGATCTCCATTTTCTATTTCCTCTGGTTCCGGAATGTTGGATGTGTCCTCCCTCGTGAAGACCGACGTAAAGAAGTCATTTAACTTGTCAGCTATTTCTTTTTCCTCCCTCATTACTCCCTTTCTATCCCCATCATCCAAGGGCCCCACTTCCTCCCTCGCTGGTTGCTTCCCCTTTACGTACCTGAAGAATGATTTGAAATTTTTTGCCTCTCCCGCTAGTCTCTCTTCATATTCCCTCTTTGCTCTCCTAACCACTCGGTGGCACTCCTTCTGGCTTTCCTTGTGTTCCTTTTGGTTGGCCTGCGTTTGATCCTGTTTCCATTTTTTGAACGATGCTTTCTTGTTACTGATCGCCTTTTTTACAGCTGCCGTTATCCATGCTGGGTTCTTTATTCGATTTTTCTTGCACTCTTTTCTGAACCTGGGGACGTACAGGTTCTGTGCTTCGTGCACCGTACGCTTGAGCAGGGTCCAGGCGCTTTCTACGGACTCTACCTTCCTTGTGCTGCCGTTGAGTTTCTTCCCCACCATTTTCCTCATTGCATCATAATTCCCTTTTCTGAAGTTGAGCGCTGTTGTTGTGGTTCTTTTCACCCTGGATGATCCCAGTTCTAGTCTGCACTGGATCATGTTGTGATCGCTGTTTCCCAGTGGGTCTAATACCGCTACTTCCTTTGCAGGTCCCCCCAGTCCACTGAAGATTAGATCAAGAGTAGCTTCTCCTCGTGTAGGTTCCATGACCAGCTGTTCCAGGAAGCAGTCCCTCGTGGCTTCCAGGAATTTGGTCTCTCTCTCGCAACTTGAGTGCCCGATACTCCAGTCTATCCCAGGGTAGTTGAAGTCTCCCATCACCACCACACTTCCATTTTTGCATACCTGCCGCAGTTCCGTCTCCAGGTCCCGGTCGATTTCTTCCGATTGGCCAGGCGGACGATAGTATAGACCCAATTTGATGTCTGCTCCAGATCCTCCTGGTAGCTTAACCCATATTGATTCCAAGCCTTCTGACCTTACTGCTGTTTCCATTTTGGTTGAGGGTATGGAGTCTTTTATGTATAGCGCTATTCCTCCACCCTTCTTGTGTGTCCTGTCTCTCCTGTAAAGTTTGTACCCTGGTATGACCACATCCCATTTATTATCCTCAGCCCACCACGTTTCTGTGATTCCAATTATGTCTAGGGCTTTTTGACTGGCTATAATTTCCAGCTCTCCCATTTTGGCCCTGAGGCTCCTCGCATTTGTGTAGAGGCAATATAGGTCCTGATTTGTCGCCCGCCCTGCTGTTTTCTTTCCATGGCTCGGCGCTCCCACCTGGCTTGCCTTTACTCGGTCATCCACCTCCCGTGGCGTGTCCGTTTTGCCCCCATCCAGTATCTCCTTTTTTGGATGGTCCTCTTGCTCCCATTGTTCTCTTTCAACCATGCCTGTTAGGCTCGTTTGTGCACTGGGCCCCTGCATTGCATCTGTGGGCCTTTTTTCTGAAGATTTCCACTCAGCCCTTTTGTTTAAAAGTTCCCTCCCAGTCCCTTTGTCCAAAAAGTCCCTCTCAGCCCCTTTGTCCAAGAGTTCCCACTCGGTCCCTTTGTCCAAAAGTGTCTCCTCAGTCCCTTTGTACAAAAAGTCCCTCTCAGCCCCTTTGCCCAAGAGTTCCCACTCGGTCCCTTTGCCCAAAAGTGTCCCCTCAGTCCCTTTATCCAAGAAGCCTCTCATAGTCCCTTTGACTTGGGGGGTAATGGTGGACAAGACAATGAAGCTGACGGCACAGTGTGCAGCGGCCGCTAAGAGAGCGAACAGAATGCTAGGTATAATCAAGAGGGGTATTACAACTAGAACAAAAGAAGTTATCCTGCCGTTGTATCGGGCGATGGTGCCTCCACATCTGGAGTACTGCATCCACTATTGGTCGCCGTACATTAAGAAGGATATGGTGATGCTCGAGAAGGTTCAGAGGAGAGCGACACGTCTGATAAAAGGGATGGAAAACCTTTCATACGCTGAGAGATTGGAGAAACTGGGTCTCTTTTCCCTGGAGAAGAGGAGACTCAGAAGGGATATGATAGAGACTTACAAGATCATGAAGGGCATAGAGAAAGTGGAGAGGGACAGATTCTTCAAACTTTCGAAAACTACAAGAACGAAAGGGCATTCGGAAAAGTTGAAAGGGGACATATTCAAAACAAATGCTAGGAAATTTTTCTTCACCCAACGTGTGGTGGACACCTGGAATGCACTTCCAGAGGGCGTGATAAGACAGAGTACGGTATTGGGGGTTCAAGAAGGGATTGGACATTTTTCTGAAGTAAAAGGGGATAGAAGGGTATAGATAGAGGATTACTGCACAGGTCCTGGACCTGTTGGGCCACTGCGTGAATGGACTGCTGGGCACAATGGACCTCGGGTCTGACCCAGCAGAGGCACTTCTTATGATCTGGGAGAGGATCAGATGGTGCTCAGGCTTCTAAAGTCCAGTCACCTTCCTGATCTTATATCTGAATTCCTGCAGACATTGAAACTTGATTCAGACTCGGTGGTTCAGGCAGAGTGGTCCATCATGAGTTCTAAGCCCCCGCTTTCTGCTGCATTTCCGGATCACGCAGATTTGACGGAAATGCTCTTGGAGGTTTGGGAGGCCCCGGAGGGTCACTTAAAGTGCGCTAGGGCCATGGCTAAATTGTATCCCATGGCTTCAGAATTTTCCAAGCACCTAGTCTCGTTGACAGTGGATTCGGTGGTGGCTCAGGTCACTAAACGTACCTCCTTGCCCTCAGATGGAGGGGTTGTCTTGAAGGATGTCCAGGACCGAAGACTGGATTTTATCATGAAGCGTCTTTTTGATTCCACTGCGACAGGAGTGCGAGCGGCCAGGCTTGAATGGTGGTTATCACCACGCTCCTGCAGAGCAAACGGAAATCGACGGTATCGGCCTACGTGAAAGCCTGGAGGTGTTTTCAGGCTTGATGTGCAGGGATTCATGTGGACCCATTTGTACCATTGGTGGCTCATGTTCTGGACTTCCTGCAGGATGGCCTCAGGGAAGTGTCTGGCGATCTCTTCTCTGTGTGTTCAGATTGTGGGTTTCTTCTGTTTAGGTCCCTCTTCGTTCCAGGGTTCTCTGGCTTCTCACCCGGATGTTGTCCGGTTCCTGAGGGGGGCTGGGAGGCTGAGACCTCCCTTGCACCTGCCTTGCCCATCCTGGAACCTGAATTTGGTCCTATTCTCTCTGACTCATCCACCCTATGAACCCCTGGATGGGATCTCTCTGATAGATCTTACCATTAAGACCGTCTTCCTGGAGGCAGTCACATTGGCACGGTAAGTGTCAGAGCTTCAGGCTTTGTCATGCAGAGATCCTTTTCTTCGCATCACAGAGTCTGCGGTGATTTTGAGGACTGTGCCTTCTTTTCTTTCGAAAGTGGTTTCCACTTTCCACGTCAACCAGGAAGTTCATTTGCCAGCCTTTGTTCCTTCGGGTTCCAAGTCTCAGGACCGTGTTTTGCGGTCTCTGGATGTGCGGTATCTCCTTTTGCGATACCTTGAGGCCACTAATGATTTCCGTCTGTCGGACCATCTGCTTGACATGGCGGGCCTCACGCATCGGGGTCGGCCTGCTTCCAAGACTACCATTTCGTGTTGGATATGTATGGCCATTTCCACGACCTATGTGGCGTCAGGGAAGAAGCCTCCCCTTGGGGTGAAGGCTCACTCTACCAGAGGAATGGCTTCCTCGTAGGCTGAATCTCATGCGGTCTCGCCTGAGATTTGTTGGGCGGCCATGTGGGCTTCCCTTCATACCTTTCTAGGTTTTATTGGCTTGATGTGACGGCTAAGGGTGATATGGCCTTTGACGTTTTTGTTCTCGCGGTGGGCTCATCGGGCCCCCCCCTGAGATTTGGGACTGCTTTGTTATGTCCCTCTAGTTCAGCCTCCAGAGAGATTATACAAGAATGAAAGATTAGGTTTCTTACCTCTGCTAATCTTCCTTCTTGTAAATCTCCTCTAGAGGCTGAACTCCCACCCATCTGTTTTCTCTGATTCGCACATTGCCTCTTCAGTAACTGGTAAGCTGAATTTCTGTCTTTGACCAGCCTCACTAAGAATTACATGCATATTCCCCTTTGTAAGGTTTAAAGGTTGGAGGGGTTCCCGGGGATACCCCTTCTGATCTTCAGGCTGTGTCTCCATTCCAGGAATTTCCTGGGTTTTGCAGTTTATAATGTTCACATTATGTGTTTACATTACATTACATTAGTGATTTTTATTCCGCTTGTACCTTGCGGTTCAAAGCGGATTACATAAGAAGAGAACTGGACATTTCCAGGATGGTACATGACAATAGAGAATACAGTTTGAGGATAGAGACTTAATAACAGAATGATAGTAAAGACTTAATAACATCGGAAGATGTTTTGGACGGCAGTGTTTTGGTTTCTTAGGGGATGGGGTGAGGGAGGTTAGGTAGATTGTATATGCTTTTTGAACAGCAGTGTTTTGATTTCTTTACGGAATGTCTTGAGGTCTGATGTTGTGGTTAACAATCTGGTGATGGAAGGTTCGAGTTTTGCAGCATGTGTTGCCAGGAGGCTATCATAAAGCTTTTTGCGGTGAGTACCCTTGAGTGGTGGGTATGTGAATGATGTCAGTGTTCTTCTTGTTCTGGTTGGAAGGTTACGGTTTAGGCGGTCATTTAGGTAGGTGGGTGCAGTACCGTTAATTACTTTGAAGAGTAGACAGTATAGTTTGAATTGAATTCTGGCTCGAATCGGTAGCCAGTGTGAGTCTAGGTAGGCATTGGTGATGTGGTCAAATTTTCCAAGTGAGTAAATTAGTCTAAGGGCTGTGTTCTGAACAGTTTGAAGTTTTTTGATCATGTTTGTGGGGCATGGTAGATAAAGGATATTGCAGTAGTCCACGAGACCTAGTACCAGGGATTGTACAATTATCCTGTAGTGTTCTTTGTCAAAGAATTTCCTTATTTTTCTTAAGTTGCGCATTGTGAAGAATGCTTTTTGGGTAGTTTTGTTGATTTGGGTCTGCATAGTGCAGCATCTGTCTATCAGCACTCCCAAGATTCTGAGTGAGGTCTGGATTGGGTATTTGGTTGCTTTAATTTCTAGGTCTGTTATGGATGGGTTTTTGTCCGTTTCAAGCATTAGGAATTTGGTTTTGTCCGAGTTTAGTTTCAGTTTGTGGTTTGTCATCCATTTTTCTACTTCTTCCAGAATTATTTCCAGGTGTCCTGTTGAGGTGTGGTCTTGGATTTCAAAGGGGAGGAGAATAGTTATGTCATCTGCGTAGCTGAATGATGTTACATTTAGGTTGTCTAAAGTGGTGCCGAGGGAGGAGATGAAGAGATTGAATAGAATGGGCGATAGTGGTGACCCCTGCGGGACTCCGCATGGATTTGACCATGGGTTAGATTTCGTGTTGTTTGTCTTAACTCTGTACGTTCTTGTTTTAAGGAATCCTTGGAACCAATTGTAAACCACCCCTGAGATCCCGATTGCATCAAGTATCTGGAGTAATATGGTGTGATCGACTAGATCGAAGGCGGCGGAAAGATCTAGTTGGATAATTAGGATCCTGTGTCCTTTACTGAGGTGTTGTCGGGCTATGTCTAGTAGTGTTGCTAGTAGTGTTTCCGTGCTGTGGTGAGATCTAAATCCTGATTGAGAGGAGTGAAGTATATTATGGTCAAATAGGTAGTTGGTGAGGTATTGAGCCACAAGTCCTTCAATCAGTTTGATTCCAGTTGGCCTTTTTTGGCCATAGTTTTTAGTATAATAATTTCTTGAACAGAATTGACTGGTAGCGGGAGTTCCCGCGCCCTGTTTCTTTTCTTCTGTTTTCTGTTGTCATAGATCTACATGGCTTTTCTACTAACTGAGCAGGACAGGAAGCTCCCGGGCAGGTAGCCCAAAGGGAGGGATCATCTTTTAGTTGCCCTGCAGCAGAAGCTATCAGACATACAAGAACCCTCTAGTTCAGCCTCCAGAGGAGATTTACAAGAAGGAAGATTAGCAGAGGTTAAAAAAAACTAATCTTTCATTAGGGCACCTTGCTCTCCAAGAATTTTATAAGTAAAGTTATGGCAGGTTCAATATGGAGATAACCTGCAGTTTACTACAGATGATATCATTATACAGCATAATTCTTCTAGTGTTCTCTGGAAAGCAGGAATACTATGAGCTACAGAATTATGATGGCCTTATCTCTGAGGGAAAGTCTAAAATCAGTGTCTGTGGATATGTATTTTATTTTTAGTATTTATATACCACTTATAGCCTAAGTGGTTTACATTCAGGTACTCAAGACCTGTGTACTTTACACCAGTTCTCAAATTGAACTATTATTTTCCCTGTCAAATATTTTTGAATGAAAAAGTTCCTGCAGAAACTTGTGCCTCTGTTTTTTCTGTTAAAAACACATATGGTTAAAAAGATACAAACTATTCTTGTTTTGCCCTTCTTTGACAAACACTTCCCTAAAATAAGGAGGATAAAATTACACGTGTATATACTTTTATCTATTTACATGGTGGAAAATTTCCATAAGAACATAAGACTTGACATACTGGATCAGACCAAAGGTAGAAAATGTCCAGTATTCTATTTTCCAACAGTGGCCAAGCCAGGTCATAAGTACCTGGTAGAATCCCAAGATGCAGAAAGATTCCATTCTAACAATTTGTGGCCTTTTGTTTCAGGAATTTGTCCAAGCCATCCCAGATAAGCTAACTGCTTTATCCAAATCTTCTGGTAATGAGTTCCAGAACTTAACTATTCGTTGACTGAAAAATATTTCCAAGAGGACAAGCAGGCAGATATTCTCGCAAATGGAAGCCATAGTTCGGTACAGATATTTACCAAAGAGTACTGTCGCTTTAAAAGTTTAGCACTGTCCATTCTGTGGTGTCAGCTCACAAGCTTTTTCAATTCTTCATTTTATGTGGAGCGAAGAAGCTGTGTTTTTTCAAACACTCCTTTTTGCGGTAAATTTTTCCCCTTCAGTTGCCTTTCCATTCCATTTTTTCTTCATAATTTTTCATTTTATTATATTTGTTATAATTTTTTGTTGTGTTTTTCTTTTTTTCCGCATATGGGAGCGTAAACTCCTTTTCAGATATTATGGGCTAGATTCACTAAACCTTCCGATCCTGTACCAACGATCGTAAAATCAGTTTTACTAGTTTTGCGATCGTTCCCCGACCTGATTCACTAAACTGCTGCCTGATCAATCTCCGATCCGATCCACCCATGCAGATTTGTAAAAAAAAAAAATAGCCAAGTGATTGATTCACTAACAATTGCTTGGCTATTTTGAATCGGCTTTTACTATCCTAAAACCCAACTGCTGCAGATGAGTTTGATGGGATTAGGCGAAACATTTAACTGCATGGGTTAAGGACTGGCTTAGAGGTAGACTTCAGAGGGTAGTGGAAAAACGGTACCCTCTCCGATATGATGGAGGTGATTAGCGGAGTGCCACAGGGCTTGGTCTTGGTCCGATCCTATTTAATATCTTCGTAGGAGACTTGGCTAAGGGGCTTCAGGGTAAAATTACATTATTCGCCGATGACGCCAAACTATGCAACATAGTAGGCAAAAGCACTATAGACAAAAGCACAGTGCCCAACAAAAGCTCAATGCCCGACAGTAAGACGCAAGACCTACTCCTACTGGAGCATTGGTCAAAGGCTTGGCAACTAAGTTTCAATCATAATAAAGAATCCCCTAAGAGGAAAATATTCTTATGAATAACAAGTCAAAAATAGTGTAATGCAGAACAATAATAAATACCTTATGCACTTTATTAATTATAAATTTCATTCATATCATCAAGGTTGCATTAAAACATGTATATATGCAAAATCTAAGCAAAAGATAAGCTAAAAATCAATAAGCTAAAATACATACATAAATGCAAAAATACAAAACCAAGACAGCTGACGGGATTAGCTCTGTTCATAAAGAGAATATACAACAAATCACTTAGTTTGAAAATCCAGTAAAACCAAGGCAGTGTCATATGTACATCGTGAGAGAGTTCTAGTGCTCTCTCTCTCTCAAGATAGATCAGCGGCATTCCACTGGGAGGAATCACTTATTTGGCCTTTCTCGGCAGCTCATTGGGCCAGAGTTGCCACGGTTTTGGCAGTCTTCCTCAGCTGACATTTCCTGGTTTCAAGAGCCTGGTTACTCTCACAGGAGCCATTTCATCTGCTCTTACAAGAGCCGGGGCATCTTGTTGGCTTCGGCAGAGATCTCGAAGGCCAGGTGCCTTTTCAGTCGACAAGTAGCGTGGAAGCTAGGGTCAGATGTATTGGTTTGGCCCTGGCTGGCTCACGAGGTCCTGTATGATTCCCCCCACCCCCACCCCGTGGCCTCTGATAGGTCAGGTCATCTGCTGGATAAGAGACACTTTCTGGCCTGGTGTCTATAGTGGCTCTGGTTGGCAGGGAGAGAGAAAGAGGGCAGGAAGAGAAAGAAAGACAGAAAGGAGAGAGGAAGAAAAAGTTGGACTCATGGAGGGACAGAGAGAGATGTTGGTTGGGGAATGGAATGAGGTCTGGAGGTTGGTTAGGGAATGGAGGTCTGGAGGTTGGTTGGGGAATGGAATAAGGTCGAGGAGAGGAAGCATGCAGGAGGCAGAAAGAAAGAAATATTGGATTTATAGTTAAAAGAAGGAAGCGCAACCAGAGACTCGTGAAATCACCAGACAGCAAAGGTAGGAAAAATGATTTTCTTTTAAATTTAATGATCAAAATGTGTCTGAATTTGTATCTGCTGTCTATATTTTGCATTATGGCCCCCTTTTACTAAACCGCGATTACAGTTTTTAGCACAGGGAGCCTATGAGCAATGGGAGCAGCGCGAGGCATTCAGCGCAACTCCCTGTGCTAAAAACCACTATTGCGTTTTAGTAAAAGGGAAGGGGGTATATTTGTCTATTTTTGTATAGTTGTTACTGAGATGATATTGCATATTTTAAACCTACTTTCCTCATACACTATGATAAATATTGCTCTTATGCTCAGACCACAGTATATACGTCTTATTCCATCAACAACTGAGCATTTATTCTACTTTTTATATTGTTGAAACAACAATTTTTTGAAAAAGAATTTACGAGCCTCAGCCCCTCCACTCCACCGCATCAACAAACTTTCATCGCGGCAAGCTTTACGTGGTACTTCATCTTCGACTCTTCACTATCATTTATGATTCTTAAAAGTGCATTGTGCTATTGCTACCGCTCCCTTATTTAAAGTGCTTAATGCTTAATATTTATTTTCATTCCATATAAATTATTCTTTTCATTCAATCCTAATTTTCATAAATATATAAATAAATTCCAAAACTTAGCTTTGTTTCATTTCATGCTTAGCATAGTAATTTCTTTCGGTTTAGGAAGATTGGACCCAACATGTTTCGCCAATTAGCTTTTTCAAGGTCAACCCAAACCGCCAGAATCGATCCTCCTCGGTATCTTGCACAATTTATCCTGATGAAATTTGCAGGTCAGCTCTTGGTCCTCTTCATACTTTTACCTGGTTTTACCAAGTGAATGTGGCGGAACCTCGGACCCACCCTCTCTGTATACACTCAGTGGTTTAGAATAGCCTGCTTCTTTCTGTCTCTGTTATTCTTATAGGCGTAAAGATTGTCCAGAAAACAAACAACAAAGGTGACTAGTCGATGTTCAATTTCCTTTATTGTATAAAGATTGTCCAGCCAATTGCTGGATCCTGTGGGGAGTTTTCTGTGAGTATACACATTGCCAAAGGCTCACTCTTGGGGTGCTCGTTGCACACAGCAGGTTAGTTCTACATTGTTCATCAATGTGTTTTTCTGAGTTGCCTTTGTACCTGTTTATTATTAGTTGATATTTTGCAGAGCATACCAGTTTGTGACTTGTGGGTTTTTATTTATTTATTTATAAGTTTTTTTTCAATGATATATTCAAGATTAAACTTGTACAGAAAGCAGATTCAGGATATAAAAAATAAAAATATATCCATCAATCTTTACGAAACAATAAGAAATCATTTAACATTCCTCGACAAAACCAATGCGCTTCACCCATACCAAACCGGCTTCTGCTCCAACTACTCCACAGAATTATCTCTACTTGGTCTCACCTCTACTATACACTACTTCCATAATCACCAAAAATCCATCCTTCTTATCTTCTAGACTTGTCAGCTGCCTTCGACACTATCGACCATCACCTCCTTTATTGATCGTCTTAAGAACTGCGGTATTAAAGGTTCTGCTTTCTCATGGTTTACTTCCTACTTCAAAGACTGTAATTTCAAAGTCCACTTGAAAGAGAAAATCTCATCTCCTACTACTCAAACTTTCGGCGCTCCTCAAGGCTCTATTCTTTCTCCTTTACTATTCAATATTTTTCTTGCCCCTCTTCTCAATCTAGCTCAGTCCATTGGCTTTACTATCTTTGTTTACGCAGACAACATCCAACTTCTTTACCCTGTTGATCCTTCAAATATTTGCGAAATACAAGAAATAAACACCAAACTTGACAAAATCAGTGACTGGCTCCGCATAAATAAACTTTCCTCAACATCAATAAATCCTATGGTATACTCTTCCCGATCAGGAACAATGAAATGATAAATGGACAAATCTTTATTAAATCTTGCCTGGTAAAAATGGAATCAAAAATAAAATTGCTCGGAGTTATTCTAGACAAAGGGTTCCTTTTACAAAGGCGCGTAATAGTGCGCGCTAAACCCCCAGACGCGCTAGCTGCTACCGCCTCCTTTTAAGCAGGTGGTAGTTTTTGGCCAGCGCGGGCATCTTCCTTCTCGAGACAAGATAGGGACAGAAATGTCGTCAGTTGGAAAGGCTTGAAGAGAACAAATTTCTGTGTATTGTAATGAATTCTACACGTACATGGATGGCGAACAAAAAAGGTAGTCCCTAAAGCTAAGACACCAGATTTTAATAACACAAATTCTCTTCTACGCTTTTGTGTATCCCATGCTTAGTCTGGGAACATTTGTATCTTACAGCCTAAAAATTCTTTTTGCTTATTTTTATAGAACATTCTTTCTTAATTGCCAAGATTTATCAGGAGTAAAAACTACAGTCAACAGTAAAGTACCTGGAACAGCTACTTTCCTATCAGAAGTTTCTAATAATGTTGATAAATTCATAGGTTCCTGATTTATTTCTTGTTGATTATTCTGTGTCTTAGTTGGAAGATAATAGGCTTGTATGAATGGAGGTAATGAAGCCTTAGGAATCTCCAAAATTTCCAAAAGGTAATGTTTCCACATCTCCCTAGGGCTTACCGTGGTAATCCTAGGGAAATTAATCAATCAGATTGTTATTTCTAGAGAAATTCTGAAATGATTCAAGTTTTATTCTTAGATTTATATTGTCCTTGATTAGCATCTCTTGTATTTATTTTGATGTTTCTGTTTCTTGTTGCAATTTTCCTATTGAAGACTTAGTCACCAATCTCTTGTTTTAATTTATTAATACCAATGTAATATTCCTTTAATTTCCCTTCTATCTGTTGGAACTGAGGATTTATAGTCTTTCCCAAATTAGCAATCAGATCATGAAGGCATTTGTAGGCATCATGAAGGAAATTGTAAGTTCAAAACTCTTTGCTCACCAATTGACATTTCTCCCTGTCTCCCCTCTGGGAAGGTCTAGTTCCCGATGTTATCCAGTCCGCATTGTCCATGTTCAGGCTCCCTTGTAAGAGCTGGGAGCCGGAACTCTCGTTCTCCAATACGATCTCTCTAGCCTCCAGAGAAGAATGCATTCTGCCTCCCGGAAGCACTTCCATTCACGGGTAAATGGTGGTTTGAGGTTGTGGGGGAGGTGCTTTCACGTCGGGACTTAACATTTCCAGCCTCTGGGAGATCACTTACATCTTGCTTCTCTGCAGCGTCTCCAGCGGGGAAGTAGCTGAAGATGCCGATATGCCCTGTGTACATCTCACAAGTTCATCTATATTACCGAAGACGACGGGCCCGAAGCACCTCTTCAGCATTTTTTCCATATAGCTTTTGGCATTGCTTGCGATATTACCTAATTTGTAAGAGTAAACCCACAAGAGCGTTTCACTCTGTTAGCCTATCTAGCAGCCATCTTGGGTGACTTCTGTTGATGGGGATTCTCCCCTGTGTACCCCCTTTGACCTAGATTTACAGGTATGTGCTTGGCTTTGAGACAACTGATTTTACCACTAGGGAGAGTTCACCATGTGTTCTGAAAAAATGTGAATTCCTGCAATACCTGGACTATAGGCTGGGATTGAACACCTAGCATATGGAATCCTCCAGGGACTAAGGGCTAGATTCACCAAGCCCACCGATTGTGTACCAACCTGTTTTTCCTCCAACCCAATTCTCTAATCTCCGATTCGCGCATGCAAATGAGGGGAAACAGCATGTAAAATAGGAAGGAAGTGATTCACTAACCAAAATCAGGAACACCGACTGGGCTGGATGATCAAGAAAGAAGCGACTGCTGGGGACCCAACAAATACCGCTGGCCGATCAACAAAGAAGCGATTGCTGGGGACCCAACAAATACTGTCTATAAATAAGGAAGAAACTAAGAAGTCTAAAGCTGGTGTTATCCATCTGGGACCAAATTACCAGGTCAACAACACCACACTTGCAGCTCAGAAAGCCTTTCGGAAGCTTGGTGAGGGCTTGAAACCTTTTGTAAAGATGAGCTTTTTCATAAGTATTGCCTGCATATGGAAAGGGATAGCAAAGAGTTAAAAACACAGAGGACTTCAATAGGTGGCTCAAAGCCTGGTGTCATCAAGAAGGCTTTAGGTACATAGGATGGCAAAATATATAGAAGGACAAGAAGCTATATTGTACTGATGGGCTACATATTACTACACAGGAAAAATAATCCTTGCGGAGAAATTTAGACAATATGTTTCTAGGCATTTAAACTAGAAGTTAGGGGTGGCATATGTATGAAGGACAATTATAGAGACCACCCCCAGAAAAGACAGGATGTGATGGTAGTAAAGATTGCAACACAAACAATATTAGCAACTCACTTCTTAGCATTGGGAAGTGAAACAAAACAAAAAAACTACAAAAAAGGAGATTACCACTGAAAAATAGCTGGAAAGCAATGACTACAAATACTCGCAGTATAAGCAACAAAGTTCATGATCTGCAAGTCCTGATGTTAGAGGCAGACCTGGATATTGTTGCTATCCCAGAGACATGGTTCTGTGAATCCCATGGATGGGATGCAAACATACCAGGATATAATCTTTTTAGAAAGGAAAGAGATGGTCAAAAAGGTGGAGGAGTAGCTCTCTATGTAAAGATCAATATCCAAGCAACTGAAATGCAAGGGACCTGAGGAGAGGAAGAAGCGATATCGATTGCTCTGAAAAGAGAAGATGGAACTTCCGTCTACATGAGTGTAGTCCTTATAGACCTCCGACTCAGTTGCAGCAAATTGATAAAGATCTGATTGTGGATTTGCAAAAGTTTGGAAAGAAAAAGGAGATGCTTCTGTTGGGAGATTTCAACCTGCCGGATGTGGACTGGAAAGTTGCTCAGACAAATGGTGATGGAACCCACAAAGGAAAAAGCAATATTGGATCTGGTCATCACAAATGGGGAGAGTATATCTAATGTACGAGTGGGTGCTCACTTGGGAAATAGCGATCATCAAACAGATTGGTTTGATATAACAGCTAAAGTGGAGGGCGGATGCACAATACTAAAAGTGCTAGATTTCAAATATACAGGCTTTAATAAAATGTGAGAGCACCTGAAGAAAAAGCTGTTAGGATGGGAGGACATAACAGAAGTGGAAAAACAGTGGTCTAAGCTGAAAGGAGTGATAAAAATGGCTACGGAACTTTATGCGAAGAAAATAAATAAATGGTTCTCCAAACTAGTGGTGAAGAAAATAAAGGCAAAAGAGTTCATTAAGTATAAAAAAAAAAAACCCCAAGAAGAGGAGTGCAGAAAGGACTACCGGGTGAAACTAAAAGAAGCCAAGAGGTAGATATATCTGGCGAAAGCGCAGGCGGAAGAGCAAATGGCTAAAAATGTAAAAAAGGGAGACAAATTTTTTCAGATATCAGTGAAAGGAGGAAGACTAAAAATGGAATTGCTAAACTAAAAGATGCTAGGAAGTGATATGTGGAGAGTGATGAGGAAAAAGCAAATGTGCTAAACAAATATTTCTGCTCTGTGTTCATGGAAGAACATCCTGGAGAAGGACCAAGGTTCTCTGGCAAAGTTACACGGGAAAATGGAGTAGATTCTGTGCCTTTCACGGAAAAAAGTGTTTATGAACAACTTGAAAAACTAAAGGTAGGCAAAGTGATGGGTCTGGACTGGATCCATCCCAGGATACTGAGGGAGCTCAGAGAGGTTCTGGCGGGTCCTATTAAAGACTTGTTCAACAAATCTCTGAAGAAGGGAGTGATTCATGGAGATTGAAGAAAAGCGGATTCACAAAAGTCACAGAGATGAAGCGGGAAACTACAGGCCGGTAAGCCTCACTTCAGTTGTTGGAAAAATAATGGGAAGTGTTGCTGAAAGAAAGGGTAGTGAACTTCCTAGAATCAAAAGGTAAATCGTGTCAAACGAACCTGATTGAATTTTTGGATTGGGTAACCAGAGAACTGGATTGTGGACATATGCTAGATGAAATTTACTTAGATTTTAGCAAAGCCTTTGATACGGTTCCTCATAGGAGGCTCTTGAACAAACTTGATGGGCTGTAGTTAGGACCTAAAGTGGTGAACTGGATTAGAAACTGGTTGACGGACAGACGCCAGAGGGTGGTGGTTAATAGAAGGGATGGGCCCGCCTCATTTTGACGAGGCGGGCTGGACAGGAGCAAGACCCGGCCGGCCAACAATTTAGAGGTTAATTGGGGGGCAGTGTTAGAGTGGGGGGCATTAGCGTGGGGGGGTCTGGAGGCAGGGGCACCCTCCTGCCAGCAACCAGGGGTGTTGGGTGGGCGGCCTTCTGGTAGGAGGGGTTGGGCACCCTCCTGCTGGCAATCTGGGGGGGAGACAGGCAGCCACTATGCTTATCATGGCAGGGAGATCCCTGGCCGCGATACGCATAGCGGCCGCGTCTACTTACAATGTAGGACAGCATTTTGCTGGCCTACATTGTAAGCGTCTCTCCCTCTACTAGGGAGACGCGTAGAGCCGCCTAAGTTTTCCTAAGGCCCTTAGGTGAGCTTAGGCAGTCTTGTGGGCCTCCCTAGGCTCCTGGAGATGCCTTCAATAGAGGTGGCCTGCCTGGGGAGCATTTTTTTTAAAAATGTGGTCCTGATTGGCTGATTAGACAACTGTAGGACGCCTACAGCTGCCTAAAATTGGGATGCACTTTGCAGAATTCAGGCATTAGTGTCTAAGTGAAAGTCAGCTATTTTAGGGACATTCCAAGGGTGGAGTCGACTTGGCTGGTTACGTGCCAATTTTCAGCACTTAACTGGCCAAGGTAACCACATAAACAGGACCATATAAATCACAGTCCCATAGGCACTTAAGTTATGAATATCGACTTAACACACTATGCATTAGCTGACTCCACAAATTAGATGTTCAATGCTGAATCCAAGACATGGCCCAACATTGACTATCTGGTAATAATGCCAGTGACAGTCAGCAAAAGCTCACTACTGCCAGCTGAATATTGACTCCTACAATTCTTCTGGTGCATGAGTAGTATTTCCTTTTCCTTCCAATTGAAACATAGCACTGTACAGCAGGTACACAACACCAGTGACACAAGCATGGGGAAAGTAGCCTGTTCAGTTCATATCAATTCAAGTGACTGAATTGCTGGCAAATTTGATGTCGTATGATCTATTTCTTTTGCCATTTACTATGTTAGTCTATGAATATTTAAATCTATGATGAGTGTGCTCTAGATGGTTTAAATATATAAGTGATTCTCAATTTCTGTAACTCTCAAGGCCACACTAGCAGTGAAGCAATTCTCAAAGATTAAAAATATAGGGGTTGATATTCAAAATGATTTAATTGGCCAGAATTTGGTTATTTTGTGAGCAGCCTGAGAGTGCAGTTGGTCCTTATGCAGTTGGCATGGCTAGGTTCCCTAATCAAGAATGCCTAGTGACATCTAACTTTGGAATCTGTGCGCAGCATTTTTTAAAATTGGCATGGTAATTGACTACACCAATTAAAACAAGTTAATTAAAAAAAGTTAAATTATCAATTAAGAGTTCTGCACAGAACTCTTAAGACATGTAAGTCAAGGTGCTTACCTAAACCTAACTGAAAAGTAGACATGGCTATGGGTAGAGAATAGGCATGGTTTACTTAAGCATCAAAGATAGGTGCTGCTAAATTAGGTCAGGTAAAACCTGGCCTAATATACTGGTGCCTACCTCAAGGATGCCTGTTGATGCCTAAGTCTGCTTAGGCGCTGCTGGGTGTGATTCTATAAAAGGTGCTGTGCGGTTGATTGACAACCATGCAGAGTGGCGCCTACAATGTAGGTGAACTTAGGTGCCATTTATGGAATCCATCCCTAACCGCTTAAGTTTAGTGGTCAAATCGGACTGCATAAAAGTCAGTCCTATCTTTATGTGGTGTCGCTTATGCAGTTAAGTGCTGATATTGCACTTACTCACATGATAGCCATCTGCATAAACCCAGTGCTGGTGCCAGATCTTGGCTCAGCATTGAATATCTGAGAATAATGCGGCCAGCTCATAAGGTTATATTTTCTATTCCCTGCTGTACTCTAGTTCTTAATCTTAGGCTTCTGACCCAAGCAAAATATCCCCTAGTTAGCCTCACAGCTACCCAGAGATTTTTCCAGTTGTTTTAATCTCTCTATATCCATTATACATTTCACCCACATATAACAGGACTAATTAATAGTCTAAGAGATACAGTTCTTTGTAATCTTAGACACTTAACCTTCTATTTCCTCAATACAAACTTTGTCCCAGTGGCATTCTCTAATTCAGGTACTGCAGGTATTTTCTTGTCCTTGCAGGGTTTACAGTCTAAGTCCCATCCCTGCAGGCTCTATCCTGCCCCTGCGAGCTCTGTCCTCATTTGCACAAGCTTCACTTATGATTTTATATTTCAATCTTTTTTTTTTATTTAAAGTATAAAAAGGGACAATATTCTATACAACTGTTTATAAATCGCAAGTAGAGCCTTACATTTCAATCTAGTTTTGGTACAATCTACCCAAATATTCAGGTGCATGTTTTTTATAACTGGATTGTCTTTCAGACATGAGGGTCGAAGAGAACCTAAATTGTGTAGTGTCTATTAAATGTTGAAAATGTTCTTTGATGCCTGCAATGAGATGAATCTGTTGCAGTAACAGTAAGATGTTTCAGCAGCTGGGCACATAATGGAAGGACACTGCGGATGGTAGGAGTCTAATCAGCAGACAAGACTCATGTTACCACATCAAAGGCAGACAAGACACAAATTATGTCATTTAACAGTAGCTCATTTAAATCCAAAAACAGCTTCTGCAGTTGTTTTTTTTTTTTATTGTTTTATGTAATCATGTTTGAGTCAAGAAGAAAACCACAAAATATATCAAGCAGGACACCAAAACACTGCAGCAAGAACACGAAACAATGCAGCAGAGATCAAACAAGAAACATGGTCACAGAGTAGTATACAATTGCCTAATTTGTGACGAAGGGTATGAAAATACATCCCTTGCTACAAACAACCCTGAAAACATCAAACACCCCCACACGCTCACTACCCTACTCATACCCACCCAGTCCCCTTCCCTCTGAAACACACAGCACTTGCAACTGCATATGGGAAACATTGTACATGACAGAGTCAGAAAGCTCAAGCTATGGCCCACTATGTGACAACAAAAACCTCTCCCACAGTGTACAAAAGTCTTTCCACAACTCCTTGGGCTTAGTGGAGTAAGTTTGTAGCTAAAATTGTGCCTAAGGTCTCATGCAAACTAATCTAATCTTCCATTTGCGAGTGGCACAAACCTATACAAACTCAAACTGTCCATATTTGAAAGGATGGTGTCTTAGTAGATACCCAGTGTTGTAAGATGAGCTTCTTTCCCAACATGATGGCATGGAGTACAAATTTCTAAGATGACACAGGAAGGCCCTGCTGAGACAGATCTTGCACATCCACCAACAACAATGCTGAGGGGTTCCAGGCTAAAGTACATTGTAATGTGTTGTCTAAACAGCGACGTACTGGGTCCCATAAAGAAAGCACCAAGCACTCAAAAAATGAAGGAAGGAAAGTCCCTGCAAGTAGATGACGTTTGATACATGTATTATCCCAGGACAAGCAGACAGCATATTCTTGACTGATGGGTGACGGCACCGAAGGAGCCCCGGTACGGACAATTTTAGAGTGATTGCACTCTAAGAACTTGGAAAGTTCTGGTAGGCCGCACCGCGCACGCGCGAGTGCCTTCCCGCCCGACAGAGGCGCGCGGTCCCCAGTTTCTTAGTTTCCGCGGAGCTAAGAAGACTCGTTTTTCAACGGCTGTTGAAATTTTTTCTACTTGCCTTCCCGCTCGCGTAAACCTTTTTGGCTCTATTGCCTTTTTTCTTTTATTTCATTTTTGTAAAAAAAAAAAAAAAACAACTTGTATTTTTTTCTTCATTTTTGGTTTTTCCCCGGCGGGGCCTTCTGCCACCATCGAGGCCTCGGCCTTCGATTTGGCTGAAGCCATTTTTACTTTCATGCCCCCTCAGCCAGGGTTTAAAAAGTGCCAACGGTGTGCTCGGCCTATATCTCTCACGGACCCACACAACTGGTGCCTACAGTGTTTGGGTCCTGAGCATCAGGCTTCCACCTGCACCCGCTGTGCCACGTTAAAAAAACGTACTCTAAAAAATCGCCAGATACAACAGCGATTACTGTTCGGTGCCGAGATGTCTGACCCTATTCCATCGACACCGGCTTCGGCACCTGCTCAGTCGGCACCTTCCTCTTTGACACCGCGCGACACCGCACCGGCGTCCCAGCACTCAGGTAAGCCGGCTAAGAAGCCTTCCCCGCTGGAGCGTCCTCCGGTCTCGAGTGCAGCGAGCCCAATCCTGCCGACTGTGAGGCGCCAGCGGAAGCGCTCCGCCCCTATTGAGTTGAGTCCCTCGACATCGGGCTCCTCATCTCCGGGACGTCGAGCGGCACCGCAGGTACCGCGAAAGAAAAAGGCGGTACCGGTGCCATCCCTGGATGATCGCATTGCGGCCATCCTCCAGGTGCAGCTCAAGGAGCAATTACAACATCTCCTTCCAGCTATCTTGGCACCGAACCTTCCGGTGCCGGATCCGCACTGAGCCGCCGTACCGACAGTGGAACAGCCTGTACTGTCTACATCCACTGTTTAGGTACCGCTTCACTCGGCCTCATCGGTATCGATGCCAGTCCTTGCACCGGAGCTGAGAGCTCAACATCAGTCGGTACAGACTTCGGCACCGGTGCCACCGATTACATCCCCTGGTTCCATATCGATGAGGTCGGGTAAGTCGGTGCGCAAATCTCGACACTTTGAACCATCTATCCCTGAGTCTCGGGACCGTACTTCCCATGTCAGGGACCCTGATCTGTTGGGAGATTCAGAGGAACCCTTTCTCTCTGAGGGTGAGTGTTCCTCAGATGAGGATGACTCTGCTGTACCTGACCCATCCTCTAGGCATGACACTACATCTTTCTCTTCTTTTTTGAAAGACATGTGTGACTCTCTGTCTATTCCTTTGGAGGCTGAGTCTAAAAGGTCTAAAGCCTTTTTAGACGCCCTTGACTTTGACCAGGCCCCCAAAGGAATTTTTGAAGCTCCCTCTTCATGACATCTTGAGGGAGACTTTCTACAAGAATCTAGAGACTCCCTTAACGATTCCAGGTGCTCCACGTAAATTAGATTCTTTATACAAAGTAATTCCCATTCCTGGATTCGACAAGCCTCAGCTTCCACACGAGTCTCTACTTGTGGAATCTACGCTTAAAAAATCTTCAGGAGCTAGTGTATATGCTTCTGTACCTCCTGGCAGAGAGGGTAAAGCCATGGATAAATTTGGTAAGAGGCTCTACCAAAATGCAAATGTTGGCTAACAGAGCTGGTAATATGCTTTTCATTTTTCATTCTATCTTAAACATCTCCTTACCACCATGGCATTCATTTGAGAAGTACCTTCCTCAGCGTAAACAACAATCTTTTCATCATTGCATGTCTTCTCTGTTTCAACTTCGTAAGTTCATGGTAAGGTCCATTTACGACACTTTACGAACTTACCTCCAGAGCGACAGCAATGTCTGTGGCAATGCGTCGCCTGGCCTGGCTTCGGGTATCCGAACTTGATGTTAACCATCAAGATCGGTTAGCCAATGCCCCGTGCCTAGGGGATGAGCTCTTTGGGGAATCCATGGATCTCGACCACTCAAAAGCTCTCTGCCCATGAGACACGCTGGGATACCCTGCTTAAAAATAAGAAAAAGCCTCCTCCAACAAGACCCTTTCAGGCAGCAATCGGCCCTATCAACGCCGCTTCACAGCTCGCCCATTACCAACAGCTTCTCAGCAACCCAGGCGTCAACAGCAACAGCAACGTCAGCCTCCCAGACAACAACAACAGCAACAACCTGTGAAGCCACCTCCACAGCAGAAGACACAGCCCTTTTGACTTAATTCTCCAAAGTATAGCCAGTATTCCCATATCTGCTCACCTGCCTCAACCTATAGGAGGTCGTCTTTCTCTGTTCCTCAGCCGGTGGGAAGTTATTACTTCGGACCAGTGGGTCCTCAACATCATCCGCCACGGCTACTCTCTCATCTTTCAGACCCTTCCGACCCAAAACCTGCCAAAAGAGTCTGCTTTGCACAGTCCTCAATCTGCCCCTCCTTATTCAAGAAGTTCAATCCCTCCTCCTTCTGAACGCTATAGAGGAAGTTCCTCTAGATCAACAGGGGCAGGGATTCTACTCCCGTTATTTTCTAGTCCCCCAAAAAACGGGAGATCTCAGACCAATCCTGGATCTTCGCGATCTCAACAAATGTTTGGTAAAGGAAAATTCAGATGCTTTCTCTAGCCACTCTTTATCCTCTTCTCAATCAAGACGACTGGCTGTGCTCCCTCGATCTCAAAGAGGCATACACTCACATACCGGTCAATATGACCTCCAGTCGGTATCTCCGCTTCATGATCAATCATTGTCATTACAATACAAGGTGCTACCCTTCGGTCTTGCTTCCTCTCCAAGGGTGTTCACCAAATGTCTCATTGTGGTGGCCTGCATTTCTACGCTCTCACCACCTTCAGGTATTTCCTTACCTGGACGACTGGTTAATCAAGGCCACTTCCGCTCAAGCAGTACTCTGGCCACCACCAAACCATCCTGTTTCTGCAAATACTGGGGTTCGAGATCAATCTACCCAAATCTCATCTCATCCCCACTCAGAGACTTCAATTCATTGGAGCGATACTGGACACAATCCTCATGAGAGCATTCCTGCATCCAACCGTCTTCAGACTCTTCAATCTCTATGTCAGCAGGTGCTTCCACAGTGTTCCATCTCTGCCAAGCAAATTGATGATTCTCTGGGGTCACATGGCATCCACAGTCCATGTCACACCCCTCGCACGTCTTCACCTGCGCACTCCTCAAGGGACCCTTGCTACTCAGTGGTCCCAAGCGACGGATCCTTGCTCACGACACATATCTGTGCCATCATCTCTTCGTCAGTCTCTACAATGGTGTTGGTATCCTCAAATCTATCCAGAGGTCTCATCACACCGATGCCTCCCCTATGCATGGGAGCTCATTTGAACGAGTTCAAACTCAAGGCCTTTGGACAGCCCAGGAAAAGAAGCATCACACATCAATTTCCTGGAACTCAGAGCCGATGTTTTATGCCCTCAAGGCTTTCCAACATCTTCTCTTCCCTCAAGTTCTTCTGCTGTGCACAGACAATCAAGTTGCGATGTACTACATCAACAAGCAGGGTGGAACGGCTCTCGCCTCTTGTGCCAGGAAGCCCAGAAGATCTGGACTTGGGCATAAATCACCATCTATTCCTGAAAGCTATTTACATTCAGGGAGAAAAAAGAATTCCTTAGCGGACAAGCTCAGCAGAATTTTCCAGCCTCACGATGTGGACAATCGATCCTTTCACTCTACAATCCATCTTCGCTCAATGGGGCACTCCTCAGATAGACCTCTTTGCAGCTCCTCACAATCACCAGCTGCCCCTATTCTGCTCCAGACTCTACTCTCCTCACCGTCTGGCAGCGGATGCGTTTCTCCTCGGACTGGTCAAATCTGTTCCTGTATGCTTTCCCTCCTCTGCCTCTCATGTTGAGAACCTTGTTCAAGCTCAAGAGGGAACGAGCCACCATGATTCTGATTGCTCCGAGGTGGCCCAGGCAGCATTGGTTCTCCCTTCTACTTCAACTCAGTTCCAGGGAACCTTTTCTTCTTCCACTGTATCCTTCTCTGCTTACACAGCATCATAAGCACATAAGCATGGCCTCTGCCGAGTCAGACCATAGGTCCATCATGCCCAGCAGTCCGCTCCCGCGGCGGCCCCCCAGGTCATGACCTGTAGTGATCTATTACCCAAGAGCATTTTGTCTTGTATAGTAACCCTCTAATTGTACCCCTGGATTCCCTTACCCCTCAGGAATTCGTCCAATCCCTTTTTGAAACCAAAACCGTACTCTGCTCAACCACCCCCCTGGAAGCGCATTCCAGGTGTCCACCACCCTCTGGGTAAAGAAGAACTTCCTAGCATTTGTTCTAAAACTATCTCCCTTCAATTTTTTTGAGTGTCCTCTAGTTCTTGTTGCCCCCGCCAGTCTGAAAAATCTGTCTCTCTCTACCTTCACTATACCCTTCATGATCTTATAAGTTTCTATCATATCCCCTCTAAGTCTCCTCTTTCTAGGGAAAAGAGCCCCAACTTCTCCAGCCTCTCAGCATACGAGAGGTTTTCCATGCCCTTTATCATTTTTGTCGCTCTTCTCTGGACCCTCTCGAGTATCGCCATATCTTTCTTTAGGTACGGCGACCAGTACTGGACGCAGTACTCCAGATGCGGTCGCACCATTGCCCTGTACAGTGGGAGGATAACTTCCTTGGTTCTGGTAGTGATACCTTTTTGATAATGCCCAACATTCTGTTCGCCTTTTTTGAGGCCGCTGCGCATTGTGCTGCCGGTTTCATTGTTTTATCCACCAAAACCCCCAGTCCTTTTCTAGGTTGCCTTTTCCCAATGTCATCCCCCCCATCATGTAGTTGTACATCAGGTTCCCTTTCCCTATGTGCATAACTTTACATTTCTCCACATTAAAACTCATCTGCCATTTATCTGCCCACTCACTCAGTTTGTCCAGATCCCTTTGGAGTTTTTTACATTCCTCTACAGATCTAACCTTACCGGAGAGTTTTGTGTCATCCGCAAATTTTATAACTTCACACTTTGTCCCTGTTTCCAAGTCATTAATAAATATATTGAATAGCAGCGGTCCCAGCACTGACCCTTGTGGGACGCCACTTGTGACCCCTTTCCAGTCAGAATAGTGTCCCTTTACTCCTACCCTCTGTTTCCTGTTTGCCAACCAGTTTTTGATCCATCTGTGTATGTCCCCTTCCACCCCGTGGTTCCACAGTTTCCTTAGAAGGCGCTCATGAGGTACCTTGTCGAAGGCTTTCTGGAAGTCTAGGTATACTATATCTATGGGGTCACCTTTGTCCAAATGTCCGCTTATCCCCTCGAAGAAGTGCAGTAGGTTCGTTTGGCAGGATCTTCCAGTACAGAAACCATGCTGGCTTGTTCTCATCAGCTTATTTTTTTCTATGTGCTCACTGATACTGTTCTTGATCAATGATTCGGCCATCTTCCCCAGAACTGAGGTCAAGCTGACCGGTCTATAATTCCCCGGGTCGCCTCTGGTTCCTTTCTTGAAGATAGGTGTAACATTTGCTATCCTCCAGTCTTCCGGTATTACCCCTGTTTTCAGGATAGGTTACAAATCTGTTGCAGTAACTCCGCTATTTCGTTTCTAAGTTCTCTTAGTATTCTTGGGTGAATTCCGTCCGGGCCTGGCGATTTGTCAGTTTTTAGCCTATCTATCTGTTTGAGTACGTCTTCGAGGCTTACCTCCATGCACGATAATATTTTCTCTTGGTCCCCCTTGAAGAATTTTTCCGGTTCCGGAACATTGGATGTGTCCTCTTTTGTGAAGACCGACGAGAAGAACGTGTTTAATCTGTCCGCCACTTCCTTTTCCTCCTTTACCACTCCTTTCCTATCCCCCATCCAGGGGTCCCACTTCCTCCCTCGCCGGCTGTTTCCCTTTCACATATCGAAAGAAAGGTTTAAAGTTCCGTGCCTCTTTTGCAAGTTTCTCTTCATATTCTCTCTTTGCTGTTCTGACTACGCGGTGGCATTCTTTTTGGTGCTTCCTGTGCTTTTTTCCAATTTTCCTCAGTTTTATCCTTTTTCCATGTCCTGAAGGATTTTTTCTTATCTCCTACCACATTCTTAACTTCTCTTGTTAACCATGCTGGGTCCTTTGCTTGATTCTTTCTGCCCCCTTTTCTAAATCTGGGTATATATCGGCTTTGCGCCTCGTTCACTGTGTCCTTAAAAAGGGTCCAGGCTTGGTCCACCGTCAGTGCCTTTCTGGTGCTGTTCTTGAGTTTTCTCTTTACCATGTGTCTCATGGCATCATAGTTCCCTTTCTTGAAGTTGAACGTTGTTACAGTGGTTCTCTTCCCCTTTGGCATACTTAGTTCCACTTTGAATTGGATCGTGTTGTGGTCACTGTTCCCTAAAGGTCCCGCTACTTCCACTTCTTGGGCAGGTCCTCTCAGCCCATTAAGGATTAAATCCAGAATAGCTGCCCCTCTCGTTGGTTCTTTGACGAGCTGTTCCAAGTAACAGTCCCCTACAGCCTCTAGGAACTCCAATTCCTTTGAACAATTGGAAACTCCATGGCTCCAGTCTATCCCTGGGTAGTTGAAATCTCCCATAACTAAGGAGACCCTTCTACATCCCAACCTCCAGTCTCTGCACCTGACAGCTTGGTATCTCTCGGGCTGACTTCTCATGATACGTTTTTGTCTCAGCCTGTTCGTTCAATTCTGGATGCCTCCAGAAAACCGGCCACTCTGCAATGTTACCGTCAGAAGTGGACACGTTTTTCTTCCTGGTGTCTTCTCCATCATCATAATCCCACTTCTCTTGCAGTGGAGACCTTGTTGGATTATCTTCTTTCTTTGTCCGACTCTGGCCTCAAGTCCACTTCAATCAGAGTCCACCTCAGTGCTATTGCGGCTTTTCATGAGCCAGTCCATGGAAAACTCCTCTCAGCTCATCCCCTGGTATCCAAGTTCATGCGGGGTCTTTTCAATGTGAAACCACCTCTTAAAGCCCCTCCTGTTATCTGGGATCTCAATGTGGTTCTTTCCGCCTTAATGAAGCCTCCTTTTGAACTTTTGGCTACCTCTCCTTTCAAGTTTCTCACTTGGAAGGTACTTTTCCTTATTGCCCTTACCTCTGCCAGGAGGGTCAGTGAGCTACATGCACTAGTTGCAGATCCACCTTTTACGGTCTTTCATCATGACAAGGTGGTTCTGCGTACACATCCAAAGTTTCTCCCTAAGGTTGTCTCTGAATTCCATCTCAACCAATCCATTGTTCTGCCTGTCTTCTTTCCGAAACCTCATTCTCATTCTGGGGAACAGGCTCTACATACTTTGGATTGTAAGAGGGCTCTAGCTTACTATCTAGAGCGTACTAAACCCCACAGATCAGTTCCCCAACTCTTCTGTCCTTTGATCCGAATAACTTGGGACGTCCTGTTTCTAAACGTATGTTGTCTAATTGGCTGGCAGCGTGCATTTCCTTCTGTTATGCTCAGACCGGACTGACACTGGAAGGTTCTGTCACGGCCCATAGAGTCCGAGCGATGGCAGCATCTGTAGCTTTCCTCCGTTCCACTCCTATTGAGGAAATCTGCAAGGCTGCTACTTGGTCCTCAGTTCATACTTTTACATCTCATTATTGTCTGGATGCTTTCTCCAGACGGGATGGACACTTCGGCCAATCTGTTTTGCAAAATTTGTTTTCCTAATGGCCAACCTTCCCTCCATCCCTCTTTTTGTTAGCTTGGAGGTCACCCATCAGTCAAGAATATGCTGCCTGCTTGTCCTGGGATAAAGCACAGTTACTTACCGTAACAGGTGTTATCAAGGGACAGCAGGCAGATATTCTTGCGTCCCTCCCACCTCCCCGGGTTGGCTTCTTAGCTGGCTTATCCTAACTGGGGACCGCGCACCTCTGTCGGGCGGGAAGGCACTCGCGCGTGCGCGGTGCGGCCTACCAGAACTTTCCAAGTTCTTAGAGTGCAATCACTCTAAAATTGTCCGTACCGGGGCTCCGTCGGTGCCGTCACCCATCAGTCAAGAATATCTGCCTGCTGTCCCTGGATAACACCTGTTACGGTAAGTAACTGTGCTTTATCAGGCCACAGTCCCATAACACATCCCTTAGCTCTGGTTAGATAAGCTCTATGTAACAGTTTGAATTGGGTTTCCTGTAACTTTACAGCTTTAAGAAATAGATAAACATTTTGAAAGAATAGGTGCATATCGTGAAGGGAAACTTCTAAACCCAATTCCTATGACCAATCTCGCGCAATATTCTGAAGACACTTCTCTCCCTGGAAATCCCTGCCCCTTCCATACCACGTAGAGATGTTATTTAAGTGTTGGGGGGGGGGGAGTAACGAGTCTCCTTATCCAGGGGACTATATTCCCAATTGGTAGTATGTTTGTAGATCAAAGACATATAGTAATGTTTAATTTGTAAGTAGAGTTAGAACTGGGGTCGTAGGAAGCTGCCATTGTGTACATACCTGGGAAAAGGACAGGAAATGTCTGCTCCCAAATTGCAGCAAGTCTCCAAGCATGACATCATGTTCATCCCAGCCCTTCAACCCAGGCAAACCTAAAATTCCAGGCTCAAAACAAGGATTACAGATCAAGGACAGGAAGGGAGAAGTATATAGCAATTTCTGTTGAAGTCCTCTCCACCAACCCCAGTCTCTTTTAAACGAGGTCAGAAATACCAATGTGGGGTATCTCAATGGTGTAGTAGTTCCCTGGACACCATGTATGAATGATGTGAAAGACAGGTGAACACCATGTAGCCAATAGGCCGGATGGAGAGCAACACCTGTGTGATGTCAAATGTTCATGAATCCAGCGAAACACAGAAGCAGCATTGTAGATACATATGTCTGGCAGGCTCAATCCCCCCTGGGCTTTAACCCTAGTTAGTTTCTGGAAACTGATACGAGCCTTCTTGGCATTACAAATAAATGTGCGAATGATAAAATTAAAATGACGCTCATCTGCCCTACTGATCCACAATGGTAAGGTCTGGAGAGGATATAAAAGTTTTGGAAATGGGACCCTTTTCACCAACGCCACCCTCCCCATCAGGGAATGCCATCTATGACAAAGGGATATAACCCGGCCAATGGCTGCCAATATATTTGCCTCCTAAAGCTTTTCTGGGTTGGGATGCAAAATGATGCCTAGATATTTTAATTTCCCAGGAGCAATACCTACACCCAATCTTTCGTACCAAGGATCCAGGGATGAGTAATGTAACAAAAGGGCTTCAATTTTTAACCCAGAGAACAATCCATAAGAGGTAATTATAGACATCAAGTAAGGAAGATGTATGTCAGCATGCCGCACATATAAAAGCATATTGTCTGCAAACATGCTAATTCGAAACTCATGATCACCAATACCCAAACCCTACACATGTGAATCCTGGCATATACATATAACCAAGGGAGAGAAGGACATCCTTGGTGCGTGCCTCAACCCAAGGGAAATGGCTCAGAGAGGCTCCCATTTACCAGCAGCTGCAAAGCAGGGCTCTGGTACAATGCAGACTCCCAAGCAACAAAATCCCCTGAAATGCCATATTGGCCCAAAATAAGTGCTTACAGGATATCATGACGAAAGCTTTCTCAACATCTAAGCTGGTGATTAATGCTCTATCCGAAGCTGTATACAGCATCTGCAAAACCGTAAGAACTTTTAGTAAATTTATAGAAGCGTGTCTTCCGGGAACAAACCCCACCTGGTCTTCGTGTATCAACCCAGGGAGAAGAATATTAAGATGGGCCAAAATCCCCGCTAAAAGCTTAATGTCCTGGTTCAGGAGGGATATTGGTCTGTAAACCCACATGATCCATGGGTTGACCAGGTTTCAGTAAGGTGATAACATGGGTCTTGTGCTTATTCCCAGGTAAAGTCACCATCCGCAAACCCATAAATAAAGCCTGCAAGTAATGTAGTGCAGTCGGGGGAAGAAGCGTATAGAATTCTGGACCGAACCCAACCGGTCCAGGGGTTTTGGCTAACTTAAGTTTGCGAATAGCAATCTGTAGTTCCTCACCGCTAATCGGTTGATTGAGCATCCACCTCTGTGTTTCAGACACCGCAACTAGCGTTAAGTTTTGAAAAATCATTCTAGGCCTGTCATCAAAAGGTTACTCAGCATATAGGTTCTGATAGAACTGAACAAATTGTTCTGTAATGGCCTGTTGTGTATGTAACAATCCCTCACCTGTGCTTAATGTGAGTGGTAACATGTTTGACCTTTGGGGCGGTGTATTAAATTAGCGAGCATTGAGCAAGAGACATCGACGCCTTTGTGAAAGCTTCAGGTTTGAAAATAATAATACAATGAACAATGAAACCAGCGCAAGGTTTTTAAAATTATAACCAAGATTTATTGAATTATTGTTTCTATTTTTCCATTATGAGCTCAAAAGCGTCAGCATAATTGCTTACGGTTGCGCTAATGGGAGATCGTCATAGTGGCCAAATGCTGGCCTTCTTATGCTGGTCTCGATCTTACTAGCTCCGGATTTTCTATTATATACTGTTGGCTCATTCTGACATCATCAAGTTTGATAACCAATAACATTTCACCAAAGAGGTGGTCTTAAAAGTTTAGACAAAGGAAAATGTTTCCATGTTTAAAAGTTTAGAACAGTACATTTGATTTCTGAATTAACATCATAACGTATTCAAGAGAATCTACAATTATTAACATGGTGCTGAGAAATTCTCAGCCCTTAAGGAAAAACTCTCTTCCTAAGCTGACAGATTCAAATTGCATGGCCTTACACAGAAACCTTAGTCTGGAGGAGGAGGGGGGTAGGTCCCCCTCCCTCTCCCTGAATGGACAGCTTCATGTTACACTGACACAGTGCTAGGCGTGGGCTTCCAATGCCCCCCTTCCTATATTTGAGACTGAATCTAATTACTTCCAGATGCTGCTGTAGGATTTTTTTTTAGGCTGCAAAAATATATAAATATGTTTTTCAAACCCTATGCTTTTATTCAACACAGTCATACATAAATCACTCCAGTCACACAAATCACTCCAGCACTTGCTTGGGCCCAAGCATTCCATTCATAACTCGTCCATTCATACTTAATGCATTTTATCTCTTAGTTTAGGACACGTTGTCTTCCTAGCCAGTCTACAGCACATATGGTATTAATTAATACCACGAGGCTGGGAGCGGGAAAACTCAGAGAGGACAAAGAAGACAGAACAAGATGGTGTCCAAAGACAGGACAGATATAGTACAAACCCAAAATGGATTCCATGTAATCATGATTTCCACCATGATTTGGCTCAACAGCAAAGTACATAAACAGATATTATTATGCTTTCCCTTATATTAATCCTTGTGTTTTTCTCTGGCCTTAGCTACATTATATTTAAATTTTTATTCACCCGTTTTTCATACGTTTCTATTTGGGCGCGGTCCTTAACTAACACAGAATTATCTAACTAGAATTACCCAGAATCATACGAAAAACTGGCGCTTTTGTAGAAAAACGTCCACAAAAAATACTGCACTTATCATGTCCTGACATCCATTCCCATTATCGTCCCATAACCAGCACCCCCTGCTGGCCACGAGCCACTACTCCTCGGCATACAACCCGTCTTGTTCACCCAGACATGAAGTTTATATTTGTAAAAATAGATATTCTGGGCTGCACGCTGATTCAGGATAGTATTGATCTATAGCTTAACTGCGCTAATCCTATCTTTCAGAGATTGGGTTAAGTTGGAGATGTGAATCGTCCACAGGCGTAATTCTTTAGTCAATGCCAATTCTTTAGTCAATGCCTTTTCGCATATCTTTTTGGCAGCCACAGAGTACGCTAACACATGTCCCCTCATGACTGCCTTTGCCGCTTTCTAATATGCAACCGGGCCCCTGTCCTCAGCACTTATTGGTTTGGGAGAATTCCTCCCATTTCTGCCCCAGATACCTGTAGAAATTGGTGTCAAAGTACAATTGAGGAGATATAAATATTGCATAATTACTTCAAGTACAATTGAGGAGACATCCTCCAAACTCTACCCTCTGAAATTTGAGTAAATTGCAAAGTTGCACCCAAAAGAGCGTTGTCAGACACGAGAGGGGCCGCCATGGTAGTGCATGTCAGTTTTGGGAACAAAGCCTCAGAAATAAGTATGTAATCAATTCTGGTGTAAATGTGTGGTGTGAGTAGAAAGAAAAATCGAGGTCGTCCAGATGGAGCGTGCGCCACCTATCTAACAACCCCAGTTCTTGTAGTAAGAACTGAATACCTCTGTCATAGTGTCCGTTAGCTGGTGATTTAGCGGGCTTTCTGTCCATTAAAGGGTTAGCAACAATATTGAAATCGCCCCCAAGAATCAGCATGTGTGATGAATAGGGCGCTAAGATCCCCACCAAAGAGGAGAAGAAATTATGAGAGTAAATATTTGGAGATTTCCCCTATCAAAAAAAGATATTTACCCTCAGGATCTTTTATTTCTTTATAAATACAAAAAGGAATGTTTTTATGGATCAGAATGGCTACCCTTCTCTTTCTGGGAGAATAAGCTGCAAAACTCACCTGTCCCATCCAATCCCTCCTATTGTTAGGATGTTCTGTGGCAGTCAAGTAAGTTTCTTGAAGAAACACTATATCACTCTGCTGTTTTTTGTTGGGTTTTTTTTTTTCAAATAAGCTAGATTTTTAGTTCTCTTTATAGGGGAGTGGATGCCATCAACATTTAAAGATAGTACATTCAAATTAGCCATGGGGATAGATGGAGAAATTAGAATCTATAGTATATGGAAATACAAGAAAAACCAAGAAAGAAGGGATGTGCCAGCCAGATTCCCCTTCCTGCAGACTGCAGAGCAAAACAGCCCACCTGTCAGCCACCGAATCCACACATACATCCTACACCCAAATAGCACAATCCCAGTCACAGCACACTCAATCCAACCCTTCATGCAGACCCCACAATCATCCAACCCACCCCTTCCAACCCTACTACCCCCACCTCACCCCCCCCCCCCCCAAACTATACAGTCTACCCCAGGTGTGTCCAACCTTTTGGCTTCCCTGGGCCACATTGGCCAAAAAAAATGTTTCTGGGGCCATGCAAATGGTGTAGCAAGACAGAGGAGGGAGCTGGCAAGACGGTAAACACCCAGGGACAGCAGAGGAAAACACTGCATCGCCCTTGACTGGAGCCACACAAAATACTTCACGGGGCTGCATGCGGCCCTTGGGCCACAGGTTGGACACCCCTGCTCTACCCTGTCTTAGTACAATAGCTTAGATACATCATCTCCAGGCCACCCCCATATCCAAAAGGAAAACAAGTAAGTATTTAGATATAAGAAACCCTTGGGAACTACGCCATAACAGCGAACATACAGTAACAGTATAGAGATAGTGATTTTCAGTGCAGAATAATTATCAGAGCTGAACATAAATGAACAGAGAGCCCTGCAGAAGTACATCCAGCAGAGAGCCAAAACCAGTCTGAGAAATAGAGATGTTAGCTGCACGGGTATCCCCAATACAAAGCATGAACCATGTATGCCTACCATAAGCATAGCAGCCACCATCGAGAATTGAAGACTCACAAGATCTAGTGGCTAGCAGTCAGAAACCTGGTGCCAAAGAATAATAGAGCAGAAAATAAAACAATATAAACAGGATCAGTGCGTGCCAGATCAAGACATCCTGTGCACTGCAGATATCAAAGCAAAACCAATGCTCAAACTAGCAGAGCTCCCCAAAATGTAGCAACGCTGAAAGTCCAATTTTCCACAGTGAGAAAAATTGAGCCAAAAAGCAATGACCCAGAAAGGTCACTCAACCGCCCGATTAGTTTCAAGCACAGGAGGGAGTTTTTTTTTAATGAATTGCTCCAAGGCTAGTGGAGTATCCAGGTAGGAGACCTTGTTGTTATAGAAAACTTGAATACGTGCAAGGTATAACAGTGCTATGTGTATATTTCTTTTGAAAAGTTTGTTACAGAACGCTGCCATGGCATGCTGTTGATAGGAAACCTGTAGCGAGAAATCTTGGAAAATAAGTTTTATGTCCATCAAACAGAATTTCCTTCCCCTTACGATACAAAAAGATCCATTCCTTAACAGCATGGTTGAGGAAGCTCATCCTCCCTCCGATGCCCCACCTGGTGCGCCCTTTAAATATGCACCACCTGGATGTTGACAACAGTGGGGAGCCAGCTCTCAAGCCGCACACGAAGGTCCACATCCCAGACAAAAGCAGGGATCCCAATGAATTGTAAGTTGTTCCATTGTCCCCTGTTTTCTTGATCTTCGGCACGCTTCTTTAACATTTTGTTGGAGGATTCAAGAGTTCTTATGCGCTCCTCAAAATTATCTGTATGCTCCTCCTGTTGGGCTATGCGATCTACTCGCTGCAAACGGTTTGTTTGAGAATCCAGACTCTCCCTCATTTCCTCCATAAAGATTGGATTTTTGTTAATTTGTCCTCCATAACTAGAGTTAAGAACCGTGTGAGCTCTTGAACCGCCACCTCTTGTAAGGTGAACAAAGGTACCTTGTGCTGCTCCACCATTTTGTAATCCGGCGCTTTGGGCTTTTCTTTAGCTCCCTGCTGCGGTTTTGCAGACATAGCAGGAAATATTGCTTAGGCAAACCCATGAGCCGATGCTCCTCACCTTAAGCCACCAAAGGAGGTAAAAACAAGCGGTCACGACTATAATTTTGGGGGTTCAAAAAAGTTTTTCAAAACAGTGTGACCCGGAGCTGCAAAGAGGCACGTCCGTTTAGGTCTCCAGTATCACGTGACCCCCAGTTTTTTAATTTTTTTATCATTGAACTCAGTTGCCAATTGTGTAAAGATGTATTAAGTTTTAACATATTGATACTAGTCTCAAGTTTTTAGAGAATGACATAGGGACAGAGTTTGGCTCTGTCCCCATCCCCGCCCCATGGAAAAACAAGGGTACCCATCCCCATGTCATTCTCTATCCTGGATGTAACTATCTCCAAACTAAAATTAAAAAAGGCATGAGTTAAATTCACATTCCCTTCCCTACTGTTCCCATTTAGTATATGCATGCCTTTGAATCAACCAGTAGGTGTCGCAATTGCATGAGATTCAGGAATCACTCCCGAAAAGCCTTTCTAATCCCTAATAAGCAGAAGCCATCTCAGATAGCAGTACCATAGGCAGATCCGAAATATTGAACTAGTAACATTTACTGTATATTAAAAGAATACAGTAGTTCATTAAAAGCTCCATAGTTAAGTTTCCTATTTCTTAATTTTCAGCTTTTGTGCTGTTTAAGTGACACAAAAGTACATTACAATAAGTGGCAGCATTTTTTTTTTTAATTAAACAGATTTACCTGTGCAAATTATTATACAAGAATATATATGAACATGGAATACAAACTATTCACCTCTCAATAAATCTGCACTCCTCTATTTGCATTACATAAGGTTTTACATGACTTTATTGGCAATTGTCCAGGCACACACTACAAGTTGCTGTTCCCTTTCATCAAACTGAAGATTTTGTCCACCAGTTATATCAGGAAAGTTTATACAAATGTTTCTGAGCTCGAGGTGGGAGGCCTCTCTGCTATTCCTTTGAACTCCTATCCACAGGACTCAATCAAAGCAACTATGTGAAGATGTTTTGTACTGTCCTTTGCTTATTGTTCCACAGACTGCAGGAAGAATAATGGTATGTTTTTATTGTGAGATAAACTAATAATCCAAAATATTTTAGCACTGCTTAAAGAAGTAGGATGTCCAGATACTGATACTTTCATTAAGATCCTCTTTTTATCAAGCTGAATAGTGCGGGCCTAGGCAGTAAATGCATCAAAACTCAGGGATTTAAAGGGCTTTTGCTGTGCAGCTTGATAAAAGAGGCCCTAACTGATGAAATCAATGATACTGTATAGGAGAGAGCAAGTGGCCATATTAAATATAGGCAAATCAAATAGATAAGGAAAAATCAAAAATGTCCAATATGTTTAAACGAATACAAAATAGCTGAGGACAAAACTAATTTCAAGTAGATTTTAATGCCAGACCTCAAAAACCCAAGGCACTACTCTTAACTATTTTCATGCCCTTACTGGGGTGGTGTTTTCATCATTGGTCTTGACAAAGTGACGTGTGCAAAAAGATTCATTCAAAATCTGTATTTTAAACAGGCTCTATATAAATTATATAGTGCTGTAGAGGAAATGCACTTAACTTTCTGCCCGACAGCTGCCCAACCGTTTCACATTTGGTTTCGTCAGGGGCTATGCTTCGTCAAATGTGAACACCAAATTCTAAAAGAGAACGAAAAAACCACTTGATACAATTTTTTTATAAAAAAGTGGCAATGCTAACAAACCTAACCCAATATTATAACTCTCAAGTACTTAATTGATAATAAATATAAAGATGTTTTTTTAAAAAGTTCTAACCATAAATTAAATTATCTTATGAATAATTAATTTATAATTAATTAATATTATTCTAAATCATTAGGTCCCAAAAGTTCTTCATTAATTATTATTTAATTTGATAACTACATTTAAAACCCATAACACTAAATGATCCTGAATTTCTACTTAATAATTGATTAATTCATTATTTAACCCTAAAAAGTTTTTATAAATAAGATGCATTCTCAATTGATGGGCAGCTGAAACTACTTCGAAAAAGCTGATGTATAAGCAGCTAGTCTAATTAAAGGACTTCAGCACACAACAAAATTACCAGACAGTCTCTTAGAACATATAATAAAAAATCATCATGAGCACGTGAATATAACTAATACACCATTTCAGGTGATTAAAAAAACTTTAAAATTACTAACTTGCTTAACAGTCTAAGCTTGAAAGCAAAATAAACTACATTGGAACTTTTTTCAAGAAAACTGTACTACTAGTTCCAGACAGATTCAAGTACTCCAAACGATTTTCCTGCCTGCTAAAAAAGAGCTTATTCACTGTGAAAAATTGTTAGCTGTAGACCACAGACAACACTGCTCTCAGCAGGGCACTCAGCCTGTAAGATGCCCTAAAGTTTTCAAAATGGCATCAGATTATAAAAAGAACGCTCCCACATTAGCCAATCAGAAAATAGAATGACATCACTCTTAACAAAAGGCTGCAAAATGGTGATCGTATGAAAACTCTCAAAATTATTAAAATCACCAAGAATACTTAATAATGTACAATAAGTACTTGAGAGTTATAATATTGGGTTAGGTTTGTTAGGATTGTCACTTTTATATAAAATTTGTATCAAGCGGTTTTTTGGTTCTCTTTTAGAATTTGGTGTTCACATTTGAGGAGGCATAGCCCCTGAAGAAACCAAAAGAGAAACGGTTGGGCAGCCGTCGGGTAGAAAGTTAAGTGCCTTGTTTCTACAGCACTATATGCAGATTTTAAATGAATCTTTTTGCATACGTCACTTTGCCAAGACCAATGATGAAAACATCACTCCAGTAAGGGCACGAAAATAATTAAGAGTAGTGCCTTGGGTGTTTGAGGTCTGGTATTAAAATCTACTTGAAATTAGTTTTGCCCTCAGCTATTTTGTATTCATATTAAATATGGGACAATCTAGTTGTCCTGTGAAAATCCTTGGCCATCTTCCAAGGCCACTTCATTCTTGAAATCTACCATGTTGGAGGTGTGTTACAGAAGAGAGGGCATCTCATCTGTTTCTTTTATATTACTTTTTTTTAAGCCAGTACTACTTCAGATTCTGGATTTGGTGCGGAACTAGATTTAAGAGTGTCACAGCTCTTAATTGTTTTTCCTGAGGAAGAGAACTTTATTGGGACTCTATTCCAGAATAAAGATTGTCATTGGGGGTTAAGTATAAAAAAGCACCCTCCTCAGTTGAGATGCATAAAATGAACACAAATCTGGGAGGTAGTTGACTGGCTGAGGTCAGAACAATCTGGAAACTGCTAGTGGTGAGAGAGGCTAGTGCAGAGATGTATTTGAAGTACATGGGCATAGATTATAGAAACAGAGAAATATGATGGCAGATAAAGGCCAAATGGCCCATGTAGTCTGCCCATCCGCAGTAACCATTATCTCTTTCTCCGAGAGATCCCACATGCCTATCCCAGGCCCTTTTGAATTCAGACTAGAGAGTTGTGCGGGGACAGAAATCCCACCCGTCCCCGCCAAAGTCCCACCCGTCCCCGTGAGGAATCCCACCCGTCCCCGCAAGGAATCCCTCCGTCCCCGTGAGGAATCCCCCTGTCCCCACCCGTCCCCGTGAGGAATCCCTCCGTCCCCACCCGTCCCCGTGAGGAATCCCCTCTGTCCCCACCCGTCCCTATAAACTACAGAAATAGTTAATTCATTTAATTATGCTACTGAATTAAAGGCTCTGGTAGAAGCCCGTTTACAAATAAGCAAAAAAACTTTATTAATTTGGAAATATTAATTGGGAAGAATACATACTTTGTAAACGGGTTTCTACCAGAGCCTCTAATGTTTATAAATTTTTATCAACACAACTAATATACTACTTTATCCTAAAGCAAAAAAATATATATATATAATTTTTTTTCCTACCTTTGTTGCCTGGTTTCTGCTTTCCTCATGTTCTCATTCAATTCCTTTCATCCACTGTCTCTCTTCTCTCTGCGTCTTCCATTTGCTCTGTTACTGTGTCTCCCTTTCTCCCCCTTCCAAATTGGTCTGGCATCCATCTTCTTCCCTCCGCTCCCCCCATAGTCTGGCATCTCTGTCTTCTTCCCTGCCAGCGTCTTCTCCCCACTCTCTCTTCCCCATTTCCTTTCAGCGTCCTTCTCCCCCATCGTCTTCCCCATGTGCTTTCAGTGTCCTTCTCCCCCCTCTGTCTTCCCCATGTCCTTTCAGCGTCCTTCTCCCCCGTCTTCCCCATGTCCTTTCAGCGTCCTTCTCCCCCCCGTCTTTCCCATGTGCTTTCAGCGTCCTTCTCCACCCCTTTGTCTTCCCCATGTGCTTTCAGCGTCCTTCTCCACCCCTTTGTTTTCCCCATGTGCTTTCAGTGTCCTTCTCCACCCCTTTGTCTTCCCCATGTCCTTTCAGCGTCCTTCTCCTCCTCCCCATCTTCCCCATGTCCTTTCAGCGTTCTTCTCCACCCCTTTGTCTTCCCCAGTGCTTTCAGCGTCCTTTTCCATCCCCATGTCCTTTCAGCGTCCTTCTCCCCCTCCCCATCTTCCCCATGTCCTTTCAGCATTCTTCTCCACCCCTTTGTCTTCCCCAGTGCTTTCAGTGTCCTTCTCCCCCCTCAGTTTTACCTTAAGCGCCTTTTCCTCTCCACTCCACCTTTCCTCCCTTTCTCCCTCCCTGCCCCTTTGTGGCGCCCGACTGACAACAGAACAGGCCCGACTGACAACAGAACAGGCCCGGTCCAACAAAACTCCCTGCCCTTTAGCCGCGAATCTAAATTACCTTCTTACAGCAGCTGCAGTATTGAAGCTGATGTAAGAAAATAATTTAAATTCGCGGCTACAGGGCAGGGAGGTTTGATGGACCGGGCCTGTTGTCGGTCGGTCAGGGGATCTGGCTGGCTGTGCTGCACCCGGGGCGGATCGCCCCCCGCCTTGTACCACTGCCTTTTCCCTGCCTGCCCTGCCGCAGCACACAGCCGAACAGAAGTCTTCATGATGTCAGCGCTGACGTCGGAGGGAGGGAGGGCTTTGCTTAAGCCCTCCCTCTGACGTCAGCGCTGACATCAGGAAGACTTCCGTTCGGCTATGTGCGGCAGGGCAGGTAGGGATATGAGCCTCGCGGCTGAATACATCCAGCCCCGCAGGAACCCCACGACCCTCGGAGGCGTCCCCACGGGATCCCCGCGACCCTAGGGGGTGTCCCCACGAGATCCCCGTGATCCGAAGGGGGAACCCGCGGGATCCCCGTTGTCCCCGTTCCCGTGCAGCTCTCTAATTCAGACACAGTCTCTGTCTCCACCACCTCTTCTGGGAGACTGTTCCATGCATCTACCACCCTTTCTGTAAAAAAAAGTATTTCCTTTGATTATGCCGGAGCCTCTTAACTTCATCCTATGCCATCATTGCAGAGCTTCCTTTCAAATGAGAGACTCGACTCATTACTTAGGTATTTAAACGTCTCTATCATATCTCCCCTCCTGCCTTTTCTCCAAAGTATACAGATTGAGATCTTTAAGTCTGTCCCCATATGCCTTATGATGATGTGGTGAGTTCAATAGGTTTGCTGGTGCTGGTCTTGGACCAGAGGGCCGCCGTATGAGTGGACTGCTGGGCATGATGGACCACTGGTCTGACCCAGCAGCGGCAATTCTTATGTTCTATCTTAAGCCTACAGATCCTGTGGTAAGGATGTAGCTTGTTCCCCCACTACACACATACACACACAGCCCACATGTTCTGGTTGCTCACGATTAATAATTCCCACAACCAAAATCCAGAGTGTTCCATACTTACCATCACCATCCAAACTGACACAGTGCTGCAACAGAGAACCTGACAGACAGTAGGTCACTACTCACAGTTACATCCTCAATTGCATACATATACAGGCAGAGACACACACTTCATTTGGGGCTAGGGACTGTGAGGTGGCCGGGCAGACACAGAGGGACTCAATTGGGGCAGGTCAGGGATGGGTGTGGAGAGGGCTTTCAAGTGTGTGTAGGAAAAGGTGGCAGCTGAGAGGTTTGTGGGGAAAGGCAGATTGAGACATGGGATCCAGAGAGCTAGGGCCACAGGTTAAAGAAGGACAGATCTGGGTAGACAAAGACTGCATTCAAGCTCACAGCCTCTCATATCAGCTCTCCTCCAGTCAGCAAAGACATGCTGTGGCAGCACTTATTCCCCATTTACAATATTTTTCTAGCATTCCTTGCACATTGATGTGCTATCCTGAATTGCTAATAGATGAGAACAGGGCCGGATTAACCAATAGGCCCAGTAGGCATGTGCCTAGGGCCCGAAATGGTCAGAGGGGCCCAATGAAGGAGGCCCCCTCTGATCGGCAACATGGTCCTCCCCAATCGGCAACGCGGCCCCCCCCATCGACGGAAAGTAATACAAACGAACAACGCAGGTAAGAAAGGCAAGGGGAACTAAGTTTGCAAGTGGTGCTGCTTGCCCAAAGCTTCCCTCTGATGCAGCTTCCTGTTTCCTCCTGGGCGCGTCAGAGGGAAGCTTTGGGCAAGCAGCACCGCTTGCAAAATTACAGTTCCTCTTACCTTACCCACGTTGCTCATTTGTATTACTTTCTGTCGATGGGGGTTGGGGGGCGTGTTGCCGATCTATGCTTGGAGGGGGCGTTGCCATTCTAAAATAAAAAATAGGAGTGAAAGGTGAGTGGTGAGATGGGCCTGGGGTGGAGGGAGAGATAGAAGGGGGCAAGGCAGAGCAGGGCAGATGATGGATGTGGGGAGAAGGGAGACCGAAGGGAGCAGGATAGATGATGGATGTGGGAAGAAAGGGGCAGGGCAGGACAGATGATGGAAGAGGGGAGAAGGGAGCAGGGCAAATGATGGAAGTGGGGAGAACTTGTGCCCACCCCTCACCTCCTCACAACTGCTTATGCTTTCCTACATGCTGGATGGGGGGAAGAAGATAGAGTTAATGAGATAGTGGAGGGGTGAAAGAAAAGGGTGGCAAGCTGTGAGTAGACAGTGAAAAGAGGGAAACTGAGGGCTGAATAGTAAGAAAATTTAATTTAGACAGAGGCAGAAAATAGAGAAGAAAAGGGAAGACAGAGGAGAGAGATGCCAAAGAACGGGGAAGGACACAGAGATATCACATCTGAGTGAAGGAAATGAGAAAAGAGATGCTAAAAACCACGGGGGGGGGGGGGGGGGGGGAAGGAGAGAGATGCCAGACTATGAGAGGAACAGAGGGAAGGTAATGGATGCCAGACCAAGGGGGGAGGGGGTAGGAGCAGAGATGGCAGAGGGAGACAAACATTTTCTGGAAGGGGCAGACAGTGGATGGAAGGAAGGAAGAGAATGATGAGAAGATGAGGAAAACAGAAACCAGACAACAAAGGTAGAAAAAAAATTTCTATTTTATTTATTTATTTTTGCTTTAGGATAAGGTATTATTGTAGCTGTGTTGATAATCGTTTATTAATAGAAAATGGAAATAAGATACTGTTTATTGAACTAATTTTAATACATTTTTTACAAATTCAGAGACCATAACTCCTGTCCTCAGGTCAAGACAAGGATACTGTAACAGCAGTATAGTTTACTGATCTAAAGAAAGAGGTTTTAACCTCTGAAAGCTAAGAAAGAAATGTATTAGTCCAATAAAATGATAGGCACTAAATTTTCTTCCCGCTATACTCCATACCTCCTACCCAAATGCAAAATATAAATTGGTGGGCTTCCCAAAGTCCTGCCAGCTGAAGATCTCTTCCTCTAGGAAGGAAGGGGAGTTTTGTTCAGTGATGTTTGGAGGTTGCATAGAAGAAAAACTGTATACTGGCACCGGTGTGGTAATCTTTGTTTGTTTTGAATTTTAAAATAAAATAAATAAAGTGGAAATAAAGAAGAAAATACATGGGGGAGGGGCATTGTGCGTGGGGCGGGGCAGGGGGCCCAGTGTACTTGTGTTCCTATGGGCCCTCGACGAATTAATCCTGCCCTTAATGGGAACATTGCGCTGTCCCAACACATGCCTCCAAAACACCCCAACCTGCCTTTGGCCGTTTTCAACATTAATGCCACATACATATTTTTCTCTGGCCTATTCTACAACTGCAGTTTAGAGGTTTTAGGTAGTGCTGCCCAATTCACGATTCGAATCAGTTCACCGATTCACTTCGGGTGAATCGATTCGAATCGATTTAAAATACCAAAAAATCAGCTTCCTGATTCGGACCCTCCCCCTCGCCCCCTAAAGCAGGAGCGGCAGCGCCGCTCTTGCTGGCCGACCGCTGCTGCACCTGCTTTAGAGGGTGAGGAGGGAGGGTCAGTCGGGAAGTGCTTCTGTCGGCTTCCTCCCCTGGCATCCAATTTCCCATCCTGGCGTCAGGCTTTCCCCCTGGCCTCCCGCTTCTCCCCTGGCCTCCCCCCACCGTTTACCTTATAGGTGAAGCCTGCAGAGCAGATTGCGGTACTAGCGTCTTTGCAAACTGCTTCAAGGCTGTTTCCTCCGTTGCGATTTTGCCTCTGACGTCAGAGGAGGGGCTGGACTGCAGCAGAGGAAACAGCTCAAAGCAGTTTGCAAAGACGCTAGTACCGCGATCTGCTCTGCAGGCTTCACCTATAAGGTAAACAGTGCGGGGAGGCCAGGGGGAATACGGAGTCCTTCCCGGGGAGGGGGGGTGCGCTGTCCGGGGTGGGGCAGGCCTTCAGGGAGATAGGCCTTCAAGGGGGGGGGGACAGGCCTTCAAGGGGGGACAGGCCTTCAAGGGGGGGCAGGCCTTTAAGGGGGGGACAGGCCTTCAAGGGGGGGCAGGCCTTTAAGGGGGGGGACAGACCTTCAAAGGGGGGACAGGCCAGGGATGGTGGCATAGGCCTTAAGGGGGGGGACAAGCCTTCAAAGTAGGGCAGGCCTTCAAGGCGGGGACAGGCCTTCAGGAGTGGAGTGCAGGCCTTAGGGGGGACAGACCTTCAGGGGAGGGGGCCCTGGTGTAGAAGTACATGGAGGGAGGGAAGGGGGGGGGTTTCAAAGAGACGTGCATATGCCAGAATTTGGGGGGAAGAAATAATGGGATTTATGGGAAATAATGAGAGGGAGAGAGATGATGGACAATGGGATTTAGGGAGGGAAGGAACAGAAAGGGAGAGAAGTTGGACACAAGGGATGGTGTGGAGGGGGGATAGAGAGACTGGATAGGAGGGTAGTTGGGAAAAGAAAGGGAGAGATGGTGGACCCTGGGGTAGTGGGGAAGCAGAGAGAGATCCTGGATGAAAGGGTAGTTAAGAAAAGGTGGGTCTGTGGATGGAGACGAAAAAAAAGAAAGATGCCAGACCTCCGGGGGAGGACAGAGATGGCAGATGGATGGTTAGCAGGGAGAAAGAAAAAAGAAGGAGACCCTGGCAAGCAAGTTATCGGAAGACAACCAGAGCCTGGGACCAACAAGATTTGAATAATGATCAGACAGCAAAAGGTAGAAAAACTAATTTTATTTTCTGTTTTGTGATTACAATATGTCAGATTTGAAACGTGTATCCTGCCAGAGCTGGTGTTAGACCGCAAACATGAGCTAGAATTTAACAGAGAGAGGTAAGGTCTTTTTTGTTTGTTTATTTTGTTTACACCACAGCGCCAGTGTAGTTAGGAGAAGGCAAAGGGGGTGAAGAGGCTATAAAATAAACCCACCAGGATGTTTGAAAAAAACATTCATTTGGGCAGGAAAATCGAATCGAGAAACCAATTCAATAGGCTAAATCGAATAGAATTGAAATTTTTTTTCCTGAATTGGGTAGCACTACTTTTAGGAGTTTGGTCATGCATGGGGAAGAATATCCATGTTTAAAACCCAAATTGTGCTTCTAAAATGACAGCCATAATGGCTAAAAGCAGTAAGAGTTGTTCTATAGCAAGCAGGTGGAGAAGTTGAAACTATTTTTTTTCCATCTGACCAATAGGTTTTTGAAGGTCTATATCCGTCTTAACAGTGAGTATAAATAAGTATACCTGGAAATGTAATGAGGGCAAGTTGGTCTCCAGCCACTAATGAGCCAGATGACATTTAAGTTCCTCCAGCCACTAAGGAGCCAGGTAACATTCAAGTTCCTTGGGAAAGGAGTGAGGTCATGGGCCTGCAACCTTAGGTGATGGAGATCCCTTGCTGCCATAAGTATAGCGGCCGCGTCTAATTTAACCCGATTCTCTAACCGGCGCTGTACCATGGACGCCGGTTACAGAATCAGGGTTTAGTGTAGGACCGATTCTGTATAGGACACCTCTCCTGGGCGTCCTATACAGAATCAGGGCCCTAGAGTCAAGTACAGTTTGTCTTTTCCTGTATTGCACCTTTTTTTTGTAACTTGCTCCCTTTTTCTCTCTCTGCTTTGAATCTTCCTATCTCAAATTTCAAGCTGAACTGAAGACCTACCTGTATCTACAGGCCTTTGGCTAGGTGTTTGGAACTGTGGGATTTGTGCCTTCTATTTGAATCATGCACTTATATTTTTCTGTTTGGCTCTCCCTTCAATGACTTTCTTTCTTTTTTTCTGGTTTCTTCTGCCCTATCTGTGATTTTGACATTTGATTCTTCACTCTTGTTTGAGTTGTAACCCCGCTTTGATGAATTTGAAAGGTGATAATTAGGTGCCAAAATAAACACATGGAAATTATTTCTTATTACCGTAAATTTCATGCATTTTAAAGCAGAAAATTTAACTTGCAAATGTAGTTTCAGTTGGTTTGCATGAGTAATTTACAGCAATACTTTCATTAATTTTGCATTTCACATTTGCCACCAACATAAGTCCAACTTCTATAATTGCTGAAACTTGGAATATTGAGAATACTGTGGTTGAAGAGCAAGCACACCATGAAGTGAAAAACCAGCACCAGCTTCATGAAAGCTTTTAAAGAAACCAGCCAAGGAGATGAGGCATCTCTTATTCCTGCAGACAAGCCTCTTGAAATTGAAAAGGTACATCTTTAATCTTAATGTTTCTACAGTACAAGATTTAGGGCTCTATTTACCAACATGTATTCATAGCTGAATGTATTCTACATTATCCCAGGACAAGCAGGCAGAATATTCTTGACTGATGGGTGACGGCACCGACGGAGCCCCGGTACGGACAATTTTAGAGTGATTGCACTCTAAGAACTTGGAAAGTTCTAGTAGACCGCACCGCACACGCGCGAGTGCCTTCCCGCCCGACAGAGGCGCGCGGTCCCCAGTTTCTTAGTTTCCGCGGAGCTAAGAAGACGCGTTTCCTCAACGGCCGTTGAAGAAATTTTTTCAATCTTCCCGCTCGCGTAAACCTTTGTTGAAATAAAGGTTTCTTTATTTCTTTTGTTTTTCTTTAAAAAAAAAAAATAAATAAACTAACTTTAGTTGTTTTCTTTTCATTTTTCGTTTCGCCCCGGCGGGGCCTGTTGCCACAATCGAAGCCTCGGCCTTCGATTTGGCAGAGGCTGTCTTTACTTTCATGCCCCCTCAGCCCGGGTTTAAAAAGTGCCAGCGGTGCGCTAGGCCAATCTCACTGACAGACCCGCATAACTGGTGTCTGCAGTGTCTTGGTCCCGACCATCAAACGTCCACTTGCACCAGCTGTGCAACTTTGAAAAAGAGAACACTTAAAAACCGCCAAATCCAACAGCGGTTACTCTTCAGTGCCGAGATGTCCGATTCCACCGTACCGGCACCGACATCGGTTCCATCTCAATCGGCACCGACTTCATCGACACCGCGCGATACCGCGCCGGCGTCGCATCCAGCAGGTAAGCCGGCTAAGAAGCCTTCCCCGCTGGAGCGTCCTCCGGTCTCCACTGCAGTGAGTCCAATCCTGCCGACCTCGAGGCGCCCACGGAAGTGCTCCGCTCCGATTGAAGTTAGCCCCTCGACATCGGGTTCTTCGTCGGAGTGTCGAGCAGCACCCAAGGTACCGCAGAAGAAAAAAGCGGTACCGGTGCCTTCGCTGGACGAGCGTATTGCCACCGTTCTGCAGGTACAGCTGAGAGAGCAACTCCAACAGCTACTTCCTGCTCTTATACCCCAGAACCTTCCAGTTCCGGTCCGGTCGGAGCCACCGGTACCGATGGTGGAACGCCCTCTTTTATCGGCATCCACTTTGTCGGTACCGGTTCTTACCACCTCATCGACTTCGATGCCGATTTTAGCTCCAGAACCTAAATCTCACCACCAGGCGGTACAAACCTCGGTACCAGCACAACAGGTTGCATCGCCTGGTACCGTATCCATGAGGTCGGGCAAGTCCACCCATAAAACCCGACACCTGGAACCCTCCACACCAGAGTCTCGACACCATGGCTCTCAGGTTAGGGATCCTGATTTATGGGGCGATTCTGAAGAGCCCTTTCTGTCTGAAGGTGAATGCTCTTCTGATGAGGAGGAACGCCTTGTTACAAATCCCTCTTCTCACCTGGATTCCACATCTTTTCCATCTTTCTTAAAAGAAATGTGTAAATCTTTGTCTATTCCCTTGAGGCTGAGTCAAAGAAATCTAAGGCATTTCTTGATGCATTGGACTTTGACCAGCCTCCAAGGGAATTTCTTAAACTTCCTCTCCATGATATTTTGAGAGAAACGTTTTATAAAAACCTAGAGACTCCCCTGACTGTCCCAGGAGCCCCTCGTAAACTGGACTCATTATACAGGGTAATTCCTATTCCTGGGTTTGATAAACCTCAGCTCCCGCATGAATCTCTTTTGGTGGAGTCCACCTTAAAGAAATCAGCGGGAGCTAATGTGTATGCCTCAGTCCCTCCTGGCAGAGAAGGAAAATCAATGGACAAATTTGGCAAGCGTTTATATCAAAACGCCATGCTAGCCAACAGATCAGGAAACTATGCTTTTCATTTCTCATTTTATTTAAAGCATTTAATCCAAACAATATCTGCTTTTGAGAAATATCTTCCTGATCGCAAAAAATCTAATTTTCATGCTTGTGCTTCCTCTCTTCTCCAGTTGAGGAAGTTTCTAGTAAGGTCAATTTATGATACCTTCGAATTGACTTCTAGGGCCACGGCTATGTCAGTGGCTATGCGCAGGTTGGCATGGCTCAGGGTCTCAGAACTAGAGGTAAACCACCAAGACCGTCTAGCAAATGCGCCTTGCTTAGGGGATGAGCTGTTTGGTGATTCCATGGATTCCACGACACAAAAACTATCGGCACATGAGACACGTTGGGATACTCTCCTAAAGAATAAAAAGAAGACTCCCCCTACTAGGCCTTTCCGACAACAATCGGCCTACCAACGCCGCTATGCTGCTCGCCCCTTACCTCAGGCTACTCAACAGCCTAGATGTCAGCGACAACAACAGCAACGTCAACCTCCGAGGCCGACGCAACAGCAACAGAAACCTCCTCCACCTCAAAAGTCTACCCAGCCCTTTTGACGTGTTTCTCCAGAGCATAGCCAATATTCCACCATCTGCCCATCTTCCTCAACCGATAGGAGGGCGCCTGACCTATTATCTCAGCCGTTGGGAGATCATTACATCCGATCAATGGGTCCTCAACATCATCCGCCATGGCTACTCTCTCAACTTCCAGACTTGTCCCAATCAAAGTCTGCCAAAAGAGTCTGCTTTGAACACTCCTCAAACCTCTCTCCTTATTCAAGAGGTTCAATCCTTCCTTCTTCTGAACGCCATAGAAGAAGTTCCTCTAGATCAGAAGGGACAGGGATTTTACTCCCGTTATTTCCTAGTTCCAAAGAAAACAGGAGATCTCAGGCCCATATTAGATCTTCGAGATCTCAACAAATGCTTGGTCAAGGAGAAATTCAAGATGCTTTCTTTAGCAACTCTTTATCCTCTTCTCAATCAGGGCGAATGGCTATGCTCCCTCGACCTCAAGGAGGCATACACTCATATTCCCATCCATCTAGCCTCCAGACAGTATCTCCGCTTCATGATCAACCACTGTCATTACCAATACAAAGTTCTCCCCTTCGGGCTTGCTTCATCTCCAAGAGTGTTCACCAAATGTCTGATTGTGGTAGCTGCTTTCCTTCGTTCACATCATCTTCAGATTTTCCCTTACCTGGACGATTGGTTGATAAAGGCCAATTCTCCTCAAACAGTGCTACTGGCCACCAATCAAACCATCTTGTTCTTACAGTTTCTGGGGTTCGAGATCAATTTTCCCAAATCTCATCTCATCCCCACTCAGAGACTTCAATTCATTGGAGCGGTGCTGGACACAGTCCTCATGAGAGCATTCCTGCTGTCCAACCGTCTCCACACTCTTCAAGTTCTTTGTCAGCAGGTTCTTCCTCAAAGTTCCATCTCTGCCAAACAAATGATGATACTATTGGGACACATGGCTTCAACGGTTCATGTCACCCCTCTGGCACGTCTTCACCTGCGCACACCTCAATGGACCCTAGCTACCCAGTGGTCCCAAGCGACGGATCCTTGCTCACGACACATATCTGTGACATCATCTCTTTGTCAATCTCTACAATGGTGGTTGATATCCTCAAATCTCTCCAGAGGTCTTCTATTCCATCTTCCTCCTCATCAACTGGTCATCACCACCGACGCTTCCCCTTATGCATGGGGAGCTCATTTGAACGAATTCCAAACTCAAGGATTATCCCAGGACAAGCAGGCAGGTATTCTCACTAGTGGGTGATGTCATCAGACAGAGCCCCGGTACGGACGTCTCACAAGCACGTGTTGCTTGTAGAAACTTAAAGTTTCTAGATGCCCGCACCGCGCATGCGCCGGTGCCTTCCTACCCGGAGATCCGGGCGTGTCTCCTCAGTTCTTTCTTTTCCGCGGAGCTGAGAAGTTCAACTTCTTCATGCGCTAGCTGAATTCAGTTAAATTTGCCTTCCTTGTCCGCGTTTTCGCTTTTCTTTAATTACAGTTAACAGTTCTTTTCTTTTTCAGTAAAAAAAAAAAAAAAAAGAAGATTATTTCCTCCGGCGGGTCGAACGGGCCGGCCACGTGGCTCAGGCCCACGGGCTTCGACCTCGCGGCGGAGATTTTCCGGCCTATGTCCCGGCCAATCACCGGGTTTAAAAAGTGCAGCAAGTGCCAACGCGCGATTTCACTCACGGACCCTCACTGGCGCTGTTTGCAGTGTTTGGGCCCTGACCACATCCCGAAATCGTGCAGGCCTTGCTCGACCCTTACGGCACGCTCATTCAAGCGGCGTTGCCTATTGTGGGAATCGATGTTCAAGATGGACGCAGCTAAGGATCCCTCAGCCTCCACTTCATCTGATACCTCCCCGGTTCGGGCGAAACCGGCATCGACCCCTCCTGCATCGAGTGTGGTGAAACCGGCATCGCTCACCCCGACACCATCCACGAGCTCGACGTCGGTGCCTGCCCCGGTCTCCTCGGTTCAGGTACCTCTTCCTTCCACAGTGCCACCAATGGTCATCAAAGTGCCGAAAGCTACTAAGCAGAAGCACTCGGCCTCGAAGGAGCGCGATGTCCGTGCAGGAGGACCCCCTTTCGGTGCGGATCCCTCCTTATCGGCTTCGCTACGGTCCGTGCTGGAAGCTCAATTCGTTGAGCTCATGCAGACCATCGGACCCGGGCTCATCGCTGCCATACAGGGTGACCTCCCGGTACCGGTCCAAAGGGGCGGTCCGCCCCCTCCCCCTCCCCCACACCGTTCGACCTCGACAACCGACGAGGACGAACGGGGGAGGGCGGCGATGCCCGCGCGGCAAGCCTCGCTTACCGATATGCCGCCATTAGAACCCATTACGCCTCCGCGCCAACATGGGACCAGACCTCCGATCGATACTCGAAGCCCTGGGCATAGTCAGGAAGAGTTCTTCCGTACTCCTTACCAGACTTGGGTAGCATCGCAAGAACCCGCATCGCAAACCCAGTTGCGATCCACTGCTTCCAGCCCTATCCACTTGGGGGCCTCGGGAGACCATGCGATGCACAGACGATCCCGATCCCCGTCCCGCCACCGAGACGGGCACCGATCGAGACACTCATCCTGGCACTCCTCACGCCATTCGGAGGTGTCACCGCAGAAAAAACTGCAACGTAGGGGATACTCCTCATCAGAGGTGTCCCCTCCGAGGGGCCCGGAGTACGAGGAGACACCGGTGCCCGATTCTCCTTGTCACTCCCCGATGCCCACGGACCTGGAGGCCTCCTCCTCCTCCAGCCCGTCCCACAGACCGACGCTGGCGGAACAATTGTCCTTCTCATCATTCCTCCGACAAATGGCGGATGATCTGGACGTGACCCTTGACACGGGCTCCCGATACTCCAAAGAGTATCTGGACACCATGCATTTACCTAACCCTCCAACGGAGTCGCTTCGGCTCCCCTTGCATAAATTACTGGACCAGACCTTCATGCAGTGCTTCGAAACACCGTATTCCATACCGGCGATCCCCAGCAAACTCGATGCTCGATACCGCATCGTGCACCATAAAGGGTTCGAGGGCCCTCAACTCTCCCACCAATCCCTACTGGTCGAGTCCTCCCTTAAACGCTCTCATCCCTCCCAGGTCTACGCCTCTGTACCGCCGGGCCGAGAGGGGAGAACGATGGACAAATTTGGTAGAAAATTCTACCAAAACTCCATGATGGCGTCACGGGTGCTAAACTACAACTTCTTTTTCTCTTCCTATCTGGAGTTCTTCTTGCCGGTGCTCCGCAAGTTCACTCCGTTCATAGACAACCAAGCTCGATTCGAGTTCGAGGAAGTGGTAGCCTCCCTCTCCCAATTACGCCTCCAGCTGATGCAATCCTCCTTCGATGCATTCGAACTCTCGGCACGCGCCGCCGCAAGCGCGGTAGCTATGCGTCGCCTGGCATGGCTCCGTACTATCGATATGGATCCCAACCTACAGGACAGACTCGCCAACGTACCATGTGCTGGAACTGACCTGTTCGATGAGTCTATCGAAACTGTTACCAAGAAGCTGTCGGATCATGAAAAATCCTTTCAATCCATCCTGCGGCCCAAACCCAAACCTCAACAGTCTCGACCTTCCAGGCCACCCCTGATTTACCAGCGGCGTTACATGCCCAGACAAACGCCTGCTGCGAGACAGCCTGCGAAGAGACAACCTCCCCAGAAGTCTCAGCAAAAACCTCAGCCACCGGCTGTACCTAAGGCTCCCCAGCCCTTTTGACGCCCCTCCCGGGAGCATAACCTCGGCCTCTCCCATAGGGGGCCGCCTCCATCTTTTTTACCATCGATGGGAGGCCATAACCACGGACCTATGGGTCCTCACCATCATAAGAGAAGGATACTCTCTTCAATTCCACCGGGTCCCCCCGGACCATCCTCCAAGAGAGTATCCTTCAAGCTCGACGCAGACCGCCCTTCTTCTTCAGGAAGTCCAAACCTTAATTCAGCTTCGGGCTGTCGAGCCGGTCCCGTCAGACCAATTGAACCGAGGATTTTACTCCCGGTACTTCCTCGTCCCGAAGAAAACGGGCGACCTGCGACCCATTTTAGACCTTCGGGCCCTCAACAAGTTCCTGGTCAAAGAGAAGTTTCGCATGTTGACTTTGGCTTCTCTATACCCCCTCCTCGAGCAGAACGACTGGTTATGCTCCCTGGATCTCAAGGAGGCCTACACTCACATCCCCATTCACCCGGCCTCCCGAAAGTTCCTCAGATTTCGGGTGGGAAATCTGCACCTACAGTATCGAGTGCTACCATTCGGCCTATCTTCATCCCCCAGAGTCTTCACAAAGTGCCTGGTGGTAGTGGCCGCAGCACTCCGGGACAGGGGTCTACAGGTGTTCCCATACCTCGACGACTGGCTCATCAAGGCCCCGTCAGCCCCAGAGGTCACTTCGGCGGCCTTGGCTACAACCTACTTCCTCCAGAATTTGGGCTTCGAGATCAACTTCTCCAAGTCTCATCTACAACCCACCCAGTCCCTCCCCTTCATCGGAGCGGTCCTGGACACCACCCGACTCCGAGCATTCCTGCCTCGGCAACGCATGGAGTCTCTTCTTCATCTCAGCCAGTCGGTGTCTACTCGCCAAACCCTACCGGCGAGACAACTGATGGTGCTCCTGGGCCATATGGCCTCCACAGTACATGTGACACCCTTTGCCAGACTCCACCTCAGGATCCCCCAGTGGACCCTGGCATCACAGTGGAATCAGACGTCCGATCCACTATCCAAACGCATCTTAGTCACACCTGCTCTTCGGCAGTCTCTACTTTGGTGGATGACATCTTCGAATCTATCCAGAGGTTTGCTGATGCACTCTCCCCCCCATCAGAAAGTTCTCACAACCGATTCGTCGAATTACGCATGGGGGGCCCACCTGGAGGGTCTCCGCACCCAAGGATTCTGGACCAGTGCGGAAAGACTACACCAAATCAATCTACTGGAACTCAGAGCCATCTTCAATGCGCTCCAAGCTTTCCAACACCTACTCCACGACATGGTAATCCTCATTCGCACAGACAATCAGGCCGCCATGTATTATATCAACAAGCAAGGAGGCACGGGCTCGGCCCTCCTTTGCCAGGAAGCTCTACGAGTCTGGGACTGGGCGGTGCGCCACAACACCCTACTCAGAGCAGTATACATCCAGGGGGAGAACAACGTCTTAGCAGACAAACTAAGCCGTCTGCTACAACCGCACGAATGGACTCTCCATTCCAGCCCCCTTCATCAAATCTTCACGCAATGGGGGACGCCTCAGATAGACCTCTTTGCGGCTCCCCACAACGCCAAACTGCCTCAGTTTTGCTCCAGGATCTACACTCCTCATCGCCTCGAGGCAGATGCTTTTCTACTGAACTGGGGGAAACGATTTCTATATGCGTTCCCACCATTCCCGCTGATCCAGAAGACTCTGGTCAAGCTGAAACTCGAACGGGCCACCATGATTCTAATAGCTCCTCGGTGGCCCAGACAACCTTGGTTCTCCCTCCTACTTCAACTCAGCAGCAGGGAACCAGTACCACTTCCAGTGTTTCCTTCACTACTTACTCAACATCAAGGATCACTACTTCATCCCAACCTGCAGTCTCTCCACCTGACAGCTTGGTTCCTCTCAACGTAACCCCTCACCAATTCTCACAAGAAGTGAGGGAGATCTTGGAAGCTTCCAGGAAGCCCGCCACTCGACAATGCTACTCCCAGAAATGGACCAGATTCTCCTCATGGTGTGTTTCTAAGTCAAAGGAACCTCAGCGAGCTTCCTTATCCTCCGTGCTGGACTATCTCCTACACCTATCTCAATCTGGGCTCAAGTCCACATCCATACGAGTCCACCTGAGTGCTATTGCGGCGTTCCACCAGCCCCTACAAGGGAAACCCCTCTCGGCCCATCCGGTGGTCGCCAGATTTATGAAAGGACTCTTCCATGTTAACCCTCCTCTCAAACCACCCCCAGTAGTTTGGGACCTCAATGTAGTCCTTTCCCATCTCATGAAGCCCCCGTTTGAACCACTCAACAGGGCCCCTCTGAAGTATCTCACCTGGAAAGTGCTTTTCCTTGTAGCCCTTACGTCCGCTCGCAGAGTCAGCGAACTCCAGGCATTGATGGCGGATCCACCATTCACAGTATTCCACCATGACAAGGTGGTCCTCCGCACTCACCCGAAATTCCTGCCTAAGGTGGTCTCCGAATTTCATCTCAACCAATCCATTGTACTTCCAGTATTCTTCCCTAAGCCTCATTCTCACCACGGAGAATCGGCCCTTCACACTCTAGACTGTAAACGTGCCTTGGCTTTCTACCTGGATCGCACCAAGCCACACAGAACCACTCCTCAACTTTTTGTCTCCTTCGATCCTAACAAGTTGGGAAGACCCGTATCAAAGCGCACCATCTCTAATTGGATGGCGGCTTGTATCTCTTTCTGCTATGCCCAGGCTGGATTATCACTTCCTTGTAAGGTCACAGCCCATAAGGTCAGAGCAATGGCAGCCTCAGTAGCATTCCTCAGATCAACACCAATCGAGGAAATTTGCAAGGCTGCCACCTGGTCCTCGGTTCACACATTCACCTCACATTATTGTCTGGATACCCTCTCCAGACGGGATGGACAGTTTGGCCAAACAGTATTGAAAAATTTATTCTCTTAAGTCGCCAACTCCCCCTCCATCCCACTGAGGTTAGCTTGGAGGTCACCCACTAGTGAGAATACCTGCCTGCTTGTCCTGGGATAAAGCAATGTTACTTACCGTAACAGTTGTTATCCAGGGACAGCAGGCAGCTATTCTCACGTCCCACCCACCTCCCCTGGGTTGGCTTCTCAGGCTAGCTACCTGAACTGAGGAGACACGCCCGGATCTCCGGGTAGGAAGGCACCGGCGCATGCGCGGTGCGGGCATCTAGAAACTTTAAGTTTCTACAAGCAACACGTGCTTGTGAGACGTCCGTACCGGGGCTCTGTCTGATGACATCACCCACTAGTGAGAATAGCTGCCTGCTGTCCCTGGATAACAACTGTTACGGTAAGTAACATTGCTATTTGGACAACACAAGAAAAGAAGCATCACATCAATTTTCTGGAACTCAGAGCGATGTTTTATGCTCTCAAGGCCTTCCAACATCTTCTCTTTCCTCAAGTCCTCCTGTTGTGCACAGGCAATCAAGTTGCCATGTACTACATCAACAAACAGGGCGGAACAGGCTCTCGTCTCTTATGCCAGGAAGCCCAAAAAATCTGGTCTTGGGCCACAGCACGCCACTTATTTCTAAAAGCGATCTACATTCAGGGAGAACAGAATTCTCTTGCGGACAAGCTGAGCAGAATTCTCCAACCTCACGAGTGGACACTCGATCCTTCAATTCTACAGTCCATCTTCACTCAGTGGAGCACTCCTCAGATAGACCTTTTTGCAGCTCCTCACAATCACCAGCTGCCCCTCTTCTGCTCAAGACTATACTCTCCCCACCGTCTGGCAGCGGATGCATTTCTCCTCGATTGGTCAAATCTGTTCCTATACGCTTTCCCTCCTCTGCCTCTCATGTTGAGAACATTGTTCAAGCTCAAGAGGGAGGGAGCCACCATGATTCTGATTGCTCCACGGTGGCCCAGACAACATTGGTTCTCCCTTCTACTTCAACTCAGTTCCAGGGAACCTTTTCTTCTTCCTCTGTATCCTTCTCTGCTTACGCAACATCAGGAGACCCTTCTGCATCCCAACCTCCAATCTCTGCACCTGACAGCTTGGTTTCTCTCGGGATGACTTCACATGATTCTCTCCTATCTCAGCCTGTTCGTTCGATTCTGGATGCTTCCAGAAAGCCTGCCACTCTGCAATGTTACCATCAAAAGTGGACAAGGTTCTCTTCTTGGTGTCTTCGTCATCATCATGATCCCACGTCCCTTGCGGTAGAGACTTTGTTGGATTACCTACTTTTTCTGTCTGACTCTGGCCTTAAATCTACGTCCATCAGAGTCCATCTCAGCGCTATTGCGGCTTTTCATGAGCCAGTCCATGGGAGACTCCTTTCAGCTCATCCCCTGGTGTCCAGGTTTATGCGAGGTCTTTTCAATGTGAAACCACCTCTTAAAGCACCTCCTGTTATCTGGGATCTCAATGTGGTTCTATCCGCTTTGATGAAACCTCCATTTGAACCTTTGGCTACTACCACTTTCAAGTTTCTCACTTGGAAGGTACTTTTCCTTATAGCTCTCACCTCTGCCAGGAGGGTCAGTGAGCTCCATGCACTAGTTTCTGACCCACCTTTCACAGTCTTTCATCATGATAAGGTGGTTCTACGTACACATCCAAAGTTTCTCCCTAAGGTTGTTTCTGAGTTCCATATCAACCAATCGATTGTATTGCCTGTTTTCTTTCCGAAACCTCATTCTCATTCTGGAGAACAGGCTCTTCATACTTTGGACTGTAAACGGGCATTAGCTTACTATTTAGACCGTACTAAGCCCCACAGATCTTCACCCCAACTTTTTTTGTCCTTTGACCCTAATAAATTGGGACATCCTGTTTCTAAACGTACGCTATCTAATTGGCTTGCAGCGTGCATTTCATTCTGTTATGCTCAGGCTGGACTGACACTGGAAGGTTCTGTCACGGCCCATAGAGTCCGAGCTATGGCAGCATCTGTAGCTTTCCTCCGTTCCACTCCCATTGAGGAAATCTGCAAGGCTGCCACTTGGTCCTCAGTTCATACTTTTACATCTCATTATTGTCTGGATGCTTTCTCCAGACGGGATGGTCACTTCGGCCAATCTGTTTTGCAAAATTTGTTTTCCTAATGGCCAACCTTCCCACCATCCCTCTTTTTGTTAGCTTGGAGGTCACCCATCAGTCAAGAATATGCTGCCTGCTTGTCCTGGGATAAAGCACAGTTACTTACCGTAACAGGTGTTATCCAGGGACAGCAGGCAGATATTCTTGCGTCCCTCCCTCCTCCCCGGGTTGGCTTCTTAGCTGGCTTATCCTAACTGGGGACCGCGCGCCTCTGTCGGGCGGGAAGGCACTCGCGCGTGCGCGGTGCGGTCTACTAGAACTTTCCAAGTTCTTAGAGTGCAATCACTCTAAAATTGTCCGTACCGGGGCTCCGTCGGTGCCGTCACCCATCAGTCAAGAATATCTGCCTGCTGTCCCTGGATAACACCTGTTACGGTAAGTAACTGTGCTTTCTGGTTTGTTAATGCCATTTAATAGACATTAAATAATCATAAACCTACTTATCCTCAACAGAGTCTATTTACTAAGTATGAGGGTAATTTTATAACAAGTCACCTATGGGCAGATCAAAAGTGCTTAATACAAGAATACAATGGTTTTCTATCTTTAAAAAATTACTCCAGAAAAGCTGCAGAAATTACTTCTCAAGTGAAGCCAAGGACATAGGAGTAGATTAAAGGTTTGTGCATACAATCTTGTCCTCAACAAATGATCTTTAGAACTGTTAATCACTAACTCTGAACTTTGTTAATTCCACTCAATCTGTAACATCTTTTAATCATTGTAAACCGCATAGAACTTCACGGTCCTGCGGTACATAAACTGTTGTTATTATTATTATTATAAAATATAAGCCTATTTTATACAATCTCAGCTTGCATAGCAATTCTGCCCACTCTTCACCCATATTGCTCCTCTAAACAAGCCTACACCCACTGAGTGTGCTTTTATGCCTGGGATAACTTTACAGTATGTTTTACATGTGCTTACTGGCATATATGAGCAAGAAGGTTTAATTAAATTACTCTCCATGGGTTTAACTCATAACATTAATGTGCATTAACACATTAGTCCCCTAATTAAGAACATAAGAATTGCCCTACTGGGATAGACTGACGAAGGTCCATCAAGCTCAGTGTCCTGTTTCCAACAGTGGCCAAACCAGATCCCAAGTACAAAAGTCCCACTATACGCAAAAGAGCCTATTTGCTAAGTAAGAGGGCAATTTTATAACAAGTCAGCTTTATGGAAGACCAAAAATACACTTATGCCAAAAACACTATCTTTATAAAATTACCCCAGAAAAGCTGCAGAAATTGCTGCTAAAATGAAGCAGCAGACATTTGAACAAATGTAAAAGTTTGTGCATAAATTACATGCCCTTGTATTTTATAAAATCTCAGCTTACACAGCAATTCTGCCCACAGTCCTCATTTGGATTCCATGATTCTGTCCTTTCCTGGTTTGCTTCCTACCTTTCCTAACGCACCTTTAGTGTAAGTGTTGGAGCCTCTTCAGCTGCAACTCCCCTAGCGGTTGGTGTACCCCAGGGTTCTATCTTAGGACCTCTTTTCTCTACACCTCTTCCCTCGGTGCCCTGATCTCCTCCCATGGCTTCCAGTATCACCTTTATGCTGATGATCTCTTGTTGTAAACTGCCTAGAACTGAAAGGTATTGGTGGGATATAAGATACCAATGTAATGTAATGTAATAGTGTCAACTCCCGTAAACAGACCAGAGAGGTGAATAAATTGAGGTTCTAATGCTTGCACAACCGCCATAGTCACCTCCTGTACCAATTCAGGTGAATGGAGTGTAGTAGCAGTGGCAGTTGGATCAGTCTCTTATGTAGGTATGAGCATCGGAGCTTATACCAGCTTGAAGCTTCATAGCCTTGAAACCCCCCCCCTAGTATAACATATAATAGGCAAGCTTGGTTGTTCCTTCAAAATATTAAGTGATGGGAAACCAGCCTTAATAGCGTGTTGGAGTTATATCCACTTAAAACATTGTAAGAATGGCAAGGCGAATTTCTGCTGCAAAGACTGAAATGACTTCAAACATCTTGACTCATCACATGTTGCAGGGTTCTAATTCCTGCTTGCATCCAAACTTGAAGGATCATAGAGCCATTAATGGTAATTGCAGGATTCAGCCATAGGGATATTTGCTTGGAGCTTTTAGTATAAGTAACGAGTAAGTCATCCAAAAACATCAATGCTTACCACATGGATTTAAAGACTTCATTGTCCCTATATATATATATATTTATGGAATTCATATACCTGTCAAATGACTAAGTTGACCATTATCAAACAAACCACAGTGGAGATTTGCAAAAGCGTTGATGTGCAGTTTATTCAACATATTTGTGGGAGATCTGACTCAGGGGCTTCACATTATCTGAATCAGGGTAAAATCACATTATTCGCCGATGATACCAAACTATGCAACATAGTAAGTGAGAACACTTTACCAGACAGTATGACGCAGGACCTACTTCTATTGGAACACTGGTCCTTGACTTGGCAGCTAAACTTCAATGCTAGAAAATGTAAGGTCATGCACCTCGGCAGCAGGAATCCATGCAAAACTTACACACTTAATGGTGAAACCTTAGTTAGGACCAAGGCGGAACGTGATTTGGGGGTGATCATTAGCGAAGACATGAAGACTGCCAATCAAGTGGAGAAGGCTTCATCAAAGGCAAGACAAATGATGGGTTGTATCTGAAGAAGCTTTATCAGCCGGAAGCCCGAAGTTATAATGCCGTTGTACAGATCCATGATGAGGCCTCATCTGGAATATTGTGTACAATTACCAAAAAGATGTGCTGAGAGTTGAGTCGGTTCAAAGAATGGCCACCAGGATGGTCTCGGGACTCAAAGACCTCCCGTATGAGGAAAGGCTGAATAAATTGCAACTATACTCACTCGAAGAACATAGAGAGAGAGGAGACATGATAGAGACGTTTAAATATATCACCGGCCGAATTGAGGTGGAGGATGATATCTTCTTTTTTAAAGGTCCCTCGGCCACAAGAGGACATCCGCTGAAAATCAGGGGTGGGAAATTTCATGGCGACACCAGGAAGTTCTTCTTCACCGAAAGGGTGGTCGATTGTTGGAATGAACTTCCACTTCAGGTGATTCAGGCCAGCAGCGTGCCGGATTTTAAAAGGAAATGGGATACACATGTGGGATCTCTAGGGGGGTAAAAATGTAGATGGGATACACATGTGGTATCTCTAAGGGGGTAAATTCAAGGGGGTGGGGTTGTTAGAGTGGGCAGACTTGATGGGCTATGGCCCTTTTCTGCCGTCATCTTCTATGTTTCTATGTCTGTGCGGTGGCTCGACACGCATGTGTTTCGGCCAATGTGGCCTGCCTCAGGAGCCTTATTCAAAATATTCAATAACATGAATGATGTAGCCTATAGTGAATGATACACCTCATGGAGGTGTTATGGATTCAAATAAAGACACTTAACTTTTTTGTAATTTTGCCATAGCAATTCTAGGTGTCTTTCCCAACCATATGAATTTGGTAAGCAATCTATTAATCTGTTTATAACAACCCTCTGGAATGCTCATGTAATACTGTATGACTGGGGCCATTATCATTTTTACCGTTTGGATCCTGCCCCACCAGGAAAGATACAAGGGACTCCATTTCTCACACAATCCCTGTATTTTGGAGAGAAGACACTTTTCATTTGTTGACATGATGTCATCCACACTGTGAAGGAGCATTACTCCCAGATATTTAATACCTTTATGCTTCCAAAGAAATGGATATGGGTCTAATAAAGATTTTACACAATGTATGTTTAAGGGCAATACATTAGATTTACTCCAGTTGATCTTATACTCCGAGAAGGATCCACTTCTTCGAGGGAGTAAATAGGCAGATAGACAAGGGCGATCCGGTTGACATTGTATATCTGGATTTTTAGAAGGCGTTCAACAAGGTTCCACATGAACGACTACTTCGGAAAATTGCGAGCCATGGAATCGAGGGTGAAATATTCACATGGATTAAAAACTGGCTGGAGCATAGGAAACAGAGAGTGGGAGTAAATGGACAATACTCAGACTGGAAGAGCGTCACCAGTAGACTGGGCTCAGTGCTCTTCAACATCTTTATAAACGATCTGGACATTGGTACGACGAGTGAGGTGATTAAATTTGCGGACGATACGAAGTTATTCAAGAGTAGTGAAGACACGGGGATTGCAAAGATCTACAAAGTGACATAATCAAGCTCGAGAAATGGGCATTGACATGGCAAATGAGGTTCAACGTGGATAAGTGTAAAGTGATGCATGTCAGTAACAAAAATCTCATGCACAAATAGAGGATGTCCGGGGTGGTAATTGGAGAGACCTCCCAGGAAAGAGACTTTGGAGTTCTGATCGACAAGTCAATGAAGCTGTCTGCGCAATGTGCGGCGGTGGCGAAAATGGTGAACAGAATGCTAGGAATGATAAAGAAGGGGATCACAAACAGATCGGAGAAGGTTATCATGCCGCTGTGCCGGGCCATGGTGCACCCTCACCTGGAGTATTGCGTCCAGCACTGGTCGCCATACATGAAGGACACGGTACTACTCGATAGGGTCCAGAGAAGAGCAACTAAAATGGTTAAAGGGCTGGAGGAGTTGCTGTACAGTGAGAGATTGGAGAAACTGGGCCTCTTCTCCCTTGAAAAGAGGAGACTGAGAGGGGACATGATCGAAACATTCAAAATACTGAAGGGAATAAACTTAGCAGATTGTTCACCCTCTCCAAGGTAGGGAGAATGAGAGGGCACTCTAAAGTTGAAAGGGGATAGATTCCGTACAAACATAAGGAAGTTCTTCTTCATTCAGAGAGTGGTAGAAAACTGGAACATTCTTCCAGAGTCTGTTATAAGGGAAAACACCCTCCAGGGATTCAAGACAAAGTTGGACAAGTTCCCGCTAAATTGGAACATACGCAGGTGAGGCTGGACTCATTTAGAGCCCTGGTCTTTGACCTAGGGGCCGCCCCGTGAGTGAACTGCTGGGAACGATGGACCACTGGTCTTACCCAGCAGTGGCAATTCTTATGTTCTTATGTTCAAAGGAGTCAATCAACTGTAGTAAGGTTGGTACCGATGTTTCTGGTTCTGTAAGATAGAATATCATCAGCATACGCCGAGATCTTATACATGCTATTTGTATAAGATATTCCCTTAATGTTATCTGATTATTCAATAGCCAGAACAATGGAGATAGCATGGTAAAGATGAAACTTCTCAGTAAGAACATTGTTTATACATATTCTGGTATTAGGGTGGCTATATAATGTTTTAATCATATGTATAAATCCTGCAGCTATACCAAACCACTGCATTATTTTATACATAAAGGACCATTCCACCCTGTCAAACGCCCTCTCTGCATCCAAAGACACAGAGAAAGCTGGGAATTTCATTGTCTCAATCAATGACATGAGTTGTAACGCCAAGCGGGTATTATTAGAGGACTGTCTACCTGACACAAAGTCCATTTGGTGCATGCCTAATACTTTTGGTAATACTTTAGCCAGGCGAAGTGCCAGAACTTTGGCCAAAAGTTTACCATCTAGGTTTAATAATGAGATGGGTCTATAGTTAGCCACTAGCATCGGATCTTTCCCTAGTTTAGGGAGTACCACCATAAGTGCCTCGGCCATTGTCCCTGAAATATATCCCGTTGATTGATAGAGATGAAATAATTCTGGTAACAAACTATCCTGAAATGATTTTAAAAATTCTACCGTATATCCGTTTTCTGGTGATTTCCCATTCTACAAGGACCCCAATGCTGCCCTGAGTTCCGTTAAATGTAAAGGAGCTTCCAGAAATTATGCTTGTTCAGACAATTTTGGTCCTACTAGCCCATTCAAACAACCTTCCTCAGACTGAGGTAAAAGGTATCCCTTCTTGAAATAAAATTTGTTTGTGGCTGCTATGATTTAGCCAGCCAGCCATATCTATAGCACCTGTACGTAAACCAGAAATTCAATGTCGGTGGCCAGATACAGCTCCAGCATTGAATTTCCTTGTCTGCCATTGACTTTGGGAGGTAGCTGGACTGCCTCCCCCGATATGAATATCAGCCCCACTGTTTCCGAAGACTCAAAGAGTGCTTATTATCAGAAACTGACAAAGAAATAAGTTGCTCCTTGTGATCCTGGGCAAATCACTTAATCCCCCCCCCCAATTGTCCCAGGTACATTAGATAGATTTGAGCCCGCCTGGACAGACAGAGAAAAATGGTTGAGTACCTGAATAAATTAATGTAAACCGTTCTGAGCTCCCCTGGATGAACGGTATAGAAAATTGAATAAATAAAGTACCGTATGTCTGTGTTGTAATGACGTAGTAAAAATTGGAGTTATATATGTAAATGCTGTAATCCTCTTAGGTTATAAACGGAATACAAATTTTTAAAATGAAAATGCCTGTAAACCATATGGGAAATGACTTAAAACAAAAATTTTCTGGCTAACTACAGATAGTTTATACCTAGATAAAAGTTGCATATCTTTATTGGTGTAAGTTGCTCTCGTAAATTGCTTTCCACCATACATCAGTGAGAACAGTGCAGAGAGAACAGTGTCTGACAGTGGCTAGGAATGTGGGACGGGCAAAGTTTAGAATTACACAGCGTTAGAATTCCTCCCTTTATCCTTTAAATAGACCATGCACTGGTCCTTTTTAAAGTTTCTACAAGCAAATGTCCGAATGCTCTCTCCAAAAGGTAACCACTGATTTCACTTTATTTGTCACTATACTTCAGCCTTTACTGTGTTGGAATCAAGGAGAAATGGTTATTTATGGTGAAAGAATCACTTTCAATGATGGAATTATTCTAGGATGGTGCTTTAGACTATTACATTTAATTTGATTGGTTTAATGCTTGGTGCATTTGAATGAAAAAAACTATACAAATCAAACCAAATATTTTAATATCAACAATTGATAAATCATTTAGATAGATGATTGCTCATTTTGGTTTTTTTTCTTGTAAAGCAAGAATGACTGCTAATTGACATACACAGACCTGATAAAGTTGTTATTGGGCAGGACTATTACCAGCAATCGCTGCAGTGAATGAGGTTATGTGCTATTTAAGATCATATGGATTTGGCTTTAGCTCACACCTTTTTCACTTATTAATGAAGGTGAGTTATATTTAAGTACAATAGATATTTCCTTGCCCCCAGAGGGTATATAATCTAAGTTTGTACCTGAGGCAACAGAGGGTTAAGTGACTTGCCTGGGATCACAAGAAGTGGTGGGATTTGAACTAGGCTTCTCTGATTTGCAGCCTGTTGTTCTAACCAAGGGATACTCATCCACTCCAAATGCCACTTACCTGTGCTGCTGGACAGTATCTTCTATGTCCTTGTTCTCTGTATCAGAAAATAAAATATTACAAATAGATTGCTTCTTTTCTTGACTTTTTTCTCTCTCTTCTCCTCCAAATTCTCTCTTTTCTACATGCATGTTAAATCTTTATACTGATCAGTCAAATGTTAAACTACCTATCTTTCTGAGAGATGAACCTTATCCTATTATATGCTTTTATATTGAATAGTATTTAAATATTTAGGCCAATATACTTAAGTTCATTTTAATAGTTATAATTGTTGAAGGTCAATGTACAAGGGTTCTTCAAAAAGTTTCCGCACTTTCATATTTTCATGGGCTCAACTAAAAGTATTATTTTCTAATGGCATTAAGAAGTTAGTAGGACACTGGGAAAACTGTATCACAAAACAAAGGGCTGAAGTCATAATGTCATTGTACAGAACCATGGTGAGACCTCACCTGGAATATTATGTGCAATTCTGGAGGCCACATTACCGTAAAGATGTGCTAAGAGTCGAGTCGGTTCAACGGATGGCCACCAGGATGGTATCGGGGCTCAAGGGTCTCTCGTACAAAGCGAGACTGAACAAATTGCAGCTCTACACTCTCGAAGAACGTAGGGAGAGGGGAGACATGATTGAGACATTTAAATACATTACCAGACGTGTAGGGGTGGAAGATTATATTTTCTTTCTCAAAGGACCCTCTGCCACAAGAGGGCATCCACTCAAACTCAGAGGCGGGAAATTTCATGGTGACACCAGGAAGTACTTCTTCACCGAAAGAGTGGTTGATCATTGGAACGAGCTCCCAGTACAGGTGATCGAGGCCAACAGCGTGCCAGATTTTAAGAATAAATGGGAGGCCTATGTGGGATCCCTAAGAGGGTTGAGTTAAGGAATTGGGTCATTAGGTGTGAGATCTCTAGGAGAGTAGACTTAGAGAGGTGGGTCAGTAGAGTGGGAAGACTTGATGGGCTATGGCCCTTTTCTGCCGTCATCTTTCTATGTTTCTTGTACTAAGATGCACTAGCTTCAGGAGTCACGTTAAAGTCTCCCTACATTGCCCCAGGTACATTAGATAGATTGTGAGCCCACCAGGACAGACAGGGAAAAATGCTTGAGTACCTGAATAAATTCATGTAAATTGTTCTGAGATCCCCTGGGACAACAGTATAGAAAACTGAATAAATAATATTCAGGTAGGCTGGAAATAAATAGAGTGAAAGTTTCTTTCTCTGGTAACCAGAGCTGGTATTGTGACATCATAATGCCTCATTCCACCAATGCCTAAGAGCTAACCTCATCAGTGATGTTACAATGGCTTGATTGTCCTTTACTTGGCTCACTTCTACTACATTTTGATTTCTAGAGTGGCATAGTGGTTAAAGCTACAGCCTCAGCACTCTGAGGTTGTGGGTTCAAACCCATACTGCTCCTTGTGACCCTGGGCAAGTCACTTAATCCCCCATTGCCCCAGGTACATTAGATAGATTGTGAGCCCACCAGGACAGGCAGGGAAAAATGCTTGAGTACCTGAATAAATTAATGTAAATTGTTCTGAGCTCCCTCGGGAGAACGGTATAGAAAATTGAATAAATAAATAAAAGTAGACAGACTCCTTCACAAATCCTATAAGTTCTCCCTGAAGAGCACAATAAAATTCAACTTGGGCTGTAATGGGACCATAAATGTTTACGATTGTAATCAGGTGTCCCTGCAATGTTCCTCTCAGGGTGAGGCATCTCCCCGATTGATCTCGATAAATCTGATTAATGTTCAATCCCAATCCCCATCTAATTTAGGCACCATTTATAAAATCTGGCCCTTAGAGACAAATTACACATAAGCAGATCTTCTCATTAAGGGCCCCTTTTACAAAGCTGTGTTAGTGAATCTTGGCATGGCAAATGTGATGCAACTCATAGGAATTGAATGAACTGTGTGCATTTGCCACTTAGGAATTGCTGCTACTTCTGTGAATCCACCCCATGTTTTGTTCATATCTGTTCAAATTGTCGATTGCAACAGAGTCATGTCTCGGGGCCTCAAATGTGTCTCCTGTATCAAACTAATGCCCCATCTCAATCTCTAGTTCCCTATAGACCACACTCCATTTCCCAGGGCTATTTAATCCATTCATGTTCCATGATCCAATCTGAAGCATCGGTTGCCCCTCTCCTTCCCCATTCACCCCCAACTGATGTCCCCCACATCTTACCCTCTTTTCCCTTTCCACCCTCCCCCCCTCGACTGTCTGATCCATTATTATCTGGAGCAGCCATTCCAGAAAAATTAAGTTGTCATCTATAGAAGGCTGATGTCTTCATGAGCCCCCACAACCCTGAATGTACATTATATGGCAACTCCAACAATGATATCCAGAACAGTGTCATTTATTTCTCTTGATACCCACAACCAACAGCCCTCTACATTTGCACAATATTCATACAACTCCCTCCTAACTACGTGTGAGCATATCTAAACCCCAGTGTCAACCAACAGGCTGGTCAGCATGAGCAAGATAAGTTGCTTACCCCCCAAGTGGAAAAATCCATCTTAATTGTGTATTTTGGTTATCAAAAGCTCACTATTTCAAACTACCCCCCATCCCCACACTCCCATCCTCACACATCATGCTTGTTGTCTTATACCAATGAAAATGTGGCCTTGCCAAGCTGCTAAGCCCAACTCAAAAGCTATGCAGTTTAGTCAAGCATAACTGCTGATTACTAATATCAAGACACAGTCTTAGTTGATTTTTTAGCCATTCGAGCGACTGTCTGCCAGGATTCATTCGATCCAACCTCTTTAGCTGGAACAGGTTGTGTAGTTTGATCAGGTACATTCCCACATCCCTGATCTTTCAGCACCATCCAGGCATCAGCTACTGCATCAACCTTGTGAGACCTGCCATTCACGGTCATCCAAATGCCAAATGGAAAAAGACACCTATAATGGTGTCCTTCTGACTACAACACTTGTGTCACTTCCTTAAAGGTCCTTCTCTTTTGTAAAGTCACTAGCATTAAATCCTGGAAAACTCCAACTGTGATCTCATTCCATGAAAAATCTGGATTATGTCTTGCCACTTGTAGGACTCGTTCTTTAACTAAATAGTTACCAAAGCAAGCTATTATGTCTCTGGGCCAGACAGATCTAGCTGGTCCTATGAGCATATAAAAGAGCAATGGAAGCTTGTCCCGCTGTCTCTTCCATGCCTAACATATGGATGCAGAAATATTGTACAACCTGTTTACAATCCTTATATTGTACAGTGTCCGGGATCCCTTTGAATCTCAAGTTATTGCGCCGAGATCTGTTTTCAAAGTCTTCAATTTGCACTTGCAAATCCTTCAAGCTGGCTGCAGTCTGCTCTGTAACAGTCTTGGTTTTCTGCATGTCCGTTGCTATGTGGGCCACATGTTCCTCCAAGGTCGCAACTCGGTCTCCTAACTCTCCAACCTCTGCCTGGAGCTCAAAAGGCTGCCTTCACATCGCCTCGTACACCCACCATCTCTTCTTTTAACTTATGGGACTGAGACTCACCCTTGGAAGGTAATGTAGTAAACTTGTTTCTGCGCCATTTTGTTTTTCTCTGATGGTGATCCACTTAGTTCAGAGTGAGATTTATTGCTCACTGCTCCATTGTATTTATATTTTTTGAGCTTCTTTCGGCTCACCATACATTCCCACAAGCAGTAATTCTGACTGGATATCAAATTTGCCCATGGTAGGCTATTCAAGTTCAAGTTTCAAGTTTATTTAATTTTTGATGAATCGCCTATTACAATTTCTAGGCGATGTACATATTATAATTAAGATAGAAGAAACTTACAAAATAAATTCAAATAACAAATTTAAAACAATTCAGACATGAGTTTGAGGAATGGGGTTAAAAGTTACAATATTTGGGATTGGTTAGAAAAAAAGGAAAAAACAAAAGGAAGGGATTCATAAAACCAAAGCATAATGTAATAAAGTAATCAAGTTTTAAATTAGTTAAAATAAACTAATGTTAAGAATCATAGGCATCTTTAAATAAGTGGGTTTTTAACAGTATTTTAAATTTTACAATATCTTGTTCAGATCGAATATACTGAGGCAGGGTATTCCACCATTGTGGGCCCATAACGGTGAACATATCTGATCTTCTGGTTCCAATAATCTTCAATGATGGTACCGAGAGCAGATTTTGATCAGATGATCGCAAGGAACGTTTAGGTTTGTATGGAATCAGTGATCTGGAAATGAACTGTGGCTCGTTAAATGCCAATGTCTTAAAAATAAGCAACAATATTTTAAACAGGATCCTGTGGCCTATAGGTAACCAATGCGCATCTATTAAGAGTGGGGAAACATGGTCAAACTTTTTTGCTTTATAAATTAATTTTACGGCTATGTTCTGAATTATCTGAAGTCTTCTTTTTTCTTTGTTAGTAATATTTAGAAATAAGGCATTACAATAATCAATTTTTGATGTTATAAAAGAATGAATTAATATATTCAAAGAGGATATGGTAAGAAATTTGGAGATAGACCTAATCTGACGAAGTTTGTAAAAGCAGTTTTTAACAATGAGGGAAATATGATCGTGGTATGAAAGTTTCTCATCTATCAATATACCAAGAATTTTAACCGATGGGACCAAATTAATTGGAATGTTATTAAGATAAAAAGGTTTTATAAGTGACAATTCTTTCTTCCAATTAAACAAAATGGATTTAGTCTTGTTGATATTTAAAGCCAGTTTATTTTTGTCCAGCCAATTTTGAATTTGTTCCAATTTTTGGTTTATAGCTAAAATTTCTGAGTGGTTTTTGGGATCCAAGGGATGTATGAGTTGGATATCATCCGCATAAGAGAATGGTATAAAACCTAAGGCCTGACTGATTTCTAATAAAGGAGATAAGAAAATGTTAAATAGTAAAGGGGATAAGATGGAACCCTGGGGAATTCCAAATGTTGAGGTAAACGAATTAGAATTTTCATTGTTGAATCTGACTGAAGAGGTTCAATTTGTAAGGTATTAATGCAATGTGCAAATATAAGCCCCAATGGAGCTCAAAAACTATGTTGCCATTCCTTGCCGTTACATCACTTCCCTCTCCCGAGCACCGGAGCTTTTACCGCTGTGGCTAGTGATAAATAACCCTAATTTGGCTTCATAAAAAGGGGGTTAATAATAACTTTATTCTTTTATACCGTCATAACCGAAGGTTCTAGGAGGTTTACACTAAGGGCTTCTTTTACTAAGCCACGTTAGGGCTTTAATGCATGGAATAGTGCGCGCTAAAATGCTGCCCTTGCTAGACCTTAATACCAGCATTGAGCTGGCATTAGTTCTAGCTGCATAGCATGGGTTTAGCGCACACTAAAATGCTGCATGTGCTAAAAACGCTAAAGCATCATTGTGCATCAATAACCTTAGTTATCCCATTCAACCCACTATGAAGATATTGAGAGTAACACTGGACCAGAGCCTGACCGTGAAAGACCAGGTAGACTCCCTGATTAGAAAGATCTTTCTCACTCTCTTGAAGCTTCGGTCCATCAGACCTTACTTCAATGTCTCATCATTTAGAATTCTGGTACAATCCCTCATACTGAGTCAACTCGATTATTGTAACATCACCTACTTGGCACTCTCCCAGAAGAACATGCGGTGATTGCAACTGGTACAAAATGCAGCGGTTAGGTTACTTTGTGGACTGAAGAAGTTTGATCATGTGATACCTTCCTACCGACTTCTGCACTGGCTGCCGATGGAGGTACGTGTGAAATTCAAGTTTGGTTGTTTTTGCTTCAAGGTACTTTACGGCTTAGCCCCTAAATATATAACAGACCTTTTCTCCTTCACAACCAACAGATTCAAGAGAACCTCACATCCGAACTTTGTTTCTCCACCAGTTAGAGGTTGTAAATTTAAAAGTCATCACCAACATCTTCTCTCACATCAAGCAGCATTATGGGGTAAAGACCTGGAACAACTGCTTGTGCCTACTACTTATAGGGAATTCAGGAAACGCCTAAAAACTCATCTGTTCCTGAAGTACTTAGGTAACTGATCTATAGAACCTTAGTCCTCAACAAATGATCTTTAGAACTGTTATTCACTAACTCTGAACTTTGTTTATTCCACTCGATCTGTAATACCATGTAATCATTGTAAACCGCATAGAACTTCAGGGTCCTGCGGTATATAAACTGTTATTGTTATTATTATTATTATTATTAAAAGGAGCCCTTAAAAGAGCTGGACAATCAGCGAAATACAATAATACAGTAAAAAATACAAATATTTATAAAATAGAATTTCAATAATAAAACTCACTAAGTAATAAACTTATCGAACAAAGTGGTCTTAATTAATTTCTGAAAACAGCAATAGGATAACTTAGCTTGCTGAATACATTTACCTAACCAAGATTGTTGCTAGGGTCCTATCTAAGAAGGTCTTATAGCTACACCCATTAATTTTTGGATAAGCAAATAAGTAGAAGTTTCTAGTTTCTCTTGATGGTCTACGCAACACAAAATAAGGAAAAAGGTAAGCTGGAGACAATCCCGATATCAGTTTAAAGCAGATACAGGAAAATCTGAATAATACTCTTGCCTCCAAAGGCAGCCAATGAAGTAAACGATAATATAGACTAATATTGTCATAGTAACATAGTAACATAGTAGATGACGGCAGATAAAGACCCGAATGGTCCATCTAGTCTGCCCAACCTGATTCAATTTAAATTTTTTTTTTTTTTTTCTTCTTAGCTATTTCTGGGCAAGAATCCAAAGCTTTACCCGGTACTATGCTTGGGTTCCAACTGCCGAAATCTCTGTTAAGACTTACTCCAGCCCATCTACACCCTCCCCAGCCATTGAAGCCCTCCCCTGCCCATCCTCCACCAAACGGCCATACACAGACACAGACCGTGCAAGTCTGCCCAGTAACTGGCCTTAGTTCAATATTTAATATTATTTTCTGATTCTAAATCTTCTGTGTTCATCCCACGCTTCTTTGAACTCAGTCACAGTTTTACTCTCCACCACCTCTCTCGGGAGCACATTCCAGGCATCCACCACCCTCTCCATAAAATAGAATTTCCTAACATTGCCCCTGAATCTACCACCCCTCAACCTCAAATTATGTCCTCTGGTTTTACCATTTTCCTTTCTCAGGAAAAGATTTTGTTCTACGTTAATACCCTTTAAGTATTTGAACGTCTGAATCATATCTCCCCTGTCTTTCCTTTCCGCTAGGGTATACATATTCAGGGCTTCCAGTCTCTCCTCATACGTCTTCTGGCACAAGCCTCCTATCATTTTCGTCACCCTCCTCTGGACCGCCTCAAGTCTTCTTACGTCTTTTGCCAGATACGGTCTCCAAAACTGAACACAATACTCCAAGTGGGGCCTCACCAATGACCTGTACAGGGGCATCAACACCTTCTTCCTTCTACTGACTACGCCTCTCTTTATACAGCCCAGAATCCTTCTGGCAGCAGCCACTGCCTTGTCACACTGTTTTTTCGCCTTTAGATCTTCAGACACTATCACCCCAAGGTCCCTCTCCCCGTCCGTGCATATCAGCTTCTCTCCTCCCAGCATATACGGTTCCTTCCTATTATTAATCCCTAAATGCATTACTCTGCATTTCTTTGCATTGAATTTTAGTTGCCAGGCATTAGACCATTCCTCTAACTTTTGCAGATCCTTTTTCATATTCTCCACTCCCTCTTCGGTGTCTACTCTGTTACAAATCTTGGTATCATCTGCAAAAAGGCACACTTTTCCTTCTAACCCTTCAGCAATGTCACTTACATACATATTGAACAGGATTGGCCCCAGCACCGAACCCTGAGGGACTCCACTAGTCATCTTTCCTTCCTTCGAGCGACTTCCATTAACCACCACCCTCTGGCGTCTGTCCGACAGCCAGTTTCTGACCCAGTTCACCACTTTGGGTCCTAACTTCAGCCCTTCAAGTTTGTTCAACAGCCTCCTATGAGGAACTGTATCAAAGGCTTTGCTGAAATCCAAGTAAATTACATCTAGCATATGTCCTCGATCCAGCTCTCTGGTTACCCAATCAAAAAATTCAATCAGGTTCGTTTGGCACGATTGTCATTCTTTTTTAAACAAAAAATCAATTGAACAGCTGTATAGTTAGGTGGAGGCGATTTGGTGACCTAACTTAGGCACTATTTATAAAATCCAAATTACACATAAGCAGAACTTCTCATTAAGGGTCCCTTGCACAAAGCTGTGTTAGTGAATCTTGGCATGGCAAATGTGATGAAGCTCATAGGAATTGAATGGGCTGTGTCTCATTTGCCACTTAGAAATTGCTGCCGCAGCTTTGTAAAAAGGGCCCTAAATTTCTCCCAAAATTCAAATATTCATTATAGCAAAAAGTTACCTATAGATCAATAAAATGCAAACAAATTTGTACAAGCCAACAGAGTATCACCATCAACCTATATCTTTAAGGGGCAATCCTTTCTGTTCCTTGCAATAGGTGTTCTTTTTGCAAGTTAAAATTGTATGTTGTCAGTCTGTTGGATTTTGCTTAGATGTGTTTGCATTTTATTGTTCTGTATGTTGTTGTTTTAAAATAGAGTATTTTCATATACAGTATTTTGTAAATTTAGGGCCTCTCTTATCTAGCCCAATAGCATGGTGCTGTGGTAAATGCACTAAAAGGCCATAGGGATTTAAAGAACTTTGGGGCTTTTGCCATGTGGCACTAACTAGTGCAGTGTCATAAAAGAAGCTCTTAGTGAGATGTCCTTACTTGTAATTTAAATATTTTAAGTTATGTATTTTGTGCAGTATTGTCTAGTCTCCTATATCAGAGCAAAATATATCTGTATTTCCCTCCTTTCCATGTTTTTCTCTCTTCTTCCTCTGTCATGTATATGCCTCTCATGAAAGAGTCCTCTAAAACAGTGTTCTTCAACCTTTTTACACCTATGGACCAGCAGAAATAAAATAATTATTTTGTGGACCAGCAAACTACTAGGACTGAAATTTAAAAACCCCGTTTCAGCCCCGTCTCCGCAAGCTCGGTCCCTGCAAATCATCAAATCCCATCCGCACAAGCCTCAGTTATGATTTTATATTGAATGTATTTTATTAAAGTATAAAAAGAAACAATATTCTGTACAATTGTCATTTTATAAATACGAATAATACAGAGCAAGGATCAACAAAACCCCTGTTTCCCCTCCCATTCACATATATCAAGAAAACTGAATAGGCCAAATTATTACAGAATGCTACACAGAAATATCATGCTAACAGAATATCGCAGTCACACATGACAGGAATAGTATTAGGGGAGTGCAACTAGGGCAACTGCCCCCTGGTCAGAGACAGCCCTAAGCCAGCTGGAAGCTAAAGAAGCACTGCCTGGGCTTTGCAGTCCCCAGTTATGTCTAACACCAGCTCTAGCAGAATATATATTTCAAATCTGATATATTCTAATCACAAAATAGAAATAAAATTATTTTTTTCTACCTTTTGTCGTCTCTGGTTTCTGCTTTCATCTTCTTTTCACTCTCTTCCTTCCAACATCTGCCCTCTCTGTCTCTTCAATCCAGCATCTGCCCCTTTCATCTTCTGTCTGCCCTCTCCCCCTTCCATATGGTATCTGTCTTCTTTCTATGCCCCTTTCTCCTTTCTATCCAGCCTGTGCCCCCTCTCTCCTTTTTACATGATTCATTCCAGCTTCACTGCTCTCTTCATTTTTATCTTTCCTACACGAGCTCTAGCAACGTTGTCCCTCTCAGTTTATTTCTCTGCTGATCCCTTCCCATTATCAATCTCTCTACTTTCTCATACCTGTCTCTCCCCTTCCCCTCCTCTAATCTCCCTGCCAGCTGTTTCCTTCCTTTTTTCCTTCTCCCTTCCCTCCTCCTCCTGTCCAGCAGTAACTCTCTTCCCTTCCCTTTCCCTCCTCCCCTCCCAGCAGCATCTCTCCTTATCCTTCCCTCCAGGTCCAGTAGCAGCTGTCCCTTTTTTTCCCTTGTCCAGCAACTTCCCAGCCTCTAATAGTGGCTTTCTCCCCTCCCAGCAGCTCTCCTTACTTGCCAGCACAGTGATTCACTAAGGCAGCCTTGGGTCCTTTGATTGGTTGCGCCGCCTCTGAGGAAAGAGGAAGTTGCATTATCAGAGGCGGCCGCGACTCAGCAAAAGTCCCAAGGCTGCCTTAGTGAATCGCTGCGTTGGTAAGTAAGGAGAGCTGCTGGGAGGGGAGAAAGCCATTGTCAAAGGCTCCCCATGATCTCGCCAGCCCTGCGCGGACCGGCAGAAATTTCTGACGGATCGGCGGTTGAAGAACAGTGCTCTAAAAGAAAAGTCCATAAGCGTTTATTAAGATGGACTTAAGAAAATACACTGGTTGTTTCTAGGATATCCTTGGAATCTTGCCAGGTACTTGTGATCTGGATTGGCTACTATTGGAAACAGGATACTGGGCTTGATGGACCTTCAGTCTGTCCCAGTATGGCAACACTTATGTCATTTTATTCTTATGAGTTCCTGGATGTAGGTAGACTATTTTTAGTATAGTAGCTGTTATTCTGGATCTACATCAAGTGGAGACCACTCTGTCAGACAGGTCCCATCAGAGGAATATTGTTAGTAATATGAAAAAGAGCCCACCTATTATCAAAACAAAATCACTTCTTATTTAGAGGAAATATCGTCTTTTGGTGTTTATTCAATAAACATCTATTTAACTTATTTTTAAAGTGGGGTTTATTAATTAAAACCTAAATATCAATACCTGGGTGAAAATAATGGTTCCAAGACAAGAGAGGTCTAGTGATTAGAGCTACAGCCTCAGCATCCTGAGGTTGTGGGTTCAAATTCCATGAGGAACGGAGATGCAGGACAGTGAACAGGAGAGTGTGGCGCAGTGGTTAAAGCTACAGCCTCCGCACCCTGAGGTTGTGGGTTCAAACCCACGCTGCTCTTTGTGACCCTGGACAAGTCACTTAATCCCCCCATTGCCCCAGGTACATTAGATAGATTGGGAGCCCGCCGGGACTTGAGTACCTGAATAAATGCATGTAAACCGTTCTGAGCTCCCCTGGGAGAATGGTATAGAAAATTGAATGAATAAATAAATAAAATAAATAAATTTGTAAGTATGAGTCTGACATAAGTCGGATATTCATAACTTGGGGACTGCCTGTACTACATAGAATCTAGACAGCAGAGAAAAGAAATTACCCAGACTACTTGCCACTTCTTCCAGACTCTAATCTCTGGTCATTATTCTAATGGAAAACTAGGATCGGCCTTAGATTGTTGTCCCCAAAGTCTGTAGTCATGAAGTAGATTTTAGAAAGATATGTGAATTGGAATTGAAATATCTAGGTTGGGATGTCTCAACAGGACTTGCCGATGTAGAGTCTGTTCTGTAATACAAGGTAAAATGAGCATTTCTGTGCCACTTACATGCAGCAGGAGAATCTATTTGAGAATCATAAGTGTAAAATATCAACAGGTCAATATTGGCACATAAATGTTTTTGGAAAGGCACATATTTATTTATTTGTTTGATATTTACTATACCCCTAAAAACTAAAAGTCAGAACTAAGCAGTATAAAACTAAAATCAAGTATATTTTACAGGTTCTTAGACTCAACCAAAACAATATAGGCTTGGATCGTAGCCAGAAGGCTGAAATCCTCAGATGGTGATGTTATAGAACTGTGGTCTTCATCCAGTCTTGAGGATCCACCAATACTACTGGGTTTTCAGAGTAGCAACAAGGAAAATGCATATATCTGCCTAAACTTTTTCCATTACCGGTAATTTGCAAGAATTTCTGTTGTATATTCTTTATGGCTAGCCTGTGGGGAATACATATGCAAACATATCTTTTGTATATTATTTGGGGAGGAGGGGAATCCTGAGCATAAGATGAGAATCAATCTTATAAATAATGGTTGGTATGCCATCCTTAGTTGAGTGGATGCTTTTAGAACACATAGGCCTTTATTTTAGAAGCTTTGTTCATGTTTTGGACATATAAAAAAAATGGCATTTAAATATCCATATTACATAGATGTTCAAATCTCGATTTTATAAAGCCAGGGTATAGACGTGTAAAACTGCAAAAGGGCATGTTCTGGGTGGGGTTTTTTTGTGCATGACAAGGGAGGGGCCAAAATATGGATGTTGTTATTTCGACTTGATACTTGGCACATCCAATTTATAGAAAGGTGCTCTGGCTGATCAGCTGACCACTGGATGGGTTAAGGTAAATTACCGCCTTAATACCCCAGCGGTTGCTGTTCCCCTCCCTCTCCCCTGAATGTGAAACTAGCAAGGGATACTGGGATCTATGATACCTTCAGGAACTATGGACATTCATGGTACTAAAATCTGTTTTTAAATTAATCTCTTAACAGATCTCCATGCAGAATTGAGGAGTAGCCTAGTTGTTAATGTAATGGGCTCAGAACCAAGGGGTCAGCCCCTTGTGATTATTAGGGACATAAAAATACTTATTGTACCTGAATGTATAAGAAGCCACTTATCATTTGGAATGGATGTTCAGGTATTTTAGAACAGGATCTGTGTTGGTAGATCTTGTTCTAAAGTACATGAGAAATAGACTTCCATATGTGACATACCAACTTATTTGTCCATATTCTGAGCTGCAGGTTCTTTCTACAATGGCGTTTAAAATAGCTTGAAAGTAAAAGTGTTAAATGTGCACTTGATATGAAACAGAGAACATGTGAAATAAAGTCTAATGTGCTTATTATAAATTATCAGTAATATATCAAATTTTAGTTTCAGAAAAGCAAGTTAAATAATTTGGCATTCATAAAGATCTTATAGCAGTGTACTGAAATATGTCTTTCTCTTTTCATTCAAAATTTTACATACAGCACTTTTGCTTTTTAGGCAACAATATATGAGTCAGGGATGCTTATGGTACTGATGTGAACAAAATAATTTAAATTGTGTTTATAATATTTTGAAGGTAAATGTTATGGACAACAAGGTCCCTGCTGTTAGCAATGGAAAGGCAACCCCTGCTTATCCCCTCACGAAAAAGGAGGGGAAGGAAGTGAATAAGCTGGAGATAATGGAACGAGGGCAATGGAACAATAAGCTGGAGTTTGTGCTGTCTGTAGCTGGAGAAATCATTGGCCTTGGAAATGTCTGGAGATTCCCTTATCTCTGCTACAAAAATGGAGGAGGTTTGTGAATTTATTACTCTGGATTTTCAGAGACTAGATGCCCTGACTATGTATACCCTAGAGGAAAGGAGGGGCAGGGGAGATTCAGACGTTCAAATACTTGAAAGGTATTAACATAGAACAAAATCTTTTCCAGAGAAAGGAAAATGGTAAAACCAGAGGGCATAATTTGAGGGAATTCTTCCTTACAGAGAGGGTGGTTGATGCATGGAATGTGCTCCTGAGGAAAATGGTGGAGAGGAAAATGGTGACAGAGTTCAAACAAGTGTGGGATGAACACAGAGGATCTCTAATCAGAAAATAATGGGTATATATTAAAGGAGCTAAGGCCAGTACTGGGAAGACTTGCACAGTCTGTGTCCCGTATATGGACATTTGGTTGAGGACGGGCTGGGGAGGGCTTTGATGGCTGGAATGGTTTAGATGGGCTGAAGTGAGCTTTGATGGAGACTCCAGTAGATAGAACCTAAGCACACTACCAGGCAGAGCTCTGGGTTTCTGGCCCAGAAATATCTAAGAAAAAGGACCATTTAAATTAAATGATTAATTAATAGACCATGTGCAATTGGGCAGACTGGATGGACCATCTGCCATCATTTACTATGTTACCCCCAAGTCAAACTAAACTTTCATGGTTAACTTTTTGTTCTTTCTGCAACATCAGAGGAACTTTTCTAACTCATACCTCACATGCCTTTCTTATAATGTTACAAACAGCTCAACATTTAGTTGATTTTGATAACAAACTTTCTCTGTAGAATGCAAAGGTCAAATAGGTTTTAAGTGATCAAGATCAGATTTCATGTCATTTTTGAAGCCTTTATGGGAACTGTAAGACAAAGGGTTATTCAAGAAAATTATATAAACCTATAGAGGCTATTTGTAGATGCATATTCCTCAAATAGATAATATGTGGCTGCTAGTATTAGGCAATAATAGTGGAATAGGTGGGGAATGCAGGATGGAGTAATAGTGAACTGCTGTTAGTAATTGTGTTTATTGTATAGAGGACTGAGTCGGTTGAATGTCTGTACAGGTTGATAAAGGAGTTATGTAAAGGTGTAATGGAAATCTCAATTAGTTTTAGTAAAATAAGTGAGACCTGGTAGATTAAGAGATAGATTTTTAAAAAAGATGATCAAATCAGAATTCAGAAGTCTAGGTTGGGACATCTCGATTTCAGCTAATATTTTAGAATAGGTTCTTTTATTTCTGCCGGTCCAGGGGTATAAAAAGGTTGAAGAACACTGGTCTAAGTCACAACGTCCAAGTTCCATCGATCGTGGGCTGTATAACTTTCGGTTATACATGCTGTATGACTAAGTCTAAGCCGGCCCACGTCCCGCCCAACTCCCGCCCTCGACACTCCTCCTGAAATTCCCCATTTAGCTTTGGTCATTCAAAGGCACTATGAAGGCCTAGGTCGTTTAGAAATATGTCCAAAACCAGTTTTTAGTATCGGCACTTGGACGTATTTGGGAAATGTTCGTCCAAGTGCCGACTTAGGCCGGTTTTTGGACGTATTTCTCTTTCGATTATGAGCCCCACAGTGTTCAGGCACCCATAGTTGTCATCGGCCTCAATATTTCATGCTTTAAATAGTTTAAATACTTTATTTTAAATATTTATTTAAATATAGATACTTATCTTCATCTACGCGGGTGGGGTAGGCACTCCAACATAGACCTATGTTTTGCCCCAGAGGGCTTTCATGGTTAAATCTACAAACGCGGGGAACATGATTGGGTTTTTAATATAAGAGCATGGTACTGATAATAGTGTGTATAAGGGAATAGGTTGGGATATTGTTTCTTCAAGCAAGTACCATGAAGGAGTGTAATAAGAGTGATCAGTGAACCAATGAAGTCCCTGATGTCTAACGAAAGTTTTATGGTAGATAATAAAATCAGGAAAAAGCACCCCTCAATGTTCTCTTTTCATCTTTAATTTTTTCAAGGCCAATCTGGGTTACGTTTGTTTACAGAGAAATGCAGTAAGAATCCGATCTATGGTTTTATAGAAGGAGACATGGAATAACACAGGGATCATGAGTAGAATATAATTTATTTTTGGAGCTATCATCATTTTTATCGTTTCTAGTTGACCCCACCATGAGAGGTTAAATGGGTGCCAAGAATGAGTTATTGTTTTAACTGATGAAATAATTTTGTCGCTATTAATGGCAATTGTGTCATCTAAGGATTGAGAACGTTCAATACCTAAGTATTTAAGCTTGGATGAGTTGTTTACTATGATTCTTGCAGATGGGTGAGTATAAAGGATTTGTATCATTTCAATAAAACTAGGCGGGGCACCAAACCATTTAAGGACTAAAAATAGATATTTCCACTCAACTCTATCAAATGCCTTCTCCGCATCAAGTGAGAGAGCTAGAGCAGGCATCGAGAGAGATTGTGCAATATGAGAGACATGAAAGAAGAGTCATGAATTATTGGAGATTAGCCTACCTGGCATAAATCCCATTTGGTTAGGATGAATTACCTTATTAATAATGGGTTTAAGGCAATTAGAGAAAATGTTGTCAAAGATTGACATTAAGGAGTGAAATGGTTTTGCACCAATAATGGGCCTCTATAAGGCTTAGGTATAACTGTTATAATCGCATGTGTGAATCTGGTAGAGGTTACCATTTCCGGAGAGAGATTTTGATAAAAATTTAGGAGCCAATGCATTAATTCTGATTTGAAAAGTCTATAAAACTCAATTGGTATCCCATCCGGACCAGGTGATTTCCCAATAGGTATTTGTTTTATAGCTGTGAGAAGCTCTTCTTCAGAGATTTATTTTTCTAAGAAGTTAATATCAGAGGAGTTCCATTTGGGCCCTGAGAGATTTGTGAAGAAAATTATGAATATGGGAGTTATCTGAGATCGATTCCGATTGGTATACCGTATTTTCACGCATATAACGCGCGCGTTATACGCGTTTTTACCTACCGCGCATACCCCTCGCGCGCTATATGCGTGAGCGCGGTATACCAAAGTTTTAAAACATAGTTCCCACCCCGCCCGACGCCCGATTCACCCCCCCAGCAGGACCGCTCGCACCCCCACCCCGAACGACCGCTCGCACGCGCTCCCACCCACACCCGCATCCACGATCGGAGCAAGAGGGAGCCCAAGCCCTCTTGCCCGGCCGACTCCCCGACGTCCGATACATCCCCCCCCCCCGGCAGGACCACTCGCACCCCCACCCCGAACGACCGCCGACTTCCCGACAATATCGGGCCAGAAGGGAGCCCAAACCCTCCTGGCCACGGCGACCCCCTAACCCCACCCCGCACTACATTACGGGCAGGAGGGATCCCAGGCCCTCCTGCCCTCGACGCAAACCCCCCTCCCCCCCAAGAACCTCCGACCGCCTCCCAGCCGACCCGCGATCCCCCTGGCGACCCCCACGACCCCCCCACCCCCCTTCCCCGTACCTTTGGTAGTTGGGCCAGAAGGGAGCCCAAACCCTCCTGGCCACGGCGACCCCCTAACCCCACCCCGCACTACATTACGGGCAGGAGGGATCCCAGGCCCTCCTGCCCTCGACGCAAACCCCCCTCCCCCCCAAGAACCTCCGACCGCCCCCCAGCCGACCCGCGATCCCCCTGGCGACCCCCACGACCCCCCCACCCCCCTTCCCCGTACCTTTAGTAGTTGGCCGGACAGACGGGAGCCAAACCCGCCTGTCCGGCAGGCAGCCAACGAAGGAATGAGGCCGGATTGGCCCATCCATCCTAAAGCTCCGCCTACTGGTGGGGCCTAAGGCGCGTGGGCCAATCAGAATAGGCCCTGGAGCCTTAGGTCCCACCTGGGGGCGCGGCCTGAGGCACATGGGCCCAACCCGACCATGTGCCTCAGGCCGCGCCCCCAGGTGGGACCTAAGGCTCCAGGGCCTATTCTGATTGGCCCACGCGCCTTAGGTCCCACCAGTAGGCGGAGCTTTAGGATGGATGGGCCAATCCGGCCTCATTCCTTCGTTGGCTGCCTGCCGGACAGGCGGGTTTGGCTCCCGTCTGTCCGGCCAACTACTAAAGGTACGGGGAAGGGGGGTGGGGGGGTCGTGGGGGTCGCCAGGGGGATCGCGGGTCGGCTGGGGGGCGGTCGGAGGTTCTTGGGGGGGAGGGGGGTTTGCGTCGAGGGCAGGAGGGCCTGGGATCCCTCCTGCCCGTAATGTAGTGCGGGGTGGGGTTAGGGGGTCGCCGTGGCCAGGAGGGTTTGGGCTCCCTTCTGGCCCAACTACCAAAGGTACGGGGAAGGGGGGTGGGGGGGTCGTGGGGGTCTCCAGGGGGATCGCGGGTCGGCTGGGGGGCGGTCGGAGGTTCTTGGGGGGGGAGGGGGGTTTGCGTCGAGGGCAGGAGGGCCTGGGATCCCTCCTGCCCGTAATGTAGTGCGGGGTGGGGTTAGGGGGTCGCCGTGGCCAGGAGGATTTGGGCTCCCTCCTGGCCCGATATTGTTGGGGAGTCGGCGGTCCTTCGGGGGGGGGGAGGGATGTATCGGACGTCGGGGGGGGGCATCAGGCTTTCAGGATGGGGACAGACCTTCAAGGGGGGACAGTGCACGGAAGTCAGGGGGGGTGAACGGAGAGTCGGGACAGCGCACGGAAAGTCAGGGCGGGCGAAAGGAGCGTCGGGCAGCATGCGCGGTATACCCGTGAGCGCGGTATATCAAAGTTTTTGTGCAAATCATCGTGATTTCTGCGCGCTATATCCGTGTGCGCGTTTTATACGGGTGCGTGTTATTTGCGTGAAAATACGGTAATTCAGTATAGAATTCTGAGAAAACTTTAAGGATATCCTGTAACTGTTGTATCATTTTTGTCCTTAATAGCTGTGACATGCAATTTTTCTGTTTTACGTTTAAGATAATTAGCTAGCATTTTACTGGATCTATTACTTTCAGTATAGAATCTTGATTTAGTGATGAAAATTTCTTGTCCTGCTTGATTTGAAAGTTTTTTTTAATTGTATTCAGATTTTAACTGACAAAGCTTATTGTAAACAAGAGGGTCATTAGACACAATATAGTTAACTTCTTCAAGTTTAATAGAGGTTTCTAGACTCAATATAGCGGATTTATCTAATTTAGTTTTAAATGCTGCCATGGAGATAAATTCACCTCTCAGAGTTGCTTTAAAGGATTCCCAAAGGGTTGAAGGAGATATATTTGGGCTATTATTAATGGTAAAAAATTCTTGGATAAGTTTTTTAATATGTGGGACATTGTCTTCTTCAAGAAGAGATGATTGTAATATCCATAATGGAGATCGGGGAGAGCTCATACCTTGTCATGCAAGGGAAAGAGAGACTGCGGCGTGATCTGAGATAAGGATTGGTGAGATATTTGACAAAGTTACTAATTATAATAAGGATTGGGAGAAAAAGATATAATCTATATGTGAAAAGCAATGGTGAGGGATTGAATGATGGATATATTCTCAAGCGTCAGGATGCTGAAGTCTCCAGGGATCTGTTAGGATTAGTTGTTGAATCATAGAGTGAAAAGCAGAAGTGGATCTCTGTTGGGAGAACTTACTTTTAGATTGTCTATCCAAGATGTGATCTACTGGAGTATTAAAATCATCCGCAACAATTAATGGGTGGGGTTCAAGTTCTTGAATCTTATTGATAAGATTAAGAAAAAAATCTGGGAAATCAGAATTGAGAGCATAAATGGTTACTAACAATACACCAATGTTATGTATTTTAACATGTGCTAGTATCCATCTACCTTCTGGGTCTATAAATTGCTGTATGATTTGGACATTAAGTGATTTATGGAAAAGAATAGAAACTCCACCTTTCCTACCTTTAGAAGGAGAGTCAATGGAGATTTTGATTCATTTACAAGTTTTGGTGAGATATGAGGTATCTGGCACATGAGTTTCTTGTAGCATAATTATACTAGGAGCAAATTTCTTAAGGTGAACTAGAACTTTTTTCCTTTGTAATAGGGTTTTGAAGACCATTTATATTCCAAGAAATAATATTGATGGGAGAGTTAGCCGAGTTAGTCATAAAGGCTGCTTGATAAGAATTTGCTAAAATTCCAAGTATAAATCAGCAGAATGAAAACACAACATTCGCAGAGAGAGAGCAGTGAAGGATGTAGTGTACTTGTGAATCTCATAACAAACGGTATAAGGAACACAATGGGTTCCAACCTATAGGGAGAACTATGCAATGGAGTCATTGGCTGAGAACAGAGAATGGAACACATAAGCCATTCCCTCTAACTGTAGATTATATTGGTGGAGCACATTGGGAAGCACAATGGTATTAAAAAAAAGATACATCTTTGATGTGAGAAAGTGAATCCAAAATGATTGGAAAATAAAAGGTAAGGAAAATGAATAAAATAAGTGACCGTGAGAGCAATTATGAACTTCAAAAGAATGAAGCAGGAGAGTGTTTAATTGGGTAAGTATCTCATGGAAAAGAACCACGAAATATAATCCAATTATACAATATCTAGATAGAAAAATCTGAGAACAGTAGGGAATAGGATTTTGTACCAGCAAGTATTGCCATCCATAGACGAGGTCATTAACATTAAAACCATCTATCTGCATAAAGAGCATAAGGTTAAAAGGAAAACTCAGCTGTGGAGGCAGCAACAGCATGATTCATGCTCTGCAAGTCACATATAGCATAAATTGAAGATATACAACGTAATACAAGTTAAGAAACTGTAGGAGAGACTTGGCATAGAGATTCAGAAAGGCATTAAATATCAAATAATAGTCAAGATTTATGATTATCATGAAATCTCAATGTGATAATAATGAGAAACTATAGGCTGCAGAGGAGATTGTCCATTGGAAAGGAGGTTAATGAGGCTGGGAAAACAGTGGGTAAGAAAATTCCATATATGCAATTATTGTTATCCATATAAGTTAATTTCATTGGTAACATCCCATTAAAAAAAAGAACATAAGGTGAAGAGGCAAACTTGGCAGTGAAAGCTGCATCAGCATGGTACATATACTGCAGGTCACATACAGTAAAAAAAATGTGAGATATACGTAGTTATACACATCTAGAGATTATAGGAGAGGTTTGGCACAGAGAGTCAGAAAGGCGGTACATACAAAGCACACAAAAAGATTGATCCACCTAAATTCTGGAACAAGTAGACACCATGATACAAGATGGAAACCCCAAGGACTTCATTAACCACTGGTGCACCCTAAGCACATCCATCCTCGAAGACATGACACAACCGCAGAAAAAGACCAGAATCTATAGACGCTCAGATAAATGGTTTGACAACAAACTACTGCAACTCAAACGACAATGCAGTTGTTTTGAAAGAGAATGGAGAAAAAACAACCGAGAATACACAAAAACAACCTGGAGAACACTGAACAAACAATACAAAAGCTAAAAGAAAAAAGAAAGGCATACTACACCAATCAGATAGGCATAGAAATCCAAGACACCAAAATCTTTTCAAATTACTAAAGGGAACTCACAGATACCAAACCCTACCTGGCCACAAACCCCCCCCCCAGCCAATTAATTGGCTGAATTCTTCAGTAACAAAATATCAACAGCCAGAAACACCTTCACCGGGACCCCAAACCACCTCAATGAAATCTCGATACCATCTAAAGAAAACGAGGCCTATGCAGCAGACAGAAACTGGTCAGATTTCCCAGACACACAATGGCACGACTTAGACAAACTCTTCAAAAAATGCAGTCATGCAGCCTGCGACCTCAACCACTGTCCCCCATACCTGTTAAAAGCCGCCAGCACTAGATTCTGCACCCACCTCATGCAGTGGATTAGTTACATGCTTGTAGGGACGCCATTCTGCCATTCTGAAACAGGGCGAGATCGGCACAATGATTTCACCGCCCCTGTGAAAGAATTATGAGTCCCTGTGAAAAAATTATGAATTATTCCCATTCCCTCTCCCCTCATTAAGGAAGGAAAGTGTTAGCACTTTGTGACAGAATGCTGAGGCACTCCCCCCTCCTTTCTTGTCACAAGACCCCTGTCACATATTAACCCTTATCTTAATCAAGCAGTCCTTATTTGGAAAGGACATCAGCTGACAGGCATTGAGGATGTGCAAAGACTCTGGTGCTGTCCACGTGTTAATCAGGCCCTTGTCTAAGTGCTGAGTTGGAGGATGATCACGAGGCAAAAGCACGAGGTAAAGGAAGGGTGATCACGAGGTATAAGCATGTATCTTTCTTTGTATCCACCAATGTAAAAGCATGTACCTTTGTACCCACCAATCATGAGATGTGTAAATGAGGGAGTTACTATGATGTCATTAGCTTAGAAGCATAATAAAAAGGGACTCAGAGCTAGCCCCTGGCAGCGCCTCCTCCCGACTCTAAGACTGCGTGTGTGTGTTTCCTTTGTGTCATTCCTACACATGTTCACAGAGGGTCAGTTTCCACAAGAAGTCGCTGAAATCATCATAACAACCTATTCTGAAAGACCCAATGGGAGCAACAGATCACCCATCCAATTACAGACCTATAGCTTCAATACCGCTATACGTCAAACTAATGGAAGGCCTCTTAGCAAAACTTCTCACCAAATACTTAGAAACCCACAACATTCTTCACCCCTCACAATCAGGCTTCAGAGGCAACTACAGTAAAGAAACACTACTAGTCTCTCTCCCAGACACAGCCAAACAACACCTAAGCAAAGGCAAAAAAAATGCTACTCATACAACTCGATGTCACAGCGACATTCGACCTAGTAGATCATAACATCCTACTACAAACACTGGAGACAATAGAAATCACAGGCAAAATCTACAATTGGTTTGAAGGATTCCTCCGCTCAAGAAGATACAGAGTAAAAGCAAACAATGAACAATCAAAATCCTGGAACAACCCTTGCGGAGTCCCCCCCAAGGCTCCCCACTATCACCAACACTCTTCAACCTTTACATAGCCACACTTGGCACATGCTTAGACAAACAAGGTATAACATCATACAGCTAAACAGACGATATCACCATCCTCCTGCCTTTCGACCAAACCACCCCCAACACAACGAACAAACTACACATTGCATTAGAAACAGTGTCACAAATTAAAACTGAACCAAGACAAAACCAAATTCTTACTTCTAGTAAGAAACAAAACCATAACAAACCTAGAAATAAACTCCATCACATATCCATTACAACCCAATCTAAAACTGATGGGAATAATGATAGACAAACGCTGCACCATGCAACTTCAAATCAGTAAAACGGTTCAGAAGGCATTCACAACCATGCACGTCTTAAGATAAGTCTGAAAATACTTCAACAACAAACAATTAAAACTCATAGTACAAGCGCACCTGGACTACTGTAACATACTTTACCTGTCATGCACCGTCAATATGCTAAAACAATTACAAACAGTCCAAAATACAGCCCTAAGACTAAAATACTTGCTGAAAAAATACGACCACATTACCTCAGCTTTCCAAGACTCACACTGGCTCCCAATACAAGCATGCATACAACACAAACTCTACTGCACCCTATTCAAATCCCTAAATGGAAATGGACCAAGCTATCTGAACAACTGCCTGATCTGGAAAAACACATCCAGACTAAGGAGAACTCAAGCACACTTTACCTACCCCACAATCAAAGGCATGCAAAGCATAAAAATATATGACGGTCTTCTAGCCACCACAGCAGCAAAAATAGACCACCACCTCTCAAATCCGCTGACCACGATGCCCAACTACAAAACATTCAGGAATGAACTGAAAACCATACTATTCAAGAATTTTGTCAAATGATCTAATCAAACCGTATCGACCATTCCCAGATCCCGATGCATACTATAGCTATCAACCTTGTAATCTCCCTGGGAATGCCCAGGCTAATTTCTTGTTGTAAACCGCCTAGAACTGAAAGGTATTGGCGGGATAGAAGACATTAATGTAGCATCTATAGCAAGAACTGCAGCAGAACAGGACTTAGGAGTGATCATTAGTGAAGACATGAAGACTGCCAATCAAGTGGAGAAAGCTTCCTCCAAGGCTAGACAAATGATGGGTTGTATCCGAAGAAGTTTCGTCAGCCAGAAGCCCGAAGTTATAATGCCGTTGTACAGATCCATGGTGAGACCTCATCTAGAATATTGTGTACAATTCTGGAGACCACATTATCAAAAAGATGTGCGGAGAATTGAGTCGGTTCAGCGAATGGCCACCAGGATGGTCTCAGGAATCAATGATCTCCCGTATGAGGAATGGCTGGGTAAGTTGCAGCTATACTCACTCGAGGACGTAGAGAGAGGGGAGACATGATCGAGACATTCAAATATGTCACGGGCCGCATTGAGGTAGAAGAGGATATCTTTTTTTCTTAAATGACCTACGGCGACAAGAGGACATCCATTGAAACTCAGGGGTGGGAGATTTCATAGTGACACCAGGAAGTATTTCTTCACCGAAAGGGTGGTTGATCATTGGAATAGTCTTCCACTGCAGGTAATTGAGGCCAGCAGCGTGCTGGATTTTAAGAGAAAATGGGATAAGCATGTGGGATCACTTCAAGGAAGAAATTAGGGGGGGGGGGTCATTAGAGTGGGCAAACTAGTTGGGCCGTGGCCCTTTTCTGCTGTCATCTTCTATGTTTCTAATGTAATGCAATGTCTGGAGGAGAGGAAGCATGCAAGAGGCAAAGAGAAATATTGGATGCACAGTCAGAAGGAAGTGTAACCAGAGACTCATGAAATCACCAGATAACAAAGGTAGGAAAAATGATTTTATTTTCAATTTAGTGATCAAAATGTGTCAGTTTTGAGAATTTTATATCTGCTGTCTATATTTTACACTATATTTGTCTATTTTTCTATAGTTGCTACTGAGGTGACATTGCATATTTTAAAGTCATCTGCCTTGACCTCTTAAAAAAACCCTGAATATAAATGATAATTAACATTATCTCTGCATACAGTGTGCTTTGTGTTATTTAAATTTTGTGGTTACCATTATGTATTAAGATTATATTGTATGTGTATATGAAAAATGGATGGAAGAAATTGCATTACAATTAGTACTATTATTATGGAGGTGGAGTTTGGACGGGTCTGGGGTGGAGCTTGGGTGGGGGTACTTGGTTGATATTTGTTAGGCTTAGGGGGACTTGGCTTGAAAAGACTGAGAAACACTGGTCTAACACAAGAGGTGCCTATGGTAAGACAATTAGATATTATCTCTCTTTTCCATCCATCCCCATTGTTCTGGTGTTAATAAGAGGTTTTCATGGAAGGATTGGGGGGAGGGGGGAGGGGGGAGAAGCTGTGCTCTGCCATGCTTCGATGCATGTTGAAAATCTCCCTCTTAAAAATTTCTACCCTTTGGCAGCTCTGCAGTTAAATGTCACTTCAAAAATAACACACAGTTCTTAATGTCTCTTGGAATTCTTGGTATTGCCTTCACTAAGGCTGGGAGAAACTATCTGACTTGTAGGATATGGAGTTTCCTGTATGTTAAAGCTAAAGATAGACTGTTGACCCAATACATCTAACTTTTGTTAATTGTCTGATCACACTTTCAAGTCTTCTACCACAAACCCGTACAAAAACCCCTGTGCCAAATCCTCCATAGATTATTCTCTTTCTATAAATCACTTTGTCCAGTTTTCATTTTTGTATCTGTTCTCTTTGTCGTATAAAATTTTCTAGTTAAATTTTGCTAACTGTTCTTCTCACATAACTACCATGCCTTTCCTAAATTTCTCAACCAATGGAACACTGAAGCTTTTTCCAGTTGCACTAACTTTATAAAGATGATATTGGGGAAATGGAGATAGGAACAGGTATGTAAATTTTGTTAAACTCTATTCTTTTACATGACAGGAGCTTTCTTCATCCCCTACTTAATTTTCCTCTTCTCTTGTGGGATACCGGTGTTCTTTTTGGAAGTTGCTCTGGGACAGTACACCAGCCAGGGAGGTGTCACCTGCTGGAGAAGGCTCTGCCCACTCTTTGAAGGTGAGTTTGATCTTTCTGCAAATTTTTATCCATCTATATTGCACCATAAGGAATTGAATGAGGGAGCAACTGGATGAGTTGCTTATGGTTTATGGCTTATTAATCTTGTTATACTGCTTGTTCATTTCACTGGTCCAAACGGTACAGAATATAATAAAAATAAATATAAAAAAAAGAACTCCATTATTAGATAGTATAGATCTGGCCCATATAAACAACAAACATAATAAGGAGCATTGACTCTTAAACCCCCCTCCCAAAAAAAACTCCATTGTTTAGCAGAATAAATCTAACCATACAAACGTCAACCATACCAAAAAGCATTCACTCCTAAATAAAATCATACAAATACCATTGAACTTTAAAATTTCACCAGGCTGCTAACTGAAGATCTAGAACATTTAGAATATGTGAGTAATATCGGATTGATTTAAATCTTGCCTAAATGCTTCTTTAAAAAAACCTGTTTTTAACATAATTTTGAAAGATTTTTAATTTGCCTCTAATCTCTCGTGGCATATGGTTCCATAAGTTTGGAACTGCAAAGTAGAACGCTTTATTTCGAGTAGAATCCCATCTAGCTCTATAAACGGGGTATTACCATTCTATTATCTTGAATAGATCTCAAAGTTCTTAATGGCGAGTAAAGAATCAAATACAAATGTAAATAAGCAGGCTGCAGAGAATAAAAAACTTTATGCGCAAGAAATAGAGCTTGAAATTGGATTCTATAACGAATGGGTAGTCAATAATATTGCAAATAAAGAGGTGTTACCTATCAAATTTTTTCTTGAAGCCTAGAACTTTTATTGCAGTATTATGTAACATTTGCAATTTTTTCAGATTCCTATTTGAAGTCCCCAAGTATACAATGTTGCAATAATCCAATTTTGAGATTATTAAAGCATGAAGAAGGGTATGTAGATATTTCTCCTGAAATAGTCCTCTTATGGTCCTCAAGGCTCTTAAAGTGTAAAATCCTTTTTTTTATAACATCCAACACTTGTTTTTCAAAAGTCAGCTGATAATCAACCCAAATTCCCAGATAGCTAAAGCTTTTTACCAATGGGATGTTCTTTCTGAAAATTTCAACTTCCAAATTTGGTTGTATGTAATGTCCTGTAATCCAACAAGATACACATTTCTCAATACTCAGGGCTAATCTATGGTCAGCCCTGAGACGGGACGGGGGACGGGATTGGACGAATGAATGAAAAGTTCTAGTATTTTAACGAAGCACATGAAATTTATAAGCACATAGTCACCATTGAGGATTAACGACAAACAACTACCCGCCCTACTCAGATAAGTACATCGAGATTATCTGAAAGTATAGTTGGTTAAAAAGGGTGGGCAGGGGACAGGTGAAGGCGATGATGGTCCCCTTGTTAACCTCAATGTAGTGACATCACTATATTTTAGGTTATATGGTCTGAGCACTTCACTATAATATTTAAAGTAATTATGGGATGTTAACATTATTAATATTAAAGTAAAGCTGTGAAAATAATACTATATATTAATTTTCGTCACAGAATACCTAGATTTATCTCCCTATTGAATAGGTGAACAGCTAACCATTGGGCAATTACTGTTGTTCCTTCTTTCAGAGGATTCAAATCTAAATGAATTGGATCAATTTTAGCAACTAATAGAATGTCATCATCATAACAATACACTGTAAAGCCCATCTCCTAAATCAAAGAAATAAGCGGAGCTAAGAAGATGTTAAATACTATAGGAGATAATGTAGACTCTTGGGGAACTCCTCAAGATAGCTGATATTTTTTAGAAGTAGATGTCTTTCCTTTTACTAAATATGTCCTATTATGCAGAAAAGATTCAAACCAATTCAAAACAATGGATGACAGCTCTATAAATTCCAACCTTTTTACCATTAAATCATGGTCCACAAGATCAAAGGCAATGTCCAAATCCAGTGAGATAGCAAAAGGATAATACCCATTATCCAACATTTCTAATGTTTTACTAAAAAAACAACAGACCAAAGTTTCAGTACTATGTCCTGCATGAAATCCCACCTGTCTTAGATGAAGCATGTTTGTATTTTCTATAAATTTCACAAGTTGATTCAGAATAAATTGCTCAATTATTTTACCAGGAAGGCATAAGTTTGAAATTGGGTGAAATTTTTTTGGATTTGTTGGTTCTAATTTTTGTTGATTTGATCACTGGAGTAATAAAATAATGTTTCCAACACTCTGGGTAAATCCCTGTGTTCAAACTTTGATCATAATCAATATAAGTGGTAAGAGCCCTAGGAATATAATGGGCTTTTAGCATGTGGTAACTGTTAGCCTGCTTAAATCGGTTAGCACACCTTAGTAAAAGGACCCCTTAGACCAGGGGTAGGAAACTCCGGTCCTCGAGAGCTGTATTCCAGTCGGGTTTTCAGGATTTCCCCAATGAATATGCATGAGATCTATTTGCATGCACTGCTTTCAATGCACATTCTTTGGGGAAATCCTGAAAACCCGACTGGAATACAGCTCTCGAGGACCGGAGTTCCCTACCCCTGCCTTAGACTAAACATGCCCCAGGGTTAATTTAGCCCGTGACTGTGAGTGGTTTACAAACTACTTACTCTTGCGGGCTGAATATTGGGTCCTAGTCACCTCCAGGCCTGGCATATGATTATATTACCTCTGGCACACGACATATAGCATGGAACTTCCAATAAGTACTTCTAATACAAAACAATGGCATTAGATTCTAAACACATCATCTACATTATGTTTGCTGTAGGAGTCTCCAGAATTTGGCATGGAGAGACATCTGGATTAATTCACCTTTACCACTTTGCATTATAGTATTCCAGAACCTTGATACTATAAATTCAAAAGACTTCATAGAAAGAAGGAGGTTCCTGGATTTCTGTGATGTCTTTAGAATTTATAGCAGTGGTCTTCCATGTAAGGTTCACAAGCCAATGGTGGCCCTCAGAGACTTCTTGGGCAGCCCACTTATCTGTCTGGAGTACCATCTCCCCTGGCAGGATCCAGTACTTGCTTACCCTTCTTGTTCCCAGCAGCGCTGCTCTTTCACTCTTCAGGCTGCTGGCAGCATGAGTGAAGTAAATATACTGCATTTGGCAGCCTGGAAGTTGTTCCTCTACTACATTGGTGGGAAGCTATAGCAAAAGGAAAGCTTCTGGAACTGCCAAAGGCAGCGTGTTTACATCAGCCTGAAGACTGAAAGAGCAGTGCTGTTGGGAACAAGAAAAGTGAGCGATTACCAGATTTCGCCGGGGAGGGTGTGGAATTGCAAGGAGAGGGTAGTAGAGAAATGCTGAACTAAGGGGATGGGGAGGAAAGGGAAAGAATTAAATGCCAGACCTTCAGGGAAGAAAAAGAAGGGGAAGGGAAAAGGAAGGGGGGACAGAGATTCCAGACCATAGGAGGGGAGGAGAGAGGAAAGGAGGGAGAGATACCAGACTGTGGGATGGAGAGAGAGAGATACCAGACCACAAAGTGGGGAAGGAAAAAAGAGAGGTCAGACCACTGGGTGAGGGAAGGAGAGTGATCCCAGACCAAGGAAGGAAGAAAAAGATTCCAGCCTAAGGCAGAGGAGAAGGGGAAGGGAAGGACAGAGCGATGCCAGACTACAGTAGGGAGGAGAAGGGGTGGAAAGGAGAGGAGACAGATACCAGCCACTGGAAGAGAAGGAGAAAGATGTCGGACTACTGGAGGGGGAAGGGAAGGAAAGAGTGATATCAGACCAGGGAAGGGAAAGAGAGATATCATACCAGGGAAAGGAAGGAGGAGATAAAGATTCCAGGCTAAGATAGGGGGAGGAGGAATGGAAGGACAGAGTTGTCAGACCACAAAAGGGGGTGGAAGGAAGGGAAGGAGGGGTGAGAGATGCCAGACTCTAGGAAGAAGTGGAGAAAGAGGCCAAACCATAGAAGGGGGAAGAGATGTCAGACCATGGGAGGGGGAGAGAGAAGGAGGAGAGGATGCACAGGGATGGGAGGAGTGGGGAAAAGGAGAGATGGAAGAAATGTTGTTTATGGATAGATGAGAATAGAGGAGAAGAAAGAGGGAGTAGATGGTACACATGGATGGAGAGGAGATGAAAGGCAGAGACAGAGATGTGATGGTGCACATGGGAAGGGAAGTCAAGGAAAAGTAGATTGGTCTGAGAAGAATGCAGAAACGTTGAAGTAAGTTGAATATTAAAAGTTAATGCCAAAGATGGATGTAGAATAAATAATATATGAACTGACTTTGCATTCAACACAAACCAGTCTATGAAGTGTAATCAATATGTTTTAAGTTGCTCAGAAATGTGAAACTCAACAAGGGGGGAACGCACCCCCCTAGAATGGGAACAGAGTTTACCTCCCAATCATTGCAACTGTTTCTGTAGAGATCACACTTCAAGCCAGGATGTTAGTTAATAAAAATTGTTACAGTCCTTGAAATGATATAGAGTATAGAATTTTCTTCTTTCTTCTTATACTTGTTTTATACTTGTCTGAACATCACTTAAGCATGATTAATAGAATCATAACTTAGCTCAATGAGGGGTTTAGGGACCCGACGCAGCCCCGTTTCGTGTCCTTCATCAGGAGACCCACTCACGATTGCTGGAAAACTGGCTGTAGTCTTTTAAACTTCAGTTATGTTAAAGTTAGTGATACGACAAAATTTCTGCAATACAAAAGTCATTTACAGCATCAGGTGTGAGTAAAAATCCATAACCACACCTCGATGAAAAGCATTACTTTTTTAAGGCTAAACTAGAGGAGGGAATGCACAAAATACATACCAAGACTGAAAAGCTCTCACACCACAAAGTGTATTCAAACTGCCAGAAAGGACACAGCAGTACACTCCCGATTTAAATAGAGAGAAGGGGGAGGGATTTGATGACATCAAATGTAAGCACCCAAGAATTCCCGTTATCTATTTTGTCCCAAAAATTCACAAGTCCCTTCAAAATCCCCCAGGTAGACCCATTGTGTCAGGCATTTGTTCCATTTTAGAACCTTTATCTGCTATGCTTGATACTTACCTTAAAGACAAAGTTTCTTTAGCTTCTTCATACGTGCTTGACTCCGCCCATATGATCAATATTTTAGCGCAATACCAACAAGTTCCTCCACAAGCTACATTAATAACGTTAGACATATCTGCCTTATATACTAATATTCCGCAGAATGCAGCAGTAACAATTATTGAAGAGGAATTGCGCACCTTGGAGCTTTCTCAAGGCAGGGTTGAATTTCTAACACAGCTGGCGCGTATAGCTTTAAATATGAACTATTTCCAGTTTGATACGATGTATTACAAACAAACCAAGCGTACTGCCATGGGTGCTAAGATGGCACCCTCTGTGGCGTGCCTATACATATCTAGATTTGAAGAAACCTTCTTATATATCTCTGATTTTTGGAAGGAGTTTTTAATTTGGAAACGGTATATTGATGACATCTTCGCTGTATGGACAGGTCCCTCTGCAGATTTACAGATATTTCTAGCCTGGCTGAATTCATGTGATAGTAATTTACAATTTGTTATGCACACAGATTCACAACAGGTATCTTTTTTAGATATTCAAATTTGTTTACATCATGGACATTTTTCCACCACCATTTTTCGCAAGTCTACTGATAGGAACAATTTATTAGAATACAGTAGTTTCCACCCCAGACATTTAAGAAATAATATTCCAGTGGGACAATTTTTACGTCTCCGAAGACTCTGTACCATGGTCCAGGAATATATTATAAAAGCTGGTGAAATGAAATTCAGATTTCAACAAAGGGGGTATCCTCACTCAGTGATACAGAAAGCATATAAGCGAGCTTTATATGCAAATAGAACTCTATTACTGTCTTCACCATCAAAATCAGATGAGAACTCTCTAGTATGTGTCCTCCCTTATTCAGTTCGGGCCTTTGATATTAAACATATCATTAAACAACACTGGGGAATTATGCAATTTCATGAGGCATTCCAACAGGTGCCCAGATTTGCGTTCTCCAAACAGCGCAACTTGAAGCAGCATTTGGTCCATTCCCAGTTCATTAAACAACCACGGACACAAACATCAGGTCAACATTCCCAGTGTGGTCGTTGCAAAATATGCAAACATTGTGTTACCTTACAACAAATTTCTACCTGTTTAAGTCATCTTAGTCAAATCAAGTGCCCCGCTACCAATTGTGACTCTCGACAAGTAGTGTACATCATTCAATGCCTATGTCGGTTGTTTTATGTAGGGTGCACTACCCGAAGCATCAAGACCCGGATTGGAGAACACATCAGTAGAATTTGCACAGGAGTGAAAGAGGCCCCCCTAGTACAGCACTGGTTGGATCATCAACATGCACCCGCGGACCTCATCTTTTCTATTCTCAATGTCATAGTTCCTACTAGAGGAGGAGATGTTGCAAGGATGCTTTGGAAACAAGAACAGAAGTGGATTTTTATCCTCAATACCTTGCACCCACACGGACTGAACAGCGAGATGAGTGGGTTGCATTTCTATGACTCTCAATATTATTTTTCCTTGGCCAGATGGCAACATTGCAGATCATTTTGTTTTATTCATTTTTTACATCATTTTTCACAGCATTTTACAGTTTTCTTGTTTCACAGTTTTTTTTCTTTACAGTTTTGATTATTGCATCAGCCATTTGATGATGTCATCAAATCCCTCCCCCTTCTCTCTATTTAAATCGGGAGTGTACTGCTGTGTCCTTTCTGGCAGTTTGAATACACTTTGTGGTGTGAGAGCTTTTCAGTCTTGGTATGTATTTTGTGCATTCCCTCCTCTAGTTTAGCCTTAAAAAAGTAATACTTTTCATCGAGGTGTGGTTATGGATTTTTACTCACACCTGATGCTGTAAATGACTTTTGTATTGCAGAAATTTTGTCGTATCACTAACTTTAACATAACTGAAGTTTAAAAGACTACAGCCAGTTTTCCAGCAATCGTGAGTGGGTCTCCTGACGAAGGACACGAAACGGGGCCGCGTCGGGACCCTAAACCCCTCATGATTCTATTAATCATGCTTAAGTGATGTTCAGACAAGTATAAAACAAGTATAAGAAGAAAGGAGAAAATTCTATACTCTATATCATTTCAAGGACTGTAACAATTTTTATTAACTAACATCCTGGCTTGAAGTGTGATCTCTACAGAAACAGTTGCAATGATTGGGAGGTAAACTCTGTTCCCATTCTAGGGGGGTGCGTTCCCCCCTTGTTGAGTTTCACATTTCTGAGCAACTTAAAACATATTGATTACACTTCATAGACTGGTTTGTGTTGAATGCGAAGTCAGTTCATATATTATTTATCAAAGCAATTTCTGACTTCTTCTAGTTTTCACTAGTGATATCCCCCGCCATTTCATAAGGAAAAGATGGATGTAGGGCAGAAAGTGAAGAAGGAGAGAAACAGCAAATGGACGAGAAGGCCCTGGAAACAGAGATAAGAGCACAGACAGAAGGAATCACAATCAGAGACTGGGAAAAGATGACTAGAAAAATAGTCAGCAGACAACTAAGATAGGAAAAATTATTTTATTTTCAATTTAGTGATTGAAAAATGTCAATTATAAGAATTTACATCTGCTGGCTATATTTTACATTGTTCAGGAAGAAATGCATTTGTTTCTATTTCTCTGCTGTTCTACTGCATGCAGTCTGGCATCTTATGGTTTCGTTTGTGTATATTAGTACTTTTGTTTGTAGTCCTGTAGGGTTTATTTATATTCTGCATGTATGACCAAGACCAGGTGTTCTGGTAGGAATGAATGTAGAGAAGTTTTATTGGTGTCGTGGCCCCAAGTAGGAAAATATTTGTCAGCTCTCCTTCAGACCTTTTGGACCCAAAATGGACCCTCAGTTAAAATTGAAGACTACTGCACTAGAATGAACTTCAATACATTTTTAAAAAATATTCATGGTTTTCAGGTTTTGTTACTTGATAGTTCACTTATGGTGTTCTTTCTCCTCACTGCAGGAATTGGGTATGCCTCACAAGTGATTGTTGCTCTCTTGAACTTCTATTACATTATTGTCCTGGCCTGGGCCTTTTTCTACCTCTTCAGCTCCTTCACCACAGAACTTCCTTGGGCCAGTTGTGGCCATGTGTGGAATTCAGGTAACTTTCTTTTTCTTACAGTTGTGGCCATGTGTGGAATTAAGGTAACTTTCTTTTTCTTACCTTCACATCCCTCAGTTTTTCAGTTCTGCTATTAGATTGTACAATAAGGGGGCTCATAATGAAAACTTTAAAATGTCCCAAAACCAGTCTAACTTGGCACTTGGACATCCTAATAGCAGGGCCATCCATGTGCCAATAATCAAAACCAACTTTCTGGATGTTGACAGGCAAGACCCTGTCTCATTCAGAGACTCTACTGCTAACCCTATTCCTGGCAAACCAGTGCCTATTCCTAGAACAAGAAAGCAAACTGTAAGGTCTGGCAAGCAAACAGCTCACACATCAGAAAGGCAGAGAATAGGATAGAGTGCAGCAGCAGTTCAGAATTTCTTCATTTTACCCTATTATTCCTTACTCAAAACTGCAGAAGTAAAAACTCCTTTTAAACCTTCAGCTTTACAAGCTGACACACAGAGGGTTAAAGAAAGGGGAGGAGTCAGTAGGCTAACGTGCATCAAGCAGGGCTAGAGCCTGGGAAGAATAAAGCTTCCACAGCTGAGAGCTGGAGAGAGGAGTGGCAGGAACAGGAAGAGCCAGAGGAGCAGGAGAAATGGCAAGGCAAAGCTGAGAGCTCTGCCAGGCACATTTGAAAATACAGAGAAAGTTTCCATTCCAGTACCACTGCCTCGTTGGAAACTGCCGTCAGGAACTCCCATCAGGAACTCCCAAGCAAGGCATGAGTATGTTTCCCAAAGCAAGGTTAGCTTGGGAGGGGGAGGATTCTGAAGGGAAATTTGTGCAGGCTGGCTGTGAGAAACAAGGGATTTATTTTTATCTCGATGTATTTATTAATCTTTCCTTCTCATCCTCTCCTAATGTATCATTTATGTTCATGTGTAAATGTCAAGGCAATGTCAGAATGTGATGGGGATATGGGGGATATCAGGGCAATGTCAGAATGTGATGGGGATTTGGGGGATATCAGGGCAATATCAGAATGTGATGGGGATATGGGGGATATCAGGGCGATGTTGGGATTTGAGGGGGATATGAAGGGGATGTTGGGATGAAGGGGGAGGGGTGTAAGGATCCATGGCTCAGCTGATCCATGCAGAGTGCATCCTGATCAGCTGAGCAGCCATGAATCCCGAAAACCAGCTCAGCTGATGGGGATTCCTTCTGCAGCGATCAGACAAGGTAGTTAGTGGGTACGTCTACAAAACTTGCTTTGTACGTTTTTCACATGCCAATTTTTGTTTTTAAAAATGGGCAAAATAGGTAATGTCCTAAGGACCAAAACTTATATCTAACTCATTTTCTTTTTTTTTTTAAGAGTTCAAGAAATTTTATTATATAATACTTATAGATACAACCAAGTTATAACAGATTTACATTATAGATAGGAACCAACAATCGTCCTATACAATAACAGTTATATAATACATCAGAAAAAAGTATTAACACAATTAAAACAAAGCACAAATAAAGGTAGCTCACTAGTAACTACCAATAGATAACATAACATAACATCGTACTTCTTAACTGCGTAACCATGAGTTCTATGCGGTTTACAAAAGATTAAAAATAAGAACAAATTAAGGATGACTGAAGGAAAATTAATTGATCAAATATTTAGAAAAAAGATATGTTTTCAATTGAGTTCTAAAGTATTTATATGAATGGGCTCCAAGCAATAATAATCAAAATTCTTTATCATGTGAGGCTGCCTGGAATGCTAAGGTATGATCAAGAAATCTCTTACTTTTACAGCCTTGTACTGATGGAGAAATGAACAAGGCATGAGATTTCCTACTATACTGTATTTATGAGATGCTATAGAAAATATATTAGCCATGTAAGCTGGAGCAGTTCCATATATAACCTTATAACAAAAGCAGCCTAACTTAAACAGAACACGCGCCTCCATTGGCAGCCAGTGCAACTCCCAGTAAAAAGGAGATACATGATCGTACTTTTTGAGACCATAGATCATTCTAACTACATGGATGTGCATTGATAAATTTCAACAAAATAAATCTGCTACGTCACTATATTTTTCAAAAATAAAAGATTGACATTTGGCAGATTTGAAAATGGACATTTCTCCTGCTAGGTTTGTGGACATCTTGTACAGAAGCCTGGATTCTATAAATGGCGTCCCAATTGTAGGCAGCCAAGTGCTGCCCAACCACCAATTAGGATGCATGTTTCCTAAAAAAACCTAACTCCTGAAACAGGCTGGCTACATTGGAGTTGCCTCCGGGAGCCTAGGGAGGTGCACAAGCCCGCCTAAGCTCGCCTAAGGCTAGGCGTGGGCATGGTTTGGCCTGGAAGTAGCCTTAGACTGACCTAGGTGGCCGTACGCATCTCCCTAGGCCAGCAGGAGACGTGTACAATATAAGCCAGTAAAATGATGGCCTACATTGTAAGTAGATGCGGCCACTGAGCTGCGCTAAGTTTAGAGGCCATGGTTACTCATCCCCCCCCAAATGATTGCGGCAGGAGGGATGCCCAGTCCTTGCTACCAGAACCCCCTGCATAGATCGCGTGGCACGAGGGATGGCCAATCCCTCCTGCCAAACTCCCCCCATAGATTGCACGGCAGGAGTGATGCCCAATCCTTCCTGCTGGACCCCCCGTAGATCACGTGGCTGGAGGGATGCCCAGTCCCTCCTGCCCAGCCCCTCCCAAACGATTGCGGCAGGAGAGATGCCCTGTCCCTGCTACCAGAACCCCCTGTATAGATCGCGTGTCAAGAGGGATGGCCAATCCCTCCTGCCTGGCACCCCTCCAAATGATTGCATCAGGAGGGATGCCCAGTCCCTGCTACCAGATCCCCCCGCATAGATCCCATGGCGGCTGGGATGGCCAATCTCTCCTGCCGGAATTCCTCCTGCCATAGATCGCACAGTAGGAGTGATGCCCAATCCTTCCTGCTGGAACCCCTCCTCCCCCCCGTAGATCACATGGCTGGAGGGATGCCCAATCCCTCCTGCCGGAACTCCCCAAAAGTTTGACTGTCTCCCCCTCCCCACTAGGACCCACCCAGATCTCTCCTCTAACCTCTGTCATTGGCTGGCCGGCTCCTGCCTGTGTCTGGCCTGAAGGCCTACCTCCGCTACAATGGCGGGCCTGCCCCTTCCCGATGTAACATGTCATGTACCAGGGAGGGGCCTAAGGGCCTGATTGGCCCAGGAGCTTAAGGAGGGGCCTTAGGCACCTGGGCCAACCAGAATCTTAGGCCCAACTCCCAGTTTATTCTGATTGGCCAGATTCCCTAGGCAATGTACAGGAGGGGGGGTTCCGGCAGGAAGGATTGGGCATCCCTCCTGCTGTGTTTGGTGGAGGGAGCTGCCGAGTAGGAGGGACTGGGCATCCTTCCTGCAGTTTTCAGTCAGGGGCTGCCAGGCAGGAAGGACTGGGCACCCCTCCTGCTGCACGATGTTCGGGGGTGGGGGTTCTGATAGGAGGGATTGGGCATCCCTTCTGCCAGTAGTCTTTGGTGTGGGAGGGGATGGGTTTCTGCTAAACTTATCGAGGCAGGGTGATCCCTTGCCGTGATAAGCTCAGCAGCAACTTGATTCTCTAACAAGTATCTGTAACATGGACATCAGTTAGAGAATCAGGTTCTTTTAGGTAGGTTTAGGCGATTCTGTATAGGATGCCCATGTGCAATTCTCTGGGCATTTTATACAGAATCCGGGCTAAAACATCCAACCTCAGACTTAGGCACATTTTTGATTATGTCCTTCCATGATTCTCAGATTTAGTTATGTTTGCTTCATCTTATAAGGAGCGATTTTCAAAGTAGTTGTACATTTTCTCATAGACTGTGCACTAGTTTTCAAATGGGAAGTATGAATTCACTTTCTCTTTGAAAACTGCCTGGAGCAGCATTGAGGGCTAGATTCACTAAGGCGACAGATCGGATCCGATCTATGGTGGGGGAGGGGGCTGATTCATGAAGCGCCCTCATGCAAATGAGGGCGATTGGAATCACGCCCCCAACCGACCACATGAATCGCTCTCCAGAGCTGGAAACAAAACTTTTTAACTTTGCGAGCCTGTGGTTATAACCCGCGGGTTAAAACCACGGGCTTGCACTGCAGGGAAGGGCAGGAGAGTCGGGGCAGAGAGCAGGAGAAGCAGGAGGGTTGGGGCAGAGAGCAGGGTTTTTACATAAATGACTGGTCCTCAGCAGTCGCTTGTTTTTGGATCGACCAGCCCAATTGGTGTGCCTGCATTTGTTTAGTGAATCATGTCCTTCCTACTTTGCATGCCGTTTCCCCTCATTTGCATGCACAGATTGGATCAGAGGATAATCGGCCACGAGGTTAGTGAATCGGGTCAGAGGAAAATCGGGTTGCAAAGTGGTCGAGATACAATTGGTGTCCTTATTGAATCTAGCCCTTAATCACATATTCTGTGGCTGTCACCTCATCATGGCCACCATGGCCACAGACAATATGAGGCCATCAAAGGCATGGACTGATGATATCTCTATAAAAGATCTGCCTTTATCCTTTTTCACATTCTATCCTATTATTTCATTGTAGTACCTTTCCATGTGTGATGATTTTTATTTCCATATTGTAAACCACCTGGAAAGTACTACTTAGGGCATGGTTTGTCAAAATATAACAAAACTTGAAATTTGAACGATGCACCTCCTATCCTTATACAGGTTGGGTAATTTATAAAAGGGCATGAAATGGCTTCTGAAAAATTGATCTGTGTATTCTTCATTTTTCACATTTTGTTCCATGCCTGACTTGAAGGCAAATTTGACCTTCCATTATCCTTCAGGTAAAGGCTTCTACAGAGTATTTTCTTCAATTTAGCCTTGGTATGAAAAAAACTAAACTTTCTGAGATGAAAGAGGATATAGTATCTGTCAGCCCTGCCTTAACTTGCTGGCCTTACCAATGTCAGCAAAGGCCTATGGGAGATCATATCATTCATGTCTGACCTTAGGGTATGTCAGTGCAAACAGCCTCAGTTTGCCCCAGCCTAAATTACATCAGTGTTTAAAGATAAAGGACCTTGGTATAGCTAAGAGGTGGAAAGAGGTGCTAAAGACTACTAAGATGTGTTAATGTCTGGTGCTAAAGATGGACAGCTTAAGATATACAATATGCTAGCACAGATAGCTAAGGTTAATCAGAAACCATTGTCAAAGTGAAACTGGAAATTACATTTGACTCATTCTCCAGTCTCTCACACCCCACTCACCTTATTCACCATTGTTTCAAACAGTTTACAAAAGATAGGGGTACTTAACTTCAATAGATTCTATTTTTAGATTAAGACTCCAACCTATAAAAAACCCCTCTCTGCAACATCCACCCCCCTTTCTGCAACATCTCTCTCTGTCTGGAACATCTTCTCTGTCTTTCCCCTGGACTCTGTAAGGCAGGGAAACTGTCTTTTCTCTCTCATTAATTGTAATGTTTGATGTATCTTTATAAAATTCTGCTTTTCTGTAATATTAAGCTTAGCTCTGCACAATATATATATTCTTTATGGAAGCACTCTTAGCGGTCTTTGTCAGTGATTTCACTTCCTAATGAGAATCTTCTGCGAGGGTATTGAACCTGGGACCTGGCAGATTGTAAGGTCACCTCAACATTACCTTACATTTGGGGGGCTAAACCTTACAGTATCCATTAGGAGTGCATCTCTGAGCATCACTAAAATGACCCATCAAGACATGACATTTCAAGTTTCAAGTTTATTATAATATTTGATATAATCGCAGTATCCAAATCCAATGCGATTTACAAAATTAAAAGAAGGTAAAATAAAAAAACTTACAGCAAACAGGGCATTAAAAACAATTATGATGTAAAAACACTACAGAAAATGAGGGAGAAAAAAAAATGGATTAAATACAATATGAAAATAAATGAAAGGGTGGATAAGGAAACAGAAGGTTAGGGGACGGTACCCATTTAATTTCTGAAGACTTCCAGCATTGTGAAGACTTCCAGCATTGCAACAGATAGAAAACTGAGAAAATCTTATTGAAGCTTGAGACGGAGAGAATTCTATAGCTCACAGCCAAAGGAGGTATTATGCATATATGTTAATCACTGTCTCGAACTGGTGTGCAAAACCGTGAGTTAGAGTTCTGCGCTAACAGTCACTGTAGGTTTTCCTAATGCATTTGCAAAAAAAAAAAAATAATAATAATAATAATAATTTTGCACCTACCTCAGTTCATTTTCAAAAAAGAAAGACGTCCAAAAATTGGCCTAAAGTTGGCACTTGGATGTTTTTTCTTGCCAAAACATCCAAGTGCTGATTTTCAAAGCTGACTTTCTGGACGTCTTGCTAGATTTCTTAGCTGCTGTGCATCTAAAGTTCAAGGGGGTTTGTTGGAGACGTGTTATGGGTGGGCTTTGGGCATGCTTAGCACTTAGATGTCTTGCAGTGATAATTGAACATTTCTTAAGACATCCAGGATGGAACTTAGGTTCACTAACTGCCCGAATCAGAACAATCTGTTTCCAATTCGGGCAGGTCCAACTGATTCACAAATCAGTCATATTCAAATGGGGGCGATTGGAGGAATGCCCCCATTTGCGAGCAGGGATCGCAAATGTGCGATCCCCACTCATGCGCAGCCCCTGACAGTAGTGACAGGAGAAGCAGCCTCCTGTCACTGCTGTCAGGGCTTGTAATTTTTTTATTTTTAATCGGGCAGATATTTTGCGTGTTTTACACAAGCAAAATATCTGCTCATTTTTTTAAATAAAGCCCCCCCCCCCCCCCCCCCCGGGAACTGCTTTCTCCCTCCCCAAACCCCTACAAAATGCCTACCCCCCCCCAATGCGGCCCCGCTAGGCTGGCCAGACGGACGGGCTCGGCCCGGCCCACCTATTCTCCCCTACCTTTAAGAATCGTTGGGAGCAGGAGGGGTGCTCATTCCCTCCTGCTCCAGGCTTTGTTTCTGTCTTCAGAGCATACACAGGAGGGGAACATCGTGGGAACATTATTGTCTTGTGTGTCACCAGACCTCTATGCAGACAAAGGTGAGTTGTATGCCTGCTGTTTGCAAGGTGTGAGTGTTGGGTGAATATTCCTTTGTATTTTTATTTTAACCTTTTTTATTTAACCTTGGGTTTTTTTTCCTTTTTAGAACATTCTCAATTGACCAACCTTGGGGATCAAGTTTCAGCCACCATGCATGAGTGGAAGATGGAACAGTGGACCATACAGAGTTCACCCAGCAATCATGCCCTTTATCTCCTTGACCAGCCCTGCCCAGTGTCCCCTCGAGGGCAAGGCAGGGCCTAGGGAGAGGGCATGTAAGGGCCCATGGGGACAGGCAAACTCAGGACGCACGTATTCAAATCCTGTAGTCTGCTGTGGATGATCAGGAGAGGTGGAATAACGATGTGCAGAATGTTTTGAGAAATGTTGCTGAGGGTGCACAAGCAATATCTCAGAATATTGCTAGCCTTAAAGCAGCAATGTCTCAGAGTACAGCTAGCCTTACCGCTGTGATGCAGATACAAACTAATGCAATGCTTGATCTCCATAGGCAGAACCAGGATATCCAGACGCAGAACCAGGATCTCCGGAGGCAGAATCATGCGCTGATAAATGTGGTTGTGGAGCAACAGAGGCAGAGCCAGGGTATGTTGAAGGAGCTCATAAGACAAAGTGAAGCTTGGCAGACCTTACTGCAGTCCCGCACTGTGACCTCCACTTGTACTCCACAAGTATCAGTAGGTATGTAACTCAATTTGTATACCTTTTTTGGACTTTTACTTTTTAGGACTATGTGCCAGGCTATGATGACAATATGTGCAATGCTTGATCTCCACAGATTCCAACCGTACGCTTTATACTGTAGATCCAGCAGTGGAACCACCTGACCTGACCTGAGGAAGGAGGTTTTGGCCTCTGAAAGCTAATTGAAAAATGGATTAGTCCAATAAAATGGTATTTTCTTATTTTCTATTTTTTGCATTATTTGTTAATTTGTAAAGTGGTGATTGGTATTTTTCCATTTTTCAAATTTACATTTGCTATCTTTATATTTTTCACAGTATTAAGGAACATGCATTACTGTTTCTGTTTCTACTGTTTGGAGTAGCCTGGTGGGCGGTGGGTGGTAGAGTGAACTATAGAGAGGGGGGACCCAGGCCCGTTTCCCACTCTAACCACTACATTTATGGTGGAAAGTATGAGGTCACCCAAACCCTATCATACTGCCATATAGATGCCACCTGCAGCCATAAGGGCTATTGGGGTGGTAGCAGTGGCGTAACGAGGGTGAGAGGCAACTAGAGGGGTGGCGCCCTTCCATACACTCTTCTCCACCCCCAACTCCTTTCCTGCCCCCTCTTGCCACACATGTAAGAGAGCCCTTTCCTTCACTGTATCTCTTTAACCCAACCTCAATAAGTCCAGGAAGTGATGTCAGAGGAAGAGCCGGCACTGGTGTGAGGAACAGATTGGGATTGCTGCTCATGCCGTGAATGTTAAAGAAGTATGAGGGAAGGGAAGGAGCATGCATGTGTGGTGGGGGGCTGAGAGTAGGATGGGTGCCAGTGCCCCAACCAAGATGGTGCCCGGGGCGGACCACTCCTCCCCTTACTATACCACGGGTTTAGTAGATTTTAGGGAAGTTTTGGAGGGCTCACAATAAATTATAAAGGAGTTATGATGAGATGTACATCTGGCACCCGTTATGTGAAGTTCACAGCAGTGACTTCTAAGGTGCCCCACTGCTCTCTTGGCATGTCTGTGTGGCCAGTCCATTACAATAATGGCCCCTCCCATGTATGTCCAATTGGTCTGGATTTGGATATTTTGTATTTGGACATTTTTGTGGTTGAAAATGGCAAAAACAGTTAGGCACCCTAAGGTTGAATGTTCTGACAGCCATGACGCCCAAATAGATAATTAAAAATAAAAAATTGGCCGTCTAGCCCTATCGAAAATGGATGTTTCCTCACCCTGAATTTTGGACATCTTGGCCTGGATTCTATAAACGGTGTCGTGATTGTAGGCGTCCTACTTCTGTCTAACCAGCCAAAATGCTGGCCTACATTGTAAGTACGCTAAGCTTATTGTGGTGGGGGATGTCCATGCCGTGATAAGTGTAGCGGAAGTGGCCGCCAGTCCCCCCCACCCCCCTGAATGAATGCAGGAGGAATGCCCAGTCCCTCCTGCCTGGAACATCCCCCTACGAACGAAACCGGCAGGACGGGTGCCCAATCCCTCCTGCCAGAACATCCCCCCACACCACAAACGAACGCAGCAGGAGGGGCGCCCAGTCCCTCCTGATGGAACACCCCCTACCCATAATGAAACCGGCAGGAGTGATGCCCATTCCCTCCTGCCCAGAACATACCCCCCACCCCCATAGATTCCATGATTCCCCCCACAGATTCTGTGACCCAGCGACCCGGACCCCCACCCCCATAGATTCTGTGACTTCTGAGATCCCCCACCCACAATCTCTACCCCTACTAGAACTCCTAACCCCCCCCGGACACCCCTTCTAACCTGTAACAATGGCCGGCTGACAGGTCTTTCCTCCGTCTGTCATGCCTCCATCGGAAAGAGATGGGCCTGCCCATTCCCAGTGCATTTGAGAGATGCACTGGGCAGGGGTCTAAGGTCTGATTGGCCCAGGCATCAAAGGCCCCACTCATTTGAGGGATGCACTGGGCAAGGGTCTAAGATTCTGATTGGCCCAGGCATCTAAGGTCTCGCCCATGGATGGGGCCAAAAGTGTCTGGGTCAATCAGGCCGTAGGTCCCTCCCTGGTGTATCCCACAATGCACCTGGAAGGGGCAGGACCACTTCATTCCAACGGAGGCAGGCCAGCCAGAGGGATGACCTGTTCGTCCGGCCATCATTACAAGTTGGGGGGGTCCTGGAGGATTCCGGGGCGGGGTTAGGCATTCTAGTGGGGGTGGGGGTGTCCAGATGGGGGTGTCAAGGAAGTCATGGAATCTATGGGGGCGCAGAATCTACAGGGCGGGGGTGGGGTGTTCCGGGCAGGAGGCACTGGGCATCCCTCCTACTGTGTTCGTTTGGGGGGAAACAAGTGGCTGCAGCTGCTAAACTTATTACGGCATGGAGATCCCCCTGTGGGGATGGAGGGTTTGCAGAATCTGGGGTTGGGGAGGTCATGGAATCTACAGCGGTGGGGGAGTCTGGGTGAGGATGGGGGGTCATGGAATTTACAGGGGTCAGGGGTGTTCTGGGCAGTAGGAACTGGGCATCCCTCCTGCCAGTTTCGTTCGGGGGGTGCGGTGGTGTTTCAGGCAGGAGGGACTGGACATCCCTCCTGCCTCGTTCGTTGGGGGGAGGGGGGGACTGGCAGCTGCAGCTACTAAACTTATCATGGCAGGGAGATCCCCTTCTGTGATAAGCTTAGCAGCCACGTCTACAATAACCCGATTCTCTAACTGGCATCTGTAACATGGACGTCGGTTAGAGAATCGGGTTTACTTTAGGCGGCCTTAGGCCCGATTCTATATAGGACACCCATCAGCTTCTGAGACCGGGTGTCCTATACAGAATCCGGGCCCTTGTTGGGAAAAATCTAAAGTCGGATTTAGACATCCTATCAAAATTGTCCCAACACGCAAATAACACAAGAGTTTCAGTAATTTGATATTAAGCTCCAGTGCTTATCAAGTTTTTAGAAAGACGTTGAAGACTTATTTGACAAATTTTATAAATTAGTTTATAATTCACTATGTACAAACAATATTTTCATTTGTTAACTGCATAGAACTGAGAGGTATTGCGGTATATAAATGGATTTTTGCCGTGTTACGCATGTGCACACTGGTCTCCACTTGCAGCAGCTATATATTGTGTAGAAAACCCGGTATCATTCTTCTGCCAGCAGCAGTAATAAAATCCTCACTAATATTTCCTGCAGAACAAGCTAACCTTTTACTTCTCCTCAGACCTTATGTTCAAGCCCGAGTGTTAGAAAGCAACATGGGACTGTCGGCCAAGTCTCTTCCCTGAAGAAGCCCTTTCTGGAAACGTCAATCGCTCCTTCTAAACTTACTTGCTCCACTTCATCACTTCATCATGCTTCTATTCTTTTCTCTCCTCTCTTCTACCTTCCAAAGTATTTAGATCAATGCTGTCTTGTTAAAATGTTTATTTTATTTTTATTTTTCCTCTAACTCTACTTTTCACTTCTCTATTACCCTCCAGGTACTTTAGTTAGATTGTGAGCCTTCGGGACAGTAAGGGAATTTTTCAAGTACCTTTCTTATTTCTAATCTTAATGTATATTTTCTGTAAACCGCTTAGAACCTAACGGATGTAGCAGTATATAAGAAATAAATTACATTACATTACATTAGCCTTTGGTCTTCTGTACACTTCTCTGCACCTGCTTTTATTAGCATTAGTTTAACCCCTCCCCCCCTTTACAATACTGTAGTGCGGTTTTTAGCACTTGCCGCAGCAATAACAGTTCCGACGCTCATAGAATTCCTATCAGTGTCAGAGTTGTTACCATCGCAGCCAGCGCTAAAAACCGTACTACAGTTTTGTAAAGGGGGTGTCAGCATGAGTCTTTGCACACAGCTCATGTGCAAACTTATTTTAACTTAGGCCATTATTGGTAGTGCACAAAATTGTGCACAAAACCTAGTGTGCTTTACTACATTGGCCCCTCGATTGTTACTGCAGTCTTCAGACTTTGCTTTCTGAGAACAGTAACATGGTTGTAAGACTATACTTGGTTTGATACCGAAAGCCTAGGGAGCTTTCGAAAACAAATGTTAGAACAAAACACACTGGGTTAATTAATGCCCTGTGTTGCTCAGTTTGTTTCAGCTCAGCAGCTAAGGCCATGGCGTGGGTCAAGCACATGAAACTTATTAAAAATGGCAAGTTTTTTTCTAATTTTTTTTTTTTAACTTTCTCAGGCATTCAGCAGCCTGCAGCGTTTTCACAGCAGGAAGTAAGAAGTGTGCATCCTCTGTATGCAAACTCTGCAGGATGTTTCATAGTATGTATAAATCCCATCATAGGATTCTGCCCCTGATAAGGAGGAACCCCTTAAAGTGAACATGTTTGAAAAATGCAGTTATATTGTAGCACAATGGCACATTTCTCCTTTCTTCACTCATGTCTGAATAGGGCAATCTGTAAGAATAGTCATGGTAATATGTTCTCAACTAGCAGTCAGTATGAGTAAAGGTTGTTGAGTAGGTGGAGGAGATATGGTGTCTAAACATTGACAGATGATGTTTTTGGGAAAGGGGAGGTATGTTTTGTATATTTAATGAATCTGGAAAATTTAGCTGTTTAGGTATAGGGAGGCTTTTGATAGGATGTCAAGGGATTTGGGAGATATGTATGTGTGTCTATGTATGTGTATATATATATATATATATATATATACACACACATATACATATACATACATAGACACACGCACACATATCCCCCAAATCCCTTGACATCCCATCAAAAGCCTCCCTATACCTAAACAGCTAAATTCTCCAGATTCATTAAATATACAAAACATACCCCCCCTTTCCCAAATACATCATCTGTCAATGTTTAGACACCATATCTCCTCCACCTACTCAACCACCCACACTCATATATATGGCATGCAGCAAAGGTCTTCAAGGGATTCAGTGAAGGCCCTGACCGCAGGCTGCCGGTGGCTCCTCCACCTCACTTCCGGCTGCGAGCACCCAGTGGCTTTTCTTTCTTCTCTCCAGCTGGGCTGCAGGCTGGACTCGAATTGCATTAGTATCTTTACAAAAACCAATTACAGTGAGTGGGGTAAATTTTCCCAATTTTTATAGGTATCATCAAGCCTCTATACTGCGTCAGGGTATGTATTGGATCCTCCCAGAGCTCATGGAACATCTCCCTGATTGGTTATATTTAGAGTGGCAATTGATGTCCCCATTATAACTATTCCTGGGGTTAAGTATCAGATTACCCATATTTGTTAAGGACAACAGTATTATATTTGACACCTGGAAAACTTTAAAATTTATTAATAAATTAACAGATGTTCCGGTAGAGAAATCTACTTATCAATCCTTGTGGTTAAACTCCAAGATTCAAATAGGTGGATCTGGGATCACCTGGAAGCACTGGATGCAGGCAGGCAAACATATACTAGATGATGTTCTATCAAATGAGAAGATGCTTGATTTTTCACGACTGCAATAAACATGTGGTATTGCAAAGTCTCAAAATTATAAATGGTTGCAGTTGAAGAAAGCCATTCAGAAGGGGTTCCCTGATTGGCAAAATCTAAAAAAATTATTACAGCTTGCAGGTCCTATGCTTCCAGATAGATTCATTAGGGCATCAGGCTGCTTAGTGGTATAAACTAATATCTGATTTCTTGAATAAAAAAACAAAAAAATGGTCTTAGAGACATTTGGAGCATTGAGATTAAGCAGTATATTTCTGCATCTTGATGGCCACAAATTTGGACTTGAAGGATGAGATGTACAGCGTCAACATCTATGAAACAAACGTTTTTTTCTGTTACATAGATCTTTTTGGACCCCTGTTAGGTTACTCAAGCTAGACAGTTCTAAATCTAATAGATGCTGGCATTGTCATCTGGACATAGGGACACTGGATCATCTGTTGTTCTATTGTCCTTTGATACTTAACTTTTGGAAGTCAATATGGGGTACGATTAACAACATATTGGAATCATCAATTCCACTGATGTATGAGGCGGTCATATGTGGAACGTTATTACATGTTAAACCCCCTATGGATTGTTATAAATGCTGTCTTTTTCTTGTCATGACCGGGATAGCAATCTAATCTAATCTAATCCTTAGGTTTGTATACCGCATCATCTCCACATTCGTAGAGCTCGACGCGGTGTACAGTAGGAGAAATAGGAAGGAACTACAACAGAGGGTTAGAGGTAGAAGTGTGAAGAAAATTTAGAGGACTTGGGATGCCAAGATATAAGCGTTTCCTTGATTCCTAAGTTGGAGGGAGACTTACATTTTTTGAGAAAAGCCAGGTTTTCAGATGTTTGCGGAAAACTTGGAGAGAGCTCAAGTTCTGAAGAGGGGAGGTAAGGTTGTTCCAGAGCTCAGTGATTTTGAAGTGGAGGGAGGTCCCTAGCTTTCCTGTGTGGAAAATGCCTTTTAGCGAGGGGAAGGATAGTTTTAATTTGTGGGAGGATCTGGTGGTATTAGGGTTTGAGGAATTCCAAGAAAGAGGAATAAAGGGAGGGAGGATACCATATAGGATTTTGAAAGTTAAACAGGCGCATTTATAGTGGACCCTGGCGATTATCGGAAGCCAGTGGAGCTTGGCCAGGAGCGGGGAGACATGGTCAAATTTACTTTTAGCGAAGATGAGCTTGGCCGCGGCATTCTGAATCCGTTGGAGTCTGTGGAGGTTTTTTTTAGTTAGGCTTAAGTAGATAGAGTTGCAATAGTCCAATCTGGAGAGGATGATGGATTGGACAAGGAGGGTAAAATGTTTTTGATGGAAGCAGGATCTAACTTTCCTCAGCATGTGAAGGCTGAAAAAGCATTTTTTTTACCAAGGATTGGAGGTGGTCATTGAAGGACAATGTGGAATCAATGATGATACCCAAGACCTTGCTCGAGAACTCAAGCTGCAGAGAGGAGCCAGAGGGTAGTGGGATGGAGGTGGGTAGGTGATCTAGTTTTGGACTGAGCCAAAGAAGTCTTGTTTTGCACTCATTCAATTTGATTTGCACAGTGTGGGCCCAGGATTGTAGGTTCATTATACAAGAGGATATGTTCTTAGACTGGTCGGTGAGGTTCGAATCGGTCTCGAGGTGGACGAGGATGTCGTCTGCATAAGTGTAAATTGTTTCAAGGGGGGATAGGTGGAGGAGTTTGAGGGAGGACATATTGATGTTGAAAAGGATAGGGGATAGTGGAGAGCCTTGCGGGACTCCACAATTCGGTTTCCAGGGGGAGGATGAGGTGCCATTCATGCTAACAATGTAAGAACGAGAGCGGAGGAATTTAGAGAACCAACCTAGGACTGTGGAGTTGATACCTATCTCAGAGAGTTGGTAAACAAGAATATCATGGTGAACAACGTCAAAAGCAGCGGAAAAGTCAAATTGTAGGAGGACGGCGAACTTGTTTCGAGAGTGAAATTGTTGAACCCTTGAAATCAGGGAAGACGGTAGCAATGCAGATGGTAACCCGAAATTGGAAGAACTACAACCACCTAAATTTTCCTTTCTGGTGGGCAAATTTGTGCTCCAGCTATAGATATGAAAAAATGAATGCTGATAGTTTGGGGCACAGTAATTTATTTAAGCTGGTTAGGGGGCCGTTGACATCATATATTACTTCACTATAGTAGGTCTTTGATTATGAGTCAGTTTTTGTTTATTTTCGTATATATCCAGGAAAGGGTGGGGGGGGCTATTTCTGCCTAATTTGACTTTTGAATATGTCCACCTGGGGTGGGAGGATATTTTTAATCTGAATAGGGTAAAGTTATTGGGATAGTCTATGTTTCTGTGTTTTATTGAATAATCATTGGGTGGGGGAGAAAATGGCCCTTGTAAGTTGAATGTGCTTTTATTAACATATTATATGATATATATTTGTGTATTGCACTTTTGAAGTTTAGAAAATCAATAAAGAATTTTTAAAAAAAAAGAAATCCACAGGTTGTTGCAAAATGTCACCTTTCCTGTCAGTGCCTGAACCGCGATTGGCTTAGGTAGATGTTGCTAATGGAAAGATATGCTATGACCATGATACCATAGTCGGGCTTGAACAGTCAAGGGCTATTATTGCCTCCCCATGGAAGCAAAGTGATGATCTACTCCAGACACATGTATCATTTAGTATCTGTATTATTTAATAATAATAGCTTTATTTATGTCCAACATACCTTTTCATTTCAAGACGGTATACAGTAAAGTAGAAATACAGCGTGGATATCACAGATATCGATACAAGTGAAGAGAACATGAAGATTACAGAATAGATTTAGGGGAGAGGGAGGAGGGGGGTTGCACAGGTAGGAGGAGGTGCATGTTGAGATTGTAGGTAGGCTGGATGGGTTTCATAGGATCAGATAAACTTGTCGAATAAGTGGGTTTTCAGAGATTTTCTGAAGGATTGGTATAATGGAGAATTCAGGAGGAGTGCAGTTAGGGTGTTGTTCCAGATACCTGCCTGAAGAGATAGTGTCCTATCAAGTCATTTTTTGTAATGACATCCCTTGGGAGTGGGGAATGCAAACAGAAGTGTTCTGCGTTCATTGATTTTATTTTTGTTTGCCTTCTGCAGATACCTGTACGGAGTTCCAGAGGAGCAACTCTTCCCACAATATGACAGCAAATAGTACTTCAGCCGTCATCGAATTCTGGGAGTAAGTGAGCTCTTTTTCAAGTTCAAGTTTCAAGTTTATTTATTCTTGATGAATCGCCTATTTAAATTGCTAGGCGATGTACAATAATATTAACATACATTAATAAATGAAACAAGCACAATATTAATGGTGACATAAAAACAAATTTGTTGTTAGTTAAAATTTAGCACACTTAAAAACTGAGTGTAAACATAAGTTAAAAATAATTTTGTGGGTAAAACATACAAGACATGTGTGGTTAAGAGGGGGAATAGTTACAATTTTTGATAGAAGAGAAGAAGAAACATAAAAGGGAAAAACAAATAGGGAGGTTATAATGGTAGTTGTTTTTTTAAAAAAAATAAAAACAACTAAAAAACTTGGTAACGGTATAAAGATAATAGATTTTTCTTTATCCTAAGATCCATACGCGTCTTTAAAGAGGAAGGTTTTTAACGTTTTTTTAAACAGTGTTAAGTCTTTTAGTTCTCTAATGTATTGTGGTAGAAGATTCCAAGAATGTGGGGCCATAACTGAGAACATATCTTGTCTTCTAGTTCCTATCATTTTAATAGAAGGCACAGAAAGAAGATTAAATGAAGATGAACGAAGTGATCTTGTTGTACTATATGGAATAAGCCATCTGTTAATAAATTGTGGTTCATTAAAGTTTAAGGCTTTGAACACCAAAAGCAGTAATTTAAAAGTGATACGATGGCTTATAGGAAGCCAATGGGATTTAATCAACAGTGGGGTGACATGATCGTATTTTTTAGCTTTGTAAATTAGTTTCACAGCGGTATTTTGTATAAGTTGCAGTCTTCTTTTTTCTTTTTGTGTTACGTTTATAAGAAGAGAATTGCAGTAATCTAATTTAGACATTATTAGGGAATGAATGAGAATGTTAATGGATTCTGGTTGTAAGAATTTTGCAAGAGAGCGAATCAATCGAAGTTTATAAAAACATGATTTAACGATATTGTTTATATAGTCGTGATATGTAAGCTTATCATCAATCAAAACACCTAATATTTTTAAAGAGGTGACCTGTTCTAAATCAGTATTGTTGATAGAGATTGGAGATCTCAATGTTATTTCTTTTTTCCAAGGGAAAAGCATCGATTTTGTTTTATTAATGTTTAATGATAGTTTATTTGTAGTAAGCCAATTTTTTATTGTTCCAAGTTTATTGTTAATTGCTACGATGTCATCATTACTATCTGGATCCAATGTATAGGATGCAGGTTGCTCAGAGCTTATAGTAAACACTAGCCTTAAGTCTACAATCTTGTTGTAGGCTCTTAAAATATCATGAGGTCGGTATTCAAAATGAGTTGAGCTTCTCAATCTAGGAACTTTAGCTAGATTTCCTTTTTTCATCCAAACTTAGGAGTTTAATTTTTCTGTTGCAAATTCACCTAAATTTAAGGTCCTAAACGTTAGACTCCTAATGTAGGCTTTCAATTCATTTACTTAGATTTAAGAGCCTAATTTAGGTGACTAGTATTGAAAGTCAGTGCTAAGCTCCTAATTATTCCCCTGCTCTAAATCCACCCCTATTGCCACCCTAAATTTCGGAGCCTAGTGCAAACTAGGAATATAAATTTAGGCACTTAGCTCTAGTCCATTTTAAAAGAGACCAACTTAGGAGCTTAAACTCTTTGAATATTGGCTTCCATGCAGTGGTGTAACAAGAACAGATGGTGGAGACACTCTGCCTCAGGTGCAAGAGATTAGAAGGTGCAAGTGCCACATAGCAGACTCACCAGGACACCTTCCCCACCACCATCACCCATGATGCTGCTTCTTGAAACCAGCAGCAGTGGTGATGGTGGCAGTGGTAGCAAAACAAGCTAAACACATCATGGGGCTGTACTGTGCATGCAAGCGACTTCTGGTCTCACCCCCTCTGTCATCTTCCTGTTCTGGGGTAGGATTAGCAGCTGTGCATATGCACAATGCAGCCCTGCAGTGGGTTTAACTTGTTTTGCCGCTGCTGTACTAGAGATGCAGCAGTAATGCAGAGGTATTGGGGGAGGTACAGAGAGACAGAAAGAGGAGGGAGTAATTGATGGGAGGAGAGAGGGGAATGCTGGACTGAAGTGGGAGACTGAAGAGAGAGGGCAGACACTGGTTGGTAGAGAAAGAGAGCAGACAGTGAATAGAATTAGAAAAGAGAAAGAGACAGTAGATACTGGATAGAAGGGGGAGAGAAATGCTTGATGGAAGGAGCGAAAGAGGGAAAGGGGAATAGACTATAACACTGTATAGTAATGGGGAAAAGAGATGGCGCAGATGCTGGATGGAACAGAAAGAGGGGAGATGCAGGATGGAAAGTGGGAAAGAGAGAAAGGGGATAGACCTTGACACAATGGTAAGGGGGAAAGAGAGAGCAGAGGCTGCATGGAAGAGGGAAACAGGAGAGAGAGGGCAGATGCTGGATGAAAGGGGAAAGTGAAAGAGAAGGCACTGGATGAAAGGGGACAGAGAAAGAAGGCAGATGCTGGATCAAAGGAAGCAGAGAAGGAAGGTGGTGCTAGATGGGGGCAGGGGGGAAAGAAAGAGGAATGAGTTAATTAGAGATTGAAGAATAAGAAGAAGTAGAATAGGAGAACTGGGAGAGGGAAAGATATGGAAAGTTGTAGGTAGACACAGTGAAGAGAGGGAAATTAAAGACTGGATAGTATGAAATAATTAAATCTGGACAGAGATGCAGAAAAACAATTGAAGACATTTGAAAGGAAAAGGTAGAGAAAGGGGGCTAGAGAAACAGTATGGATGGAGGAGGGCTGGAGAAACAGCAAGGAGGGAGGATTGGAGGAGGGAGAGGGTAGGAAGAGGCCTGGAGAAACAGCAAGAAGGGAGGGTTGGAGAAACATTATGGAAAGGAGAGCATGCTGGAGAAAAAAGCATGGAGTAGGGTAATGCTGGATGGGAGGGGAGAAACCAAAACAGCAGGAAAGGAGGCTGAAAGGAGAAAGAAGGGCACTCACATGGGGAGTTAGGGGTTGGAAGAAGAGAGAGATAAAGAAAGAAGCACACACAGAAGAGGGGATTGAGAAGCACCGGATGCGGACTGGAATGTTCCGTCTGCGGAATCGGAAAGAAGTAGGGAGATTGTGGATGCCTTTCAAGAGGCTCTGCTCAGACAAATGGTGACGGAACCCACAAGGGAAAAAGCAATATTGGATCTGGTCCTCACAAATGGAGAGAGTATCTCTAATTTTCGAGTGGGTGCTCACCTGGGTAGTAGCGATCATCAAACGGTTTGGTTTGATATAACGGCTAAAGTGGAGAGCGGCCGCACGATACTTAAAGTCCTAGATTTCAAACATACGGACTTTAATGCAATGGGAAAGTACCTGAAGAAAGAGCTGTTAGGATGGGAGGACATAAGAGAAGTGGAAAGACAGTGGTCTAAGCTGAAAGGAGCGATAAAAATGGCTACGGACCTTTATGTGAAGAAAATCAATAAAAACAAGAGAAAAAGGAAGCCGATATGGTTCTCCAACCTAGTGGCTGAGAAAATAAAGGCGAAAGAGTTGGCGTTCATGAAATATAAAAAAACCCAAGAAGAGGAGAGCAGAAAGGACTACAGGGTGAAACTGAAAGAAGCCAAGAAAGAGATACGTTTGGCGAAGGCACAGGCGGAAGAACAAATGGCTAAAAATGTAAAAAAGGGAGATAAAAATTTTTTCTGATATATTAGTGAAAGGAGGAAGATAAAAAATGGAATTGCTAGGCTAAAAGATGCTGGGAACAAATATGTGGAGAGTGATGAGGAGAAAGCAAATGTGCTAAACAAATACTTCTGTTCTGTGTTCACAGAAGAAAATCCTGGAGAAGGACCGAGATTGTCTGGCAAAGTTACACGAGAAAATGGAGTAGATTCTGCGTCGTTCACGGAGGAGGGTGTTTATGAGCAACTTGAAAAACTGAAGGTAGACAAAGCGATGGGACCAGACGGGATCCATCCCAGGATACTAAGGGAGCTCAGAGAGGTTCTGGCGAGTCCTATTAAAGACTTGTTCAACAAATCTCTGGAGACGGGAGTGATTCCTGGGGATTGGAGGAGAGCAGATGTGGTCCCTATTCATAAAAGTGGTCACAGGGATGAAGCAGGAAACTACAGGCCAGTGAGCCTCACTTCAGTTGTTGGAAAAATAATGGAAGTGTTGCTGAAAGAAAGGATAGTGTATTTCTTTGAATCTAATGGGTTACAGGATCCGAGGCAACATGGCTTTACAAAAGGTAAATCGTGCCAAACGAACCTGATTGAATTTTTTGATTGGGTGACCAGAGAGCTGGATCGAGGACATATGCTAGATGTAATTTACTTGGATTTCAGCAAAGCCTTTGATACAGTTCCTCATAGGAGGCTGTTGAACAAACTTGAAGGGCTGAAGTTAGGACCCAAAGTGGTGAACTGGGTCAGAAACTGGCTGTCGGACAGACGCCAGAGGGTGGTGGTTAATGGAAGTCGCTCGAAGGAAGGAAAGGTGACTAGTGGAGTCCCTCAGGGTTCGGTGCTGGGGCCAATCCTGTTCAATATGTATGTAAGTGACATTGCTGAAGGGTTAGAAGGAAAAGTGTGCCTTTTTGCAGATGATACCAAGATTTGTAACAGAGTAGACACCGAAGAGGGAGTGGAAAATATGAAAAAGGATCTGCAAAAGTTAGAGGAATGGTCTAATGCCTGGCAACTAAAATTCAATGCAAAGAAATGCAGAGTAATGCATTTGGGGATTAATAATAGGAAAACCGTTTATGCTGGGAGGAGAGAAGCTGATATGCACGGACGGGGAGAGGGACCTTGGGGTGATAGTGTCCGAAGATCTAAAAGCGAAAAAACAGTGTGACAAGGCAGTGGCTGCTGCCAGAAGGATTCTGGGCTGTATAAAGAGAGGCGTAGTCAGTAGAAGGAAGAAGGTGTTGATGCCCCTGTACAGGTCATTGGTGAGGCCCCACTTGGAGTATTGTGTTCAGTTTTGGAGACCGTATCTGGCGAAAGACGTAAGAAGACTTGAGGCGGTCCAGAGGAGAGCGACAAAAATGATAGGAGGCTTGCGCCAGAAGACGTATGAGGAGAGACTGGAAGCCCTGAATATGTATACCCTAGAGGAAAGGAGAGACAGGGGAGATATGATTCAGACGTTCAAATACTTAAAGGGTATTAACGTAGAACAAAATCTTTTCCAGAGAAAGGAAAATGGTAAAACCAGAGGACATAATTTGAGGTTGAGGGGTGGTAGATTCAGGGGCAATGTTAGGAAATTCTACTTTACGGAGAGGGTGGTGGATGCCTGGAATGTGCTCCCGAGAGAGGTGGTGGAGAGTAAAACTGTGACTGAGTTCAAAGAAGCGTGGGATGAACACAGAAGATTTAGAATCAGAAAATAATATTAAAGATTGAACTAGGCCAGTTACTGGGCAGACTTGTACGGTCTGCGTCTGTGTATGGCCGTTTGGAGGAGGATGGGCAGGGGAGGGCTTCAATGGCTGGGAGGGTGTAGATGGGCTGGAGTAAGTCTTAACAGAGATTTCGGCAGTTGGAACCCAAGCACAGTACCGGGTAAAGCTTTGGATTCTCGCCCAGAAATAGCTAAGAAGAAAAAAAAAAAAAAAAATTTAAATTGAATCAGGTTGGGCAGACTGGATGGACCATTTGGGTCTTTATCTGCCGTCATCTACTATGTTACTATGTTACCCATGGGGAAGGAATGTTGGAGAAAGGGAGAGAGAGAGAGAGGCACTACAAGGGTACAGAGGATGGGAAGAGGGACCAAGGATATTGATGAAGTGTTGGCGGGGCCGTGTGCCTTCTTTCCAGCTTATTGGTTGGCTAAAGGGACAAAGAAAATGGATGGAATGTGGGCGGGGCTGTGTGCCTTCTTTGCAGCTTATTGGCTGGCTAAGGAATATATGACCTACAGTGAGTGAGGACCAAGATACACCTACAGTGAGTGAGAACCACCTGGAGGACAACCACAAGGAAGAAATAGGTGACGCAGCAGCGAGACCTGGAAACAGTGGAGGGAACCCACAGGAAGATGAGTCCGGTGCAAGCCAACATCAGGATGAGGGAAGATGGAAGAGCACAGAGGACACGGACCTACGACTGGAGAGATGATCATACACCAGAGACACGAACCTGCAGCTAGAGAGGCAAGAGAAGATAGAGAGGACAGCAATCATTGTGGGGGACTCCATCATCAGACAAGTCAACAGCCACATAGCGGAAGGAAGACAGAATTGACTGGTGACCTGTCTACCAGGAGCCAAGGTAGAAGATATAGGGAGCCGCATCAACAAGATCATCGACAGCGTGGAAGAGGAAGATACAGGGGTGGTGATCCACGTGGAGACAAACAACATGAGCAACAGGAGCTACAGCAGGGAAGGACCAAAGGACCAGTTCTGGATGCTAGGAGGGAAGCTGAAGACCAGAACGCCGAGGGTAGCATTCTCAGAGATCCTGCCGGAACTCAGGGCTGATGAGAAGAGGCAGAAGGAGCTGCAAGCAGTCAACGCTTGGATGAGGATTCCACTTCGTGTGCAACTGGATGACGTTCTCGCTGAAGAGCACGCTATACAGGAAGGATGGACTCCACCTCAATGGAGACGGAACGAGCCTATTTGCAAGCAATATCAAGAAAGAAATTGAGAAGTTTGTAAACTAGGAAACAAGAGTCGATGGTTCAGGAAATGATATACCATGCAGGAAGATAGCGGGGAAGATTCACCGGATCATAGGCAAGACAGAAATTCTGACGGATCGAAAGGGACACAAGAGGGAAGGAAATGCAAGAAAGTAACAGGCCACAAACTCAAGTGTATGTACACGAATGCAAAGAGTCTAAGGAATAAGATGGGGGAATTGGAAGCTATGGCACAAAAAGATAACCTTGACATCATCGGCATCACGGAAACATGGTGGAACGAGGAAAATGTCTGGGACACTGTGCTACCAGGATACAAGCTATACTTCAGAGACAGAGTAGGTCAAAAAGGTGGGTGTATTGTCCTATATATCAAAGAGTAAACTGAGTCTGCTGGAGAGAGCACACTGGAAATGAAAAATAAGGTAGAGTCTCTATGGGCCCAAATTCCGGGAACAAATGGAATGGAAACAAAGATCGGTATCTACTACCGACCCCCAGGGCAGTCCGAAGAAACTGATGGAGAAATGACGGACGAGCTTAAACACAACTGCAAGGGAGGCAACACAGTTATCACTGGTGACTTCAATTATCCGGGAATAGACTGGAACCTAGGCACCTCTGGCTGCAGTAGGGATATCAAGTTCCTGGATGCTGTAGGCGATTGCTTCCTGGAACAACTTGTCAAGGAAAATACTAGAGGAAATGCAAGTTTGGACTTAATTCTAAATGGGCTACGAGGACCGGTGCAAGGTGTAGAAGTAGAAGGGACGCTGGGAAGCAGTGATCACAATATGATCCATTTCAACCTGGACACAGGGGCAAAACATTGATCCAGAGCAACGGTCACGGCACTGAACTTCTGAAAAGGGAATTACGAAGAGATGAGACTCATTGTGGGGAAGAAGATTAAGAAGAGAATAAGCACTATAAAAACGCTAGAGCAAGCATGGTCCCTTTTTAAGGACACAGTAACCGAAGCGCAAAATCTATATATACTGCATATCAACAAGGGATCCAAGAGGAAAAAGAACATGGAACCGGCGTGGCTCACTGTAGCGGTGAAGAAAGCAATCAGAGACGAGAAGACTTCGTTTAAGGAATGGAAAAGGACAAAAATGGATGAAAACTGGAAAAAGCACAAACATCAAAGCAGGTGCCATAAGGCGGTAAGAGGGGCCAAAAGAGATTATGAGGAAAAAATAGCCAAAGAGGCAGGAGCGTTGCTGGTGCCTCGCGGCGCTCTGGGCCTGCTGCATTTGGCAATATTGACGAACTCCTATGATGTATGCAGGACAGGACAGCAGCATCAGCAATTTCCCCACTGGAGACACGGCAGAGAGGTGAGATGCAGGCGGTCTCCTTGGGCTGGAAAGAACGCTGAGCCCCGATGCTAGAGCACCGCCCCTACAGCCTCACACCACTAGCTCTCCGCGGGAGGGGGTGCTTCCGGGAGATAAAGAACACTCTCTCCCAGAGGGCATAGAAATTGAGTTAGAGAGCAGAAGTTCAGATTCTCAACCTTTTCAAGAGAGCCTGAACTTGGAGAGTGAGGATTTGACAACAACGGGAATAAGATCACCCCAGCTGGAGCAGAGACAGGGAGAGCCAGCAGTTGGTGAGCAGACTGATCTGAATTTACAATTTTTCTTGCCTCAAAAACCCAATGAAGTCACTTTAGAATCCCTTTGGGACCTGATTATTAACCTAGGTAAGAGTTTTAATTATCAGTCCCAACAAATAGAAGGGAAAATTAAGAAGCATGATAATGAAATTGGAAATTTAAAAAAAAGAATTGGATCTTTCTAAATCCTTAATAAATAAACTACAAGAAGATACAGGAATATCAAAGAAACTATAAGAGACATTGATTAAGGATAATACAAATTTAAGAAGGAAACTTGAATCATTGGAGAACTTCTCCAGGAATAAGACTGATTAATTTTCCGAAAGTTGTTAGAATAACACCTAGAGAAATGTTGAAACGATATCTTTTAGAAATATTGGAAATTCCTGAGTCTTCATTACCACCTTTCACACAAGTTTATTACCTTCCGAGTAAGATACGGGATACTCAACATGCAATGAATCAAGAGCCTATGAACATATCAGCTTTATTAGAAACATATGATAGAGAAATGTCTGTTTCAGCAATTTTATTGTTGACGCTAGCACTTACTCCCGATAAGAGTTGGCTTCTGAGAATGTTTTATAAACATAGGTAAAAAGAATTCCTAGGTTATAAGATACAAATGTTTCCAGATTTAGCAAGGGATACTCAAAAGCATAGAAGAGAATTTTTGTTGTTAAAACCTGGTGTTTTGGTTTTAGGGGCTACCTTTTTCCTTAGACACCCCTGTAAGTGTGTAATTCATTATAAAACTCAGAAGTTTGTTTTATTTATTTATTTATTAGATTTTTTAACCCATCCTCCCAAAGGAGCCCAGTTTTCTTTGAACCTCTCCAATTGACGACCTTTCCTGTCTCTATCCTGCTTGGAGAAGGAGAGTGCTTAATGGAATATAAATGTCCTTACTCTTTGATAGCTAAATGATTTCTTAAAGGAAATTTTTTCTTTTTGTTAGAAACTCGCTTTTGAATCATATTTTGGATCTATTTGAGGATTTTAGAAGATTTATGTTAAAATTGCTTATTTTGGTTTTGGTGTGATATAATTTAATATTACTGATCATGCATCTTCTTTCTGTACAAATTTATCTTGATTGTATATATTGAAAACTTATAAATAAATAAATAAAAAAAAAAGAAAAATGACGACACTTGACTCTCTTCACATGGTATTCCAATTAAGCACACACTCCGTTTAAGCGCACGTGGTGAACTGGTACAAAGGGCTTGCACTTAACCGGAGTCGACTGTATAGAAATTTTACTTCTTAAGAATTTATCTCTTCATTGAATTGGATATAATTTAATATCTGTTTCTTAGACTATTTGAGTTCTTGGAATCTCCTTAATTGAGGACTGGAAATAGGTGGAGACATATTTAAAAAGTTTCCTTGTATTTATGTTCTTTTGATGTATAGTTGATCTTTCACTTGATTTTTTAAAAGGAATAATGTTCCAGTTTAAAATTGTAAATTCAAATAAAAATAAAATTAAAAATATATATCTGGATGTCTTTTATCTACCGTTCAGAAAGAGAGTGCTACACATTTCTGATGGGATCGAAAACATAGGTAGCTTGCAGTGGAAGCTAGCCCTTTGTCTTCTCCTAGCATGGGTTGTATGCTATTTCTGCATCTGGAAAGGAGTAAAATCCACAGGCAAGGTAAGTACATCAATCAATATTCCTTCCAACTACATGACAATCAAGACATATTCTTCTTATCCTTTCCAAACCGGTGTGATGAATTTGGAATATGTCATGTCCTTGTCCTCAGGATTAATCATAAATTCTGGAATAGGTGGAGGGCCATAATCAAAAGAAATGTCTAACTCTGATTTGGACGTAGGGCGCTAGTCGCCCAAAGTCAGCAGCGGCAAAAGTTCATTCTCGAAAAGTATGTCTTAAAATAATTTTTTTCGAAAATCATCTCTGTACATCCAGGCGTTTGATCGTCCAGACCACCACTACATTTATCTCTATACCACATTCTCGACCAAAAATTCATCTAAGTCCCAAACGCCCAGAAAAAGACCTTTTGGACATGGGAGGGACCAGCATTGTGATGGACTGGCCACCCAGACATGGCAACAGAGCAGAGAGGCACCTTATAGGGCACTGCTGTGAATGTCACAAAAAGGGTGCCACATAAACATCTTACCAGAACTCCCTTATAGGTTATGGTGAGCACCCCAAAATACCCCCAAAACCCACTATACCCACCTGTCTACAACCCCGATAGCTCTTATGGCTGCAGGTGGCACCTACATGGCAGTATAATAGGTATTGGGGTTTTTTTGGTGGGCTCATATTTTCCACTATTAATGTAGTGGTTAGAGTGGCCTATGGGCCTGGGTCCTCCTTTCTGTGGTTCAGTAGCCCACCCCCAGATTACATAAGCCACCTCTGTGCAGCTCTTCTAGACTTTCCTATAGCAGGTGCTGATGTTTCGGAAGCAGGTATGTATGTTTTTATTCTGAATTTTGTGGGGGTGCAATAGGGACAGTGCACACTGGGGGAGTGTGTGGGGGTCTTTACTTTGTCCCTGCAGTGGTTATCTGGTCACTTTGGATAAGTTTTTGGCATTTATACCTGCTTTTACATCGTCTAACTCACAATTTATAAGTTTCACCTAGGAAGTCTCGTCAAACATTCGATTATCCCTGCAGGACAACTAAGTCTAGGTCAGCCCACATCCCGCCCTAACCACTCCTCCTGCTCCTTTCAGCTCTGGGCACACAGCGGGCTTCAGAGGCCTAAAAGGTCCCTGGATACGTCCAAAAAGCCGATTTGATTATTGGCACTTTGATGAACTGCCAACTTGGACCGGTTTTAGACGTGTTTAAGTTTTGATTATGAGCCCCATGATGTATAACAAATATCTTTTAATGAACAGTCTCTTCTCAGAGCAGAGCAGACCCTCTTCCTGCAGTCCAGACCTCTCCCATTCTAAAGAGGCCTTAGGATGATTGCCATACATGTACCCCATATTTCTATTACTGAGCCTCCTGCATCTAACCTATGCTAGCATTACTGGGATCATTTCATCTTCACCACCGGACTGCATTACTATGATACCTTTCATCCCCGACTAGCTTACTAGGTCCTCATACCCAGATTGACATACCCTGCCACTTGAGCCTGGTATAAGTGTGGTAAAATTATAGACACTGTCTCTTTTACGTTGTATCTCCTGCCAGGTTGTTTATGTCACTGCCACATTTCCATACCTCATGTTGTTTGTCCTACTGATCAGGGGAGTGTCTCTGCCTGGGGCCTTACAGGGGATCCAGTTCTATCTATATCCAGATTTGAATCGACTCACGGATCCCCAGGTAAGAGGTAGGATTAACTGTAACTTTATGTACATGTTTATTATTGTGTAATAATATATAAGGGAGCAAAATGAATACTTACAGCAAAATTGCACTTATTCCTTAGCAAACTTATTATTATTTAGTGCATGTTAATAGTTGCACAAAAATATAAATACATTGTGCAGCATTCAAAGCATTGTAAACATAGGTGCCAGAGAGTTGCATGGGGACAGAAATCAAACCCATTCCTGACTGTCCTCGCTAGGCATCAAACCCGTCCCTGACTGTCCTCGCTAGGCATCAAACCCGTCCCTGACTGTCTTCGCTAGGAGTCAAACCTGTCCCCGCTAGGAGTCATACCTGCCCCCACTGGAATCAAATCCGTCCCCGCCCGTTCCTATAAACTTCAGAAGTAGTTATTTCATTTAATTATGCTACTGAATTAAAGGCTCTGGTAGAGACCCATTTACAAAATACGTAAAGACACTTTATTAATTTGGAAATATTAATTGGGAAGAATATATACTTTGTAAACGGGTTTCTACCAGAGCCGCTAATATAAATATAAAATATATTTACTCAGCAGATGAGGACCCCCAAGCTGTCAGCTGAGGACTTCCTCTGCAGTTGGCCGGGGGTATCTTTTGCCAAGCTTGGCAGGCAGCAGTACCATCCCTGAGTCACAGATGCTGGCACCTCAGTGGCTCATGGATGCTGCCAGCAACTGCTGCGCTTGGTGGAGGGCAGGGCAGGATTAATTCTTCAAGGGTCCCTAGGCACATAAGTACACTGGGCCCCCTAGCCTGCTCACACCCCACCCCACCGATACCCCGCCTCACCCTCACCCTCATCCACACCCCGGCCTCATTTATTTACTTGTTTTCTGAAAGTTAGTCAAAAATGTATTAAAGTTAGTTCAATAAAAGGATCACCATTTCTATTTCTAACCATTTATCAAAACAGCTACAATACTACTTTATCCTAAAGCAATAAAATAAAAAATAGAATTTTTTTCTATCTTTATTATTTGGTTTCTGCTTTCTTCATCTTTTTTGTCATTCTCTTCTTTCCATACACTGTCTGCCCCCCCTTTGGTCTGGCATCCATCATCTTCCCTCTGTACCCCTCATGGTCTGGCATCTTTCTCCTTCCAACTCTTCTTCCCTCCCCCCTGTGGTTTTTAGCATCACTCTCTTCTCATTTCCTCCACTCAGATCTGATATCTCTTACTCCTTCCCCGTTCTCTGGCATCTCTCTCTCCTCTTTTCCCTTTCCTTTTCTTCTCTGGTCTTCCTTCTCTATTTTCTGCCTCTATCTAAATTAAATTCTTTCTTACTATTCAGTCCTCAGTTTCCCTCTTTTCACTGTGTCTACTCATAGCTTGCCACTCCTTTCCTTCACCCCTCCACTATCACACTAACTCTATCTTCTTCCCCCATCCAGCATATGCCCCCCACCCAGCATGTGGGAAAGCAGCAGCAGCCGCAGCAGCAGTGATGAGGAGGTGAGGGCCCCTCACCGCTGCTGCTTTCCCATATGTGCCTGATGCTGACGGCACAAGTTCTCCCCACTTCCATCATCTGCCCCCTTGTCTCTCTCTCTCTCTTTTCTCCGGGTTCTCTCCACTTCCATCATCTGCCCCCTTCTCTCTCTCCACCCCAGGCCATTCCATCATGTTATCCTGCCCCCCATCCAGCATGTAGGAAAGCAGCAGCAGTGGTGAGGACTGGAGGCGAGGGCCCGTTACCTCCTCACCACTGCTGCTGCTTTCCCATATGCGCCTGATACTGACAGCACAAGTTCTCCCCACTTCCATTATCTGCCCCTTCCCTCTCTCTCTCACTCTTCTCTAGGTTTGCTTCACTTCCATCATCTGCCCCCTTCTCCTCTTCCCACTTCCATCATCTGCCCAACTGACTACCAGTGCCACCATCTCTCTCTCTCTCTCTCTCTCCCGGCTCCACCCCAGGTCCAGGCCAGGGCCCATCTGGCCCTTTCACGCGGGTCAGTCACCACTCACCTTTCAGATTTTTTTTTTTTTTTTTTCAAACGGCGATGGTACCCCGGGGGGAAAGATCGACATCAGCCCCCCCCACCCCCACCCAGGCATGGGCTGCAATCATCTGAAAGAAAAGTGAGCTATATAACTTTATTGCATGACAATTTTAATGTGTTGGCACAATAATATGTTTAGCAATCAAAGTTAACAACCCCCCCCCCCCCAGAGAAGTACTGGGAAAGGAATAGAGGAGCTAGAAAGGGGTGAAAGAGTTTGAAAGGGGTTATTGGCTGGGAGAAAGAATTCAGCTGTGAAGGGCTGGAGGTGGCAAAAAGCAGCCGCAATGGAGAGGAAGCTGGATGATGGGGACATGACACTGGGAGTGCAGCTGCGGAACAAGGAATAGGAGGGGGAAGTGAATTAAAATGCTTTATTGCCTAGAATTCTGCTGTGAAAGGCTGGAAGAAACAGTAAGGGAGAGAGGTCAGGTGATGGGGACATATGCTGGAAGTTGAGCTATAGGGAGGGAAATAGAGAGGTCTAAGAAGAGATAGGGTTACCAGACATCTGGGAAACCCCAGACATGTTCTCTTTTTCAAGGACTGGGTGCCCTGATGATTTTTTTTTTAATGGGGGATTCTGCCTAGGTTTTAGCTGGCTCTCCCGACTCCCCCACCTACCTCCTCCCTGGGCCAAGCTGCTGTAATTGAATCTTCAGGCATCTGGCAGCAGCAACAAGGTAAACCTGTTATGCTGGCCTGCCCTGGAAGCTGCCTCTCTGCAGCAGCTTCCAGTTCCTACATAGGTGGGATTTGCAGAGAGGCAGCTTACGGGGCAGGCCAGTGGTAGGAGGCTTATTTTGCTGCTGCCAGCTACCCAAAGACTGAATTACAGTGGCTGGCCTGGGGGGAAGAAGTAGGTGGGGGAGTTGGGAGCTAGAGAGGTTGTGAGATGAAGCAGTGTTAAAGGAGGTAGGGGAGGGGGTAGAGAAACAGCATGGAAGGAGGGAGGAGGTCTCGAGAAAGCATGAAGGGAGGAAGGGCTGGAGAAGCATTATGGAAAGGAGAGAGTGCAGGAGAAAAGAGCATGGGGAGGAGATTGGAAGGAGAGAGAAAGAGAGGGGTACCCATGGGGAGGGAGGGGGGATTGGAAGAAGAGAAAGAGAGGAACAGAAAGAAAGAAGTACCTACAGGAGAGGGGGATTGGAAGGAGAGAGAGGTGGGAAGGAGGAGGAGGGTTGCAGGAAGAGAGAGAGAGAAAGGGTACAGAGGATGAGAAGGAGGGAACCAAGGAAATGGGTGGCGTATGGGTGGGGTCATATGGGGTTTTTTGTCTTCACAAATATGGTAACCCTAGATACTATACTGGGGCAGATTGATCAGTCTGTTAATAGGGCAGTGCCTGAGGGCCCACAGCAGTAGAAGATCTACTTTCCCCTAACCAATAATATTGATCTGTCAAGGGGGCTGACCCACTCAGCAGGAGTGTCAGGGTCAGTCTCATCCATTGCTTTGCTCAGCTCTACCCATCACTGTGTCCAGCCTCTCCCATTTCCATGCACCTGGCCCAGCTGATTGATAGCCAGGGACAAAATGAGTTTCCTCTCAGTGCCGTGGCAGCAAGAAAAGCCTTCATAAAAGGTCATTTCCTGCTGCTTAGGGATTAGTGGCAGCAGGAAATTACCTTTTATGAAGGCTTTTTCTGATGCCATGCCACCAAGAGGCAACTTGATGGAAGATCTTGGATTGTTGGCGGGAGAAGGCTGCAAAGTGGGAGACTTGGTAGTCCTGTTGATATATATCAGACTAGATAAGCCATTTGGCCTTTATCTGCTGTCATGTTTCTATGTTTATTGCCTGGGGGGCCTAGAACAATGTTAGTATATCCCTTGTATAATTATATATATTTTAGGATTCTAAAAATTCTTTAGCATACTCTGCTAATCTATCATAATAAAACCCTAAGCGCGCATGCGCACTTACAACTTCGTGATCCCTGCCTCTGTGATCTGTAGCTCTGTGGCAGTGTTCGACACGTTCAGCGGTTTCTGTTTGGTGGACCCTTTTCCTTTTGGTTTAGTTTCAATGAGCGGCAGTGGCGGCGGACCGGGGTGTTGTGTGTTTGAAGCAGTGGTAGGCCAGACGGTAGGTAGCAGCAGCGGAGGCTAGTACGGGGGGGGGGGGGAGGGGGGGCAGGCTTCGGTGCTGGAGGGAGGCAGGCAGACAAGCTGGCTTTAGCGCGGCAGAGACGGAAGTAGGTAGGCTGGTTAGCTTTGGGGGAGAGGGGTGGGACAAAGGCTGGAAGGCAGTGAAGGGGGACATAGGAAGGAACACTGGGGGCACTAAGGACATGGGAAGGGGCACTAAGGACATATGAAGGAGGCACTAGGGCACTAAGGACATGGGAAGGAGGCATTTGGGGCACTAAGGACATGGGAAGGAGGCACTGGGGGCACTAAGGACATAGGTAGGGGCACTAAGGACATGGAAAGGAGGCACTAAGGACATAGGAAGGAGGCACTGGGGACACTAAGGACATAGGAAGGAAGGAGGGAGGGAATAGAAAGGGACAATTGTTGGGCTTGAGTATAGAAAGCGGCCAAGGAGAGAGAGAGACAGACAGAAAGAAAGAAAGAAAGACAGATGGCGGAAAAGGAGAGAGAGAAAGACAGACAGACAGACAGATCTACTCTAGCACCCGTTAATGTAATGGACTTAAAAACTTGTGTTATAATAGTTTAGAATCCATATAACCTTGTTGTTTCTTCCTCTCCTTGCAATCCCCCTTCATACTCCCTGTTGATTAGAAATTCCTAACAATATAATCCAAGGTTCAGAGCAGCAAGTGCCTTTTAATCTCCCTATGACAAGTTACGCCATGCTAAATTCTTCTTCTAACAGCTGTTATTTTACCAGTTATTCTTTCAAGGTGACTCAAAATAGATTAAGCACCACCTCAATAAATAGGTCAGCAAAATCCTTATTAACCTTTTTACCTCGAGGCAAACAATTTTATTGGGAATGAAGGGATAATTTTTAGGGAGCCTTCAATACTGCAGGCTTTTTGGTACTTCTGAGCTTACAAGCTTGCAAACTGATTTTCCTTTTGAGGTTTTCTTTGAAAACTGTGTAGGCTGGTGCAAGTGGGGTATCTTTACCCTATATCCTTTGTAGATACAAAGGATGTAGGGTAAAATAGTGTTGAGGAGCTGAAATTTTTAAATTCTATTCCCATGCTTACTTTTTCTGATCTGCCTTGACCCCTATAACTGACTGTCCCCTTCATATGGAAAGTAGGGTCACTACTGGCCATATACCTTCTTTTGCCTTCAAATGGCATGGGGGGAAGGGGGTGCAGTTTTCTATAACAGTGCTTACATGGCAACAGAGTAGTAGGGCACTGCTGTGAACTTCACAAAAAGGGTGCCACATAAACATCTCACCACAACTTCCATGCAGGTCATGATGATCCCCCCAAAACCTACTAGACCCACCTGTCTACCACCCCAATAGCCTTTATGGCTGCAGGTGCCACCTATATGGCAGTACAAAAGGGTTTTGGTGGGTGCACATGTTTCACCATGAATGCAGTGGTTAGAGTGACTTATGGGCCTGGGTCCTCCTCTCTATGGTTCACTAGCCCACCCCACAGACCACTTAAGCCATCTCTGTACAGCTCTACTAGACTTTCCTATGCCAGGTGCTGGTGTTCTAGAGGCAGATATGTATGTTTTTATTCCAATTTTTATGGCAGTGTGTGGGGGGGGGAAGGGGGGAGGGGGGCTCAGTGATCACTGGGGGAGTGTTTGGGGGTCTGTACTTTGTTCCTGCAGTGGTTATCTGGTCACTTTGGATACCTTTTTGCCACTTAGACCTATTTTTAGATGGCCTAAGTCACTACGTATAAGCTCTGTCTAGGCAGTCTGGTTAAACTTTCGGTTATACTTGCAATATGACTAAGTCTAGGTTGGCCCACATCCCGCCCAAATCCCGCCCTCACCACTCCTCCTAAAATGCCCCTTTCAGCTCTGGGCATACGGCAGCACTAAAAAGGTCTAAGCTGTTTTTAGATAACGTCTAAAACCCGTTTCAGTTATTGGCACTCGGACGAATTGTCTTTTAGATCGTCCAAGTACCAATTTAGGTGGGTTTTTAGACATATTTGGTTTTTGATTATGAGCCCCTTAGTTTGGGTGGAGCTGTAGTATATATGCATCTATATATATAAAATCGGAGGTATGTATGTGTGTATGTATGTGTGTGTGTATGTGCCGCGATCACGCAAAAACGGCTTGACCGATTTGAACGAAACTTGGTATGCAGATCCCTCACTACCTGGGATGATATGTTCTGGGGGTCTCGCGGCCCACCTGCACACGTGGGCGGAGCTACAAACAGAAAATCAGATTTCACCCATTCATGTCAATGGAAAAAATGTAAAAAGCTGCCATTCTCACAGTAATTCAAAAACGGCTTGACCGATTTGAACGAAACTTGGTATGCAGATCCCTCACTACCTGGGGGTGATATGTTCTGGGGGTCTCGCGGCCCACAACTCTATGTTGCTTGCTCAAGGCTGGGTTCACCCAAGAATTTATATGTTCTTGCTCCAGGAGGTGAAACTAAAAATGTTGTTTATAATCACGTTTTGCGTTAGTTGTATTGTATTCATTTTGTCAAATATTTCACATTATAATTTGAATATTGTACTTTTTATTAAGCTGTAAAAAAATAATTTCATTCACCACTATAAAGTAACTTTATTTGAATCCATTTACAGTGTTATTGCTATAATTAAATACCCATGCAACGCCGGGGCATCTTCTAGTATTTTATAAAATAAGCTCCCTCAGATTATTTCCTGTCCCAAATTTTGAAGAAATTTCTCTGTGGACAATGGTTTTCAAGTGATGAAGATGTCAAGGAAGTTGTGATGTCTTGGGTTGAAGGTCAAAAAAAGAATTATTTTCAAAGGGGTTAAGTCATTGCAGGAAAATTCGATTAAGTTTATGTTGCTATTAGAGGACTATATTGAAAAATAAAACAAAAATTTTTAAAAACTCTTTTCTGTCATACTGAGATAGATAAATTATTGAATACCCCTCATATGGGCATGATTTGAATGTAAACTACACTATAATAAAGTCCCCTAATGAGAAGAAAATCACCACTATTTATACTCTAAACATTCCCATATATATAAGAAAAGGTGTATATCACCGATATTTAAACTCTACTTAGGGGGAGACCTCAGTAACGGAGCCCACGCACAGTCGTTTTTCATAGACCGAAAATTCAACGTGGTTATATGCTCCTTTGCTCCAATCATCGGTCTCCTTCCCTCCTGTATTCTATCCTGTATTCTAAATATCTTATAAATATTATTTAAAAAGTATAACTATTTCTTTTATATTTTTAGTATTTATTATTTTCTATTTCTGATTAATGCACATCTTAATACTTTTTTGTTTTAGAAATTCTAATTCCTCTAATATAATAAGTCAGGTGTCTACACTCTTTCATTAAAGATCAAGCTGACGTCACTCATACTCTTCTAATTTCAACTGGTTGTTAAACATTTAGTAGTAGACAAACATTTAGCAGTAGACAAACATTCAAGTCTACGAAACGCTGGCCACGTTGGTATTGCATGATATACGAGCGCTGTCTAAAAATGAAAGCTAAAAAATGAAAGCTAAGTACTTTTTTAAAACATACGATTGATAAGTACTAAATGTTTAACAACCAGTTGAAATTAGAAGAGTATGAGTGACGTCAGCTTGATCTTTAATGAAAGAGTGTAGACACCTGACTTATTATATTAGAGGAATTAGAATTTCTAAAACAAAAAAGTATTAAGATGTGCATTAATCAGAAATAGAAAATAATAAATACTAAACATATAAAAGAAATAGTTATACTTTTTAAATAATATTTATAAGATATTTAGAATACAGGATAGAATACAGGAGGGAAGGAGACCGATGATTGGAGCAAAGGAGCATATAACCACGTTGAATTTTCGGTCTATGAAAAACGACTGTGCGTGGGCTCCGTTACTGAGGTCTCCCCCTAAGTAGAGTTTAAATATCGGTGATATACACCTTTTCTTATATATATGGGAATGTTTAGAGTATAAATAGTCATGATTTGAATGTGCCAGAAATTTAGATGTTTCCCCCATCTTAAAGTGGGAATTCATGACTAAAATATTTTTTCCCATCAACTTTTGCACTAGCTAAGAGGAATGTGCCGATTTAAAAAAAAAAAAAAAATGCTTATTTCAGCATCAGCTTTACACAAGGGATTAAGAAAATAATTCTACTTAATCCATTCTTTTTAAAAAAACTTTTTCCTTGTAATTAAAAAATAAAAAAAAATCCCCTTCACTAGTTAATTGGCAGAACAAATATGACTAGGTTTGTAGAATGACTCATCTACCAAGGCAATTCTCTAAAATATGCCCTCAGTGCCTCCTTCCTATGTCCTTAGTGTCCCCAGATCCAGTGTCAATTCTCCTTTGTACCTTGGTCCCCCCTCACTGCCTTCGTCCCATCCCAGAAGCCAGCCAGCCCACCTCCCTCCCTCCAGTGCTGAAGCCTGACCCCCCCCCCCCGGCCAGGCCCCCATTGCTGCTTGCTGCCTGCTGAAGCCTGGCCTACTGCTGCTTCAAACCCCCCTCTCCCCTGGTCCGCTGCCGTTGCCACCTGCTGCAAGTAAAGAAAAGGAAGGTTCAGGCGCTGGCCCACAAACCACCTTCCCGACGTCAATTCTGATGTCGGAGAGGAAGTTCTGGGCCAGGAACTTCCTCTCCGATGTCAGAATTGACGTCAGGAAGAAGGTATGTGGGCTGGTGCCTGGACTTTCCTTTTCTTTAGTTGCAGCGGGCAGCAGTTAGCAGTGACGGCAGACCGGTGTAGGGGGGGGAGGTTTGAAACAGCGGTAGGCTTTGGCAGATAGCAAACAGCAGCGGGGGCTGGTCCGGGGGGCAGGCTTCGGTGCTGGAGGGGAGGGAGGTAGGCTGGCTTTGGCGCGACAGGGAGGGGAAGCGATCACCTGTCCTGTTGTCCCCACACACATCTTTGGGATGCTGTCTCTGAAAACAGGACATTTCGGCATCCCGAAGCTGTGCGTGGGGACAACGGGACAGGGGACTGTCTCGTTCAAAACGGGATGCATGGTCACATAGTAACATAGTAGATGACGGCAGATAAAGACCCGAATGGTCCATCCAGTCTGCCCAACCTGATTCAATTTAAAAAAAAAAAAAAAAAATTGTTTTTTTTTTTTTTTTTCTTCTTTGCTATTTCTGGGCGAGAATCCAAAGCTTTACCCGGTACTGTGCTTGGGTTCCAACTGCCGAAATCTCTGTTAAGACTTACTCCAGCCCATCTACACCCTCCCAGCCATTGAAGCCCTCCCCTGCCCATCCTCCTCCAAACGGCCATACACAGACACAGACCGTACAAGTCTGCCCAGTAACTGGCCTAGTTCAATCTTTAATATTATTTTCTGATTCTAAATCTTCTGTGTTCATCCCACGCTTCTTTGAACTCAGTCACAGTTTTACTCTCCACCACCTCTCCCGGGAGCGCATTCCAGGCATCCACCACCCTCTCCGTAAAGTAGAATTTCCTAACATTGCCCCTGAATCTACCACCCCTCAACCTCAAATTATGTCCTCTGGTTTTACCATTTTCCTTTCTCTGGAAAAGATTTTGTTCTACGTTAATACCCTTTAAGTATTTGAACGTCTGAATCATATCTCCCCTGTCTCTCCTTTCCTCTAGGGTATACATATTCAGGGCTTCCAGTCTCTCCTCATATGTCTTCTGGTGCAAGCCTCCTATCATTTTCGTCGCCCTCCTCTGGACCGCCTCAAGTCTTCTTACGTCTTTCGCCAGATACGGTCTCCAAAACTGAACACAATACTCCAAGTGGGGCCTCACCAATGACCTGTACAGGGGCATCAACACCTTCTTTCTTCTACTGACTACGCCTCTCTTTATACAGCCCAGAATCCTTCTGGCAGCAGCCACTGCCTTGTCACACTGTTTTTTCGCCTTTAGATCTTCGGACACTATCACCCCGAGGTCCCTCTCCCCGTCCGTGCATATCAGCTTCTCTCCTCCCAGCATATACGGTTCCTTCCTATTATTAATCCCCAAATGCATTACTCTGCATTTCTTTGCATTGAATTTTAGTTGCCAGGCATTAGACCATTCCTCTAACTTTTGCAGATCCTTTTTCATATTTTCCACTCCCTCTTCGGTGTCTACTCTGTTACAAATCTTGGTATCATCTGCAAAAAGGCACACTTTTCCTTCTAACCCTTCAGCAATGTCACTTACATACATATTGAACAGGATTGGCCCCAGCACCGAACCCTGAGGGACTCCACTAGTCACCTTTCCTTCCTTCGAGCGACTTCCATTAACCACCACCCTCTGGCGTCTGTCCGACAGCCAGTTTCTGACCCAGTTCACCACTTTGGGTCCTAACTTTAGCCCTTCAAGTTTGTTCAACAGCCTCCTATGAGGAACTGTATCAAAGGCTTTGCTGAAATCCAAATAAATTACATCTAGCATATGTCCTCGATCCAGCTCTCTGGTCACCCAATCAAAAAATTCAATCAGGTTCGTTTGGCACGATTTACCTTTTGTAAAGCCATGTTGCCTCGGATCCTGTAACCCATTAGATTCAAGGAAATACACTATCCTTTCTTTCAGCAACACTTCCATTATTTTTCCAACAACTGAAGTGAGGCTCACCGGCCTGTAGTTTCCTGCTTCATCCCTGTGACCACTTTTATGAATAGGGACCACATCCGCTCTCCTCCAATCCCCAGGAATCACTCCCGTCTCCAGAGATTTGTTGAACAAGTCTTTAATAGGACTCGCCAGAACCTCTCTGAGTTCCCTTAGTATCCTGGGATGGATCCCGTCTGGTCCCATCGCTTTGTCCACCTTCAGTTTTTCAAGTTGCTCATAAACACCCTCCTCCGTGAACGGCGCAGAATCTACTCCATTTTCTCGTGTAACTTTGCCGGACAATCTCGGTCCTTCTCCAGGATTTTCTTCTGTGAACACAGAACAGAAGTATTTGTTTAGCACATTTGCTTTCTCCTCATCACTCTCCACATATTTGTTCCCAGCATCTTTTAGCCTAGCAATTCCATTTTTTAATTTCCTCCTTTCACTAATATATCTGAAAAAATTTTTATCTCCCTTTTTTACATTTTTAGCCATTTGTTCTTCCGCCTGTGCCTTCGCCAAACGTATCTCTCTTGGCTTCTTTCAGTTTCACCCTGTAGTCCTTTCTGCTCTCCTCTTCTTGGGTTTTTTTATATTTCATGAACGCCAACTCTTTCGCCTTTATTTTCTCAGCCACTAGGTTGGAGAACCATATCGGCTTCCTTTTTCTTTTGTTTTTATTGATTTTCTTCACATAAAGGTCCGTAGCCATTTTTATCGCTCCTTTCAGCTTAGACCACTGTCTTTCCACTTCTCTTATGTCCTCCCATCCTAACAGCTCTTTCTTCAGGTACTTTCCCATTGCATTAAAGTCCGTACGTTTGAAATCTAGGACTTTAAGTATCGTGCGGCCGCTCTCCACTTTAGCCGTTATATCAAACCAAACCGTTTGATGATCGCTACTACCCAGGTGAGCACCCACTCGAACATTAGAGATACTCTCTCCATTTGTGAGGACCAGATCCAATATCGCTTTTTCCCTTGTGGGTTCCGTCACCATTTGTCTGAGCAGAGCCTCTTGAAAGGCATCCACAATCTCCCTACTTCTTTCCGATTCCGCAGACGGAACATTCCAGTCCGCATCCGGCAGGTTGAAATCTCCCAACAGCAGAACCTCCTCTTTCCTTCCAAACTTTTGGATATCCACAATCAGATCCTTATCAATTTGCTGCGATTGAGTCGGAGGTCTGTAGACTACACCCACGTAGATAGAAGTTCCATCTTCTCTTTTCAGAGCAATCCATATCGCTTCTTCCTCTCCCCAGGTCCCTTGCATTTCGGTCGCTTGGATATTGATCTTTACATAGAGAGCTACTCCTCCACCTTTATGACCATCTCTGTCCTTCCTAAAAAGATTATATCCCGGTATGTTTGCATCCCATCCATGTGATTCACTGAACCATGTCTCTGTGATAGCAACAATATCTAGATCTGCCTCTAATATCAGGGCTTGCAGATCATGAACTTTGTTGCTTAGACTGCGAGCATTTGTGGTCATCGCTTTCCAGCTATTTTTCAGCGATAATCTCCTTCGTATGGATTTTTGTGTCGTTTCACTTTCCGTTGCAATACCTTAAGTATACTCTGTTTCTCCTGCTCTGTCTCCCATAGAACTACCGAAGATTAAAAGCATGTAGTCAGAAGTTGTGTGGTTCCCCAGTTGTGTAGAAGCTAGAGATTACTATCCTCTTCTGTCAGATCAGTTTGGGTCTGGGTTCAATGGGATACGCTACTATTAGGTGAGATAATCTTTGTGTTCATGTCGCTTTGAAAATCTAACCTAGCTGTATCTTTTATGTATTTTGGCTTGACAGTTGCTTAGATGTTGAGCCCTCCTGTGTATTTGCATAGTAGGACAATTAGGAAAATCGTTTAAATACAAAAAACAGCAGGAAGAGAAAGAATGTTTGCCAAACTCAGCTAAGGCTGTCAAATTTCACTTCTCCATCTGGCTGACCTAGGGCATGATTTTTTCTAATTTAGTGAACTGAAATTGTAAAATACATTTAGCTCAGTCTAGTCATCCATAAAACAGCTTTTGCAAAATTGCAATATGGCATTCAGACTCTGCATGTGTTCCCCAACTGCTTTCTGTTCACATAAGTGTGTATGCTGCATCTGTTTAATGGCTGTGGTTGCACAATTCTCAAAAGTATATGTAAGTGTGCACATACCTACAGAAGTTGGGTGTACCTCAAATTTCTATTTTTTAACACTAGTGGCAAAAGTCACACTGTTTTGAAAATATGCATATCTCCTTTCCCTAATCTACATGCATTCCTACCTTGGCCTATTAAATACACAGGGCTTTTGTATGAATGGATGTGCACACATTTTTCTGGTTCTAGAAACACAGTGGAACCACTAGAAAAATGGCATGAAGGGCCTGAAAACATAACTTCAGCTGGAGGGATCTCCAACTTGTGGCTGACCTGATTATAAGGGTGTTGGACTGCATTTTCCTTATCCCTGGTAACAGATGAAATAAAGGGAAGGTAAGCCTCATATCTCCAGAAAGTCACTGAGTTAAAAATAAAAAGTCCAGGCACCTTCATTTCCATGAGAGGGGTAGTTGTAACAATTCCATGCAAACAAATAGCATGCTGGAGATAAATCCACCAAGTCGCATCTAAATGTTTTCACATTTGTTTCTGTAGAAATAGGGCTAAAAAAAAAAAAAAAGATGAAGCACTGTTACTGTGCTTTCACATCATTGCATAACATGGGACCTACAGAAAAATGATGCATGTTAACAGTGATAGTGCAGTAGTAATTCTAAATATAAGTTAATACATCAGTGACTTGTTTTCAAGAATTATCCTGTATTCATCAGGTCAGTAAAGAAACAGCATAGTTGTACTGAATTTGAACAGTATAGTCATTTGGATTTTTGGCTGCCAGTATATGCCATTTCAACTCAATAGAGGGAAAGGGACTGACAGAGAAGATGAAACAGTAAAATTTTGGGTCAATATTCAGCCCACAATAGTCAGTGGTCTGTGTTCTGATTTGTATCCCTTCTTTCTCCTCTTATTCTCAATTCCTCTCTCCCTTCCTAGTAGTTCCAAAACCTGGTACCCCAGCCAGATAGATTTTCAGGATCTGCAATGAATATTCTGTTGTGGATGCCCAAGAGTCTGTACTTTAGCTGTTGATTCCCGCTTCCCGTGAAACTGCAGAAGGGTATCACTTTAAAAACTTGAACTCCTCCCCTTCTGCAGTGGAGTGCAGCCTCATCCTTAATTTTTCCTTCTGCAAGCGAACTCATAATGCTTTTATTTTTATACTAGTTTTTAAGCCCGTTACATTAACGGGTGCTAGAACATATGTATGTGTGTCTGTCTTTATTTCTTTATCTCTCCTTAGCCGCTTTTTTCATTCTGCCTTTCTTTTTCCTTGGCTGTCCATCACCACCCCATGCCTGCTCCCCCTGTCCATTTTCCCTTCCTTTTACCTCCCCTGTGTCCACCACCACCCCTTAACTGCTCTCCTTATGCAGCAGCAGCCCTTCTCCCTTTGTTTTACCTCCCCCCTGTCCAGCAGCACCTCTTTCCTTCTCCCCCTGACCAACATTAGTCCTCCGTTCCTTTTTCTTCAACCCCCCTGTCCATCAGCATCTCTTTCGTTCTCCCCCTGTCCAACGGGTGCTAGAGTAGACGACTGTTTTTTTTTCCTTTCTCTCTCTGTGCTTGGATGCTGTCTGTCTGTCATTTTTTCTGTCTGTGTCCCTGCCTTGCGCCCTGCCTGCCTGTATTTCTCCATTGCGCCATGCCTGCCTATCTCTCTGTGGCCCCCTTCTCTTCCCTGCCATAATTGGTGTGTGCCCCCAGCACACCCTTCCCCCCAAAGCAGCCCCGTTTCCCAATGCCCCTGCCCCCTTTTGTGCTATGCCTGCCTGCTCCGTGGCCCCCTTCTGTTTGCCCCCTATGATTGCTGTCTGGCCCAGCAAACCCCTCACCCCAAAGCAGCCCCCTTTCCCTCTCCCCTTGTTGAGCCATGCCTGCCTGCTCTGTGATCCCCTGCCCATGATTGCTGTGTGCCCCCAGCACACCCCTACCCCCAAAGCAGCCCCTTTCCCTCTCCCCCTGCCATGCCTGCCTGCTCCCTGTGCATCAGCATCAGCATTTCCCTCCCCCTCACCTGTTCCTTCGTAGCAGCATGCACATAAAACGACTCCCTTAGTTCTTTGCTGGATTTTGTTTTAAGTTTAAAGATGCCGACGCGGCTCCTCTCACGATCCCGCCTGCGTCAGAAGCCTTCTCTGACACAGGCTGGAATCGTGAGAGGAGCCACGGCGGCAGCTTTAAACTTAAAAAAAAAATCCAGCAAAGAACTAAGGGAGCCGTTTTCAAAGCCGCCGCCGCAGCTCCTCTCATGAGCTGCACTTATATTATGTTGGAAGATGAGAGAGGAGTCGCGGCGACGGCGGCAGATTTCAAATTAAAATAACTTAGGCGGCCAGGGAGTTTAAGGGACAGGATTGTAGAGCTGGAGCAAGTCCGTCCTGGGCCTGCTTATGCCCTCCGCCGACAGCCGGCTCCCTCGAAGCCCTCCTTCCCCCCACCCCCTTTCCCTTCCCGCGGTCCATCTGGCTGCGTTCCCTGTGCAGCAGCATTAGCGTTTCCTCTACCCCCCCCTTTCCCTTCCCGCGGTCCGGACTACAAACGTGGTGATTACAGCAGTGTGTGCATCAGTCTCCACACGCTGCTTCGGGTCCTTCTACTGCCCTGATTTACTCAGGCACGTCCCTGATGACATCATCAGAGACGCGGCAGAGCAAATCAGGGCATTAGAAGGGCCCGAAGCAGCGTGTGAAGACTGATGCACATGCTGCTGGAATCGCCATGAGGGCCCGCGGGAAGAGAAGGGGGTGGGCGGCAAAGGAGGAACGGAGATCGGCGGCGGCAGGAGTAACGGAGATCGTCGTCTGGCTGCGGTCCGGCTTGTGGAGGCGATCGGGTGGTGACGTATTCGCGCGCATGCGCACTCCTTCGGCCACAGACCTACAGCGCACGGAACACGCAAATAGAAGTGCGCATGCGCGAGTTAGCCTTTTATTATATAGGATATTATGGGGTATTTTTCCATCGGATTTTGGATTTCTTTGTGACTTCGGTGCTCAGAGGTCCCCGTCTTGTGCTTACTGCTGCATGGAAACCACATGGGTGGACTGCTGCTTCTAGGCCAATCTCTTTGAGTACCTCTGAAGCCAGTCTGCTTTGTGTCCTGTCAGGAGCTTGGGATCTGACCCCCCTGGGAGAAGCTCACCTGCTGATTTTATCAGAGGCTTTAGCGCAGGCTGTGTGGCTCCTGAGTAATAACCCTCTGGGATGCAGGAAGCCAGCCACAAAGCTTCTCACCCCACCCCCATTGTTGCATAAGGAATTTTGGGGGTGAGAGTCCTTGGTCAGGGTTGGTCCAACAAGCAGCCAGAAGAATTCCTTTGATGAGATTTGTCAATTTCTAAGGCAGAAGTCCTTTTCCTGCAGACAAACTATTCAGGAAAACAGGCACCAGAAGTCACTGTGAGTACTCCCATTATTTCTTATGGGCAGGGCAGGATTAATTTGTCGAGGGCCCCTAGGCACACAAGTACACTGGGCCCCCTGCCCTGCCCCGCCCCACCCCACCATGTGCCCAGGCGTAAACAGGAAGCTGTGTCAGAGGGAAGCTTTGGGCAAGCAGTACCGCTTGCAACATTGCAGTTCCCGTTGCCTTTCTCACCCGCGTTGCTTGCTTGTCTTACTTTCCGTCGATGGGGGGGGGGGGCCTGCATTGCCGATTGGGGGGGGGGGTCCGCGTTGCCGATCGATGCTGGAGGGGCCCATCATCGTTTGGAAAAAACAATGTTGATGCCCTCCTTCATCGGGCCCCCCTGACCATTTTAGGCCTTAGGCACGTGCCTACTGGATCTATTGGTTAATCCTGCCCTGCTTATGGGAAACTTTGGGGAGGGGAGTGTCTGTAGATTTTGTTTTAAAGGATTTCTGAGGCTAGGATTAGCTTCCCCCACCTCCAAAACCTTGAGAGCTTCAAAGGCTGCTCCTTCTGCACCCTCCTTAGAGCTGATGGAGGCTAAGGTCTCCTATACCTCCTCCTTTTCTACTATTAATCATTTCTATAGTGCTACTAGATATATGCAGTGCTGCACACGGTGACGGGATAATCGTGCGCCAGACACCAGCGTGCCGACAATCCAGCGCTGACAATTCAGCGCAAGAAAGAAGTGCGACGCTGGAAAACTTATTTTTAAAGAGCTCTGACAGGGGGGGAGGACCCCCCCACATTATAGAGAAAACAGAACTTTTCCCGAAAAAATCGGAAAAAGTTCCGTTTTCTCTATAATGGAGGGTTCCAACCCCCCCCCCAACAGCAGCCGAACACTATGCAGTACAGTGGGGGGTGGGGGTGGGGGTGGGGGTGGGGTTCCCCCCAAACACCCTCCATCGGAGCTCTTTAAAAATAAGTTTTCCCGCAGCACGCTTCTTTCTTGCGCTGGATTGTCAGCGCACTGGTGACTCGTGCACCACTGACTATGAACCACTGCATACATTTATGTAGATACTTTTTCTGTTCCATGTAGGCTCACAATCTAAGGTGTTTTTTGTACCTGGGGCAATGGATAATTAAGTGACTCATCCAGGGTCACAAGGGGCTACAGTGGGACTTGAACCCAGTTCCCTTGGATCTCTACTCACTGCATTAACCAGTAGGCTACTCCTCCACTTCCTGAACCTCCCCCCCCCATGTCCCTACCCCTGTAGGGCCCCCGGTTTTGGTAAGATTATTATTTCAGAGGCACTTCATACTGGCTATATTTAGTTGAATTCTGAGGTGAAAAAGAGCTGTCTTTGAGTATAACTTGAAGAGTCCCACTTAGGGTTTCATGATCCCTGCCACCGTGCTGTGTGCCTCTGTGCCAAATTCGATTTGCGGTGCATGGAGCGGCTTGCGGCGGTAGTAGCGGTTTGACTCCTGCGCTGCCGCCTGTACGCCTCTTCTCACCCCTGGACCAGCAAATGCAGCAGCCACGGGGCATTTGCTAGGCCGGCCCACTTCGATAATGCGAGGTGGGCTGGCCTAGCAAAAGCCTCAAGGCTGCCCGGGCTAGTGGATGCTGGACAGGGGGAGCAGGGAAAGGAGAAGGGGTACTACTGGACAGGTGGATCAGGATAAAAAGCCATTATCAGTGCATCCTTAAATTTCCAGATTCATGAAAGACCTTTTTCATACCAAACCACAAATTAAGTCTCCTCCAGTTGCTTGGGATATTAATGTTATCCTCTCCACTCTCATGAAGCCTCCTTTTCAACCATTTGGGTCTTCATCTCTCAATCTCACTTGGAAAGTAGTATTCCTAATCTCATCATATCTGCATGCTGAGTCAGTGAACTTCAAGCAATGGTGTCAGATTCATTTCAGACAACATTCTATCACAATAGGGTGGTTCTTTGCACTCATCCAAGTTGTCTCGGAATCTCATCTGAATCAGTTTATAATTCTTGTTTTCTTTCCAAGACCACATTTTCACCCTGGTGAAACAGCTCTTCACACATTGGACTCTAAACGTGCTTTCACTTATTACTTAGATCAGACCAAACCTCACAGAACTTCCACTCAACTGTTCCTGTTATTCGATCCTAATAGGCTTGGAGCTCCTGTCACCAAGAAAACCATCTCCAAATGGCTAGTTGACTGTATCTCCTTTTGCTATGCTTGGACTGGGCTGATATTGGAAGGTTGAGTCACTGCACATGAAGTTTAAGCAATGGAAACTTCAGTAGCTCATCTGCGTTCCACTCCCATTGAGGACATCTGTAAAACATCCATCTGGCCCTCAATTCACACCTTAACATACCACTATTGTTTGGAGAATCACTATGGACGGAATAATCAGTTCAGTCAAGGAGTTGTACAAAATTTATTCTCCATTTAGATGCCAACTTCCCTCCTTTTAATTTTGCCAGGCTCATGATAAAACCAAACAAATATTCTTAGAGGCATGATCCTGGCAGCTAGGGAGTTCTACACATGAGAATATGCTGCCTGCTTGTTCTAGGCTAAAGCACAGTTATTTACCTGTAACAGGTGCTATCCAAGGGCAATCTATCTATATAATAAAAGGCTAACTCGCACATGCGCACTCCTATTTGCGTGCTTCCATGATCCGTAGGTCCGTGGCCGGCAAGAGTGCGCTTACTACGGCCACACGCGAGGCAGAGAAATTTTAAAACGCGGCACTTCCTGCTCTCCAGCAATGGCATTTTCTGCATGGTGGTTACCACAGATTAAAAAAGAGACTACGGCGGTGGAGATAATAGGGGAAGCAGAAGAACCCAGCTGTTTGCAACGGCCCCGCACTCTGAATGGCTCCCTTGCTGGGGTTTTTCGTGTTGACGGCTCCTCTTGCGTCCGGCCGCAGCTTTGGACAGAGGGGCAGCATTTTCGTGGGAGCCGGCCTTCGGAGAGGCTTGCAACGCGGGGACGGATGCGAGAGGGTCTGCTGCCGGAAGGGCTTTGGTAGAGGAGCCAGCCAGACCGCGCACTCACAGTCTGGCTGTCGGTGGCGGCTCCTCAATCTCGGCTCTGCAGTCGGGCGGTGAGGGAGGCGGGGAAGGCAGCTGCTGCTCCAGTAATCCACTGTTGTTGCCGTTGCCGCCACCACCTCCTCCCCGGCCTAGGTGGGGAGCGGGGCCCGGCGACGGATGCAGCAGTAGTGGCGGCAGCTCAGGGGGGCAGTGATGGCGGCGATTCCTCCCGCACGGGGAGTCTCTGGGTAGGTTCAGGGATGCACGGGTATGTTCACTAATCACCCATACCCCTAAACTCACACGCAGCTGACCAGCACGGAAGCCCCACCCCGACCGGCTCCTCCAGGCCAACGACGCTCACAGGCCTAAGTCGGCCGGCCAAAGCAACGGATCCGATGCAGCAAAAATGGCCGATCCCCTAGCAAGTAGCCTGCATGCCGCTCCCGAAGCTGTAACTCAGGTTATTTCAGTGAAAGTGTGAAGGGAAAAGGTGGAGAGAGGAAGGGAGAGATAGAAAGCAGAGAAGCTGCAGAAATCTCTCTCTCTATCAATTTCTCTATCATTAAACAACTTTCAAGATAGAAAGCAGGGAAGCTGCAGAATTTTATGACTTTTATTATGATTTAAAAATCCTGAACTTTACTTAAGTCCTTTCTTTGCAGTTTCCAAGTATCTGATCATTTTAAATGCATTATTTTAAAGTTTCCTTTTCAGTAGCGAAAGGGGGCCAGGGAGTGAACTTGCTTTGCTTTGGGGGGAGGGGTGTGCTGGGTGCAGGGAGCAATCTTTATTTGCTTTGGGGAGGATATAGAAGGGGGCCATAGAGAAAGACAAAGAAAGGCAGGCAGGTGACAATGGAGACATAAAGCCAGACAGCGCACGAGAACGAAAGACAGTGGGCAGGGAGAGAGACAGAAAGAAAGAAAGACAGACAGACAGGGGGCCAGATGGAGAGAGACAGACAGAAAAAAAGACCAACAGAGGGAAGGAAAGAGACAGAAAGAAAGAGACAGGGGCAGGGAGAGAGACAGAAAGAAAGACAGACAGAGGGAAGGAAAGAGACAGAAAGAAAGGAAGAAAGAGACAGGGGCAGGGAGACACACAGAAAGAAAGACAGAGAGACAGACATATATTCTAGCACCCGTTAATATAATGGGCTTAAACACTAGTAGGTATATATTCTACCACCTCCCCTAGTTGGCTTCTTAACTTTTTTACTGAACTGATAGTCCCATGAGCCGACATCGGGCATGAAGGCACCAGCGCATGTGCAGTACAGGTGGTCTTGAGACTTTCCAGTCTTTTAAAGTGATAGTACACTTTTGCACTGTTTGAACTGGGCTCCGTAGATGATGTCATCCACATGTGAGAATATCTGCCTACTGTCCTTGGATAACACCTGTTACAGGTAAGTAACTGTACTTTTTGGGAATAAAGGTATGCTACTTAATGTTACCTCAACAATTTGGACTAGTATTTTTCCAGATTGGGTTTTTTGTTATTTTTTTTAAATTGTTGAAAGAAAACTGTCAAGCTAATCCAGCACAATTCCAAATAAAATTAACAGATCTATTGTTTGGGAATTAAACAAGAAGCCATTTGCAGGTTGAATCAGAACAACAACAATGTATTAAGTTCTCCTCCCATCCCCTATACCCCTGAACATAGGGACTTAGACCTTGAGGTGTTTATCTCCCTGTTTTGCCAAGACCTATTATTGTTGTCCTGATATTTTAAGTCCTAGCCAGCTAAGTTATAATGGCCATAGAAAGATCTGCTTTTTCGTAGCCCAGTCTGGCTATTACACTTGGCCAATCAGCACTTAAAATTGACAGCATTTGTGCTATATAACCAGCCAAAGTTTAGTTGCTAACTGCTAATATTCAGCAGAGATAGTCTACTTTATTAGCAGTTAGCTGACCAAATGCTATTTAACCGGACTAGCCAGTTAAATAGTACAGCATATTGGGCATGCAGTAGGCCTTCCTCAGGAGTCCATACAACTTGAGAATGAGTGATATCATACAGGTTGAATATGAAGTAAACCATCAGACAAAAGGTGAGCAATTAATTAATTGCGCCCTCCTTCTGCAGTAATTTTTTAATATATATATTTTTTTTACTAAAATGGTCCACTGTTTTTCTACAGCTTGATTGCAAATGTATCTCATGCATGTTCAATGTAGAAATCCTGAAAATGGGCTGGCTTTAGGGATCCAGGCCTCTAGGAACCTGGTCATTGTATTTGGAATGAATATCAACTATATTTCTCTCTTTGCCTTAGGTATGGATGGATGCTGGAACACAGATCTTCTTCTCATATGCCATATGTCTGGGGTGCCTTACAGCACTGGGCAGCTATAACAAATATAATAATAATTGTTACAGGTAAAACAATATTATTTTATTTGCAGGAAATATCTATCTTCATTCCATTTTAACTTTAGTTTAGCCCATCAACTATACCAATGTTTTTCAACCTTTTTACACCTATGGAATGGCAGAAATAAAAGAATTATTCTGTGGAACGGCAGTTGAAGAACACCAGGCTATGTCGTGGGCCAGACCCTGCCCATCTCTACCCAATCGCCACCCCATACCCCGCCCCCATAATAGTACTAATTGTAACACTATTTTTTCCATTCATTTTTCACAGATACACAATATAATCTTATTAACAACACAATGGTTAACCACAAAATTAAACTACACAAAGCACACTGACAGCAGATGTAAAGTCTCAAAATTGACATAATTCAATCACTAAATTAAAAAATAAAATCATTCCCCCCTAACTTTGTTGTCTCCCTCCTTCCATGCTGTGCCTTACCCGGACCGGCAGTAGAAGAACACTGTTTTGGGCCTGATGCATGTGCTGGCCCTGTGGACCGGCAGGAAATTTCTGTGGACCGGCACTGGTCCACAGACCAGTGGTTGAAGAACATTGAACTATACAACAAGATCAGTCTGGACAAAAGCCTATGGACCTATGAAGCTGTAATTTGTGGTACATTACTACATATTAAGCCTACTTTGAATAGGAATAAAAGTCGTCTTTTCCTGATTATGACGGGAATAGCTGTTCAACTGATCACACATAATTGGAAGAACCATGACAGGATTAACTACACTTTTTGGTGGGTAAATGTGTGTACCACATATAAATAAGAAAGAATGGCAGCAGAACGTTTGGGGACTACCTTAGTAAGTCCTTTAATGACGTGTGGAGTCCATTGACTACTTTTGTTGCTTTACAGTAAGGGTCATGTTCCTTTCTTTTTCATTAGATTACCTTACACATCCAGGGAGGGTGGGTAAAGTATTTAGAGGAGTTAAATATTAATGATAATATTGTAATCACATTCATATGTATTATTGTATTAATAACTAAGACGAGGATGTGAGAAAATGATTGTGTTGGTTATTGATTTAACCTTTGCTGGGCACACTGTTTCACTACCACTCTTGGGAACCTTTGACCTTTTTGCCTTTTTGTGGGTCTCTTTATAAGGTTCTTTGGCAATTCTGTTTTTGGAGTTTGCTGTAAAGTAGATATTGAACAAAATAAACAATAGCATCAATCCTTGTGGTACCCCACAGGTCAGCACCCATGATGGCAAAGAGATTACTCAAAAAGTATGGACTGTTGCCTATCTGATAAATAGGATCTGAACCAACCAAGTACTGGGACACTGATACCTTTTTCTGCCAGTCATATTAGCATAATATTGTGGCCTACAGTGTCAAAAACCTCTGAGAAATCCAGCCGCTGTAACAGTGAGGCAAATCCCCTGTCTGTTTCTGATCTAGTAGGGATACAGGTTGACATGGATCTAACCATTTTCTCTCTTCTAACCAATCACTGAGCTAGAAACATAGAAAAATGATGGCAAAAAAGGGCCAAAGCCCATCAAGTCTGCCCACTCTAGTGATCCTTCTCCCTAAGTTTGCTCACCAACCCCCTGCCCTTACCTCATTAGAGATCCCACATGAATATCCCATTTATTTTTGAAATCTGCCACGCTGTTGGCCTCAATAACCTGCTGTGGGAGTTCATTCCAATGATCGACCACCCTCTCAGTGAAGAAATACTTTCTGGAGTCACCATGAAATTTCCCTCCCCTGATTTTCAGCGGATGCCCTCTGGTGGACGAAGGTCCCATAAGACGAAAGATATCCTCTTCCACCTCGATACGACCCGTGATATATTTAAATGTCTCAATAATATCCCCTCTCTCTCTCTTCGTTCATCAAGTGAGTGCAGCTGCAATTTATTCAGCCTTACTTCATACGGAAGATCCTTGAGCCCCGAGACCATCCTGATGGCCATCCGCTGAACTGACTCAACTCTCAGCACATCTTTCCGGTAATGTGGTCTCCAGAATTGAACACAATATTCCAAATGAGGTCTCACCATGGACCTGTATAGTGGCATTATGACCTCTGGCATCCTGCTGATAAAACCTCTACGGATACAACCCATCATTTGCCTTGCCTTGGAGGAAGCCTTTTCCACTTGATTGGCAGTTTTCATGTCATCACTAATGATTACTCCTAAATCCCGTTCTTCCGTGGTCCTAACTAAGGTCTCACAATTTAACGTGTAAGTCCTGCACAGATTTCTTTTACCCAGGTGCATCACTTTGCATTTTTTAGATACAGTCTATTTGTTCAACAAGCTTTGCTAGAAATAGAAAGTTAGATACTTTCCAGTAACTTTTGAGCTTGTCCTTTAGCAGTAGATGCATCACTGTCCTTTTAAATTTTAGTAGTTGCCTACTATAATGAGAAGAGTTCACAAATTTTGTAACCTTTCTACGAGATTTACGCTAGCCTACTGCAGGATCATCGATGGGCAGGGTTCGAGCAGGTAGTTGATGGAATGTTTCTTAGCATTAAACTCCCTAGTGGCGATGTGATACAAATACATTAAAATTTAATTATTACAATTAAATGTATGAGATGTTATACTCGCGGTCAAATGTTTCAATAGGTTTCCCCTTCAATTCACACCAGCACAGAGGTTAAACATTTAAATATTTGTATTTATTTATTGCAACTTAATCCCCCCCCCCCCCAAAATAACAATTGAGGGTTAAAGGAAACTAAATAGGTATGTCTGACAATTGTTATCAGAAGTTCTTTAAACAAGGTAAATTAAATTTAAATATAAATGAATAGCAAAGCTAGTTTACCATTCACATGTGATCAAACTTCAATTGATTACACCATTTTAGTTAGTGATAATATTCAAACCTCAAACATGTCGTATCTTTCAACTTAATACCAACTTTGTTCCAGATAATCCAGAACTATAGGTAAATATTTGACTACCTAGGTGACTCTTTTAATAACAAACCAGCTTTCAAATTTGAACAACTACATCACGATTTCATTTCTTGGGGGAGGTGGAGGCATAATGCTGGCAATGGTCATGAAAACTTTGAGCACAGCTGACTTGAACATCAACCCCCCCTCTTTTATTAACAGGGGCTAAGATTTCAGATTATAAACTAACCTCTAAGAGAGAGGTGTGTAGGTAGATCTTGAATTAAACTTGCGAATTCAGGAAGTCAAGTTGGAAACTGTGGAGTTAAGAGTTGGCAATGGAGTAGGAGGACACTGTTGCTTAATGCTCTCCTAGAGGCACACTTTGCCAGCCATGCATGAGAGTCTTGTATGAGAGAGATTTGAATTTAATTGGTTGCTATTAATATGTAAATTTACATATGGACATTTATTGAGGTAATCCTGAAAACCCACCTGGCTAGGTATACATCCAGAAGAAGGTTGAGACTGAAAACCACTGGAGTAGGCTATGGTTAAGACCAATTTTCCTGAAGTCAGGTGGAAGGGGTGTATGGAGAGACAAATGTTTCAGTTCTGACAATTGTGCTGGCATTTTTAAACTTTTGTGTTAAGGTAGCAATAACACTATTATAAAACTGAGTGATGCCTCTCTTGCATTTCCTAGGGATTCTATTGCTCTCTGCTTCCTGAACAGCGGCACCAGTTTTGTTGCTGGTTTTGCTATCTTCTCCATTTTGGGTTTTATGGCTCAAGAACAGGGAGTAAATATTTCTGAGGTAGCTGAATCAGGTGAGTGTATCCAGTCTGGAATATCTCCAGTTTGGCAGTGATTGAGTGACTAAAGATGAAGCAATGGAAAGTGGAAATCTGGCTATTGTGATGAGGATGGACCTTTATGGAACCATAGAATTTCTTCTTCCATTTGAATTCCTTGTACTGTATTAGAATAGCCGTACCATCTATAAGCATATCTAAAAAAATTATTATAATATCATTCATGTTTTTCTGTGATTATCTGTATTCTCACTTGAATTGTAGAACATTTTTTTTTCTAGTCAGTCCTGACATGTTGGTATTATCCCTAGATCTCTCTTAAAAAAAAAAAAAAAATTTATATTCCGCATATCCTTAAATTCTATGCAAATTACAAATTATTCAGGTACTCAAGCATTTTCCCTAACTGTCCCACATTTTCTCTAATTGTCCCGGCCAGCTCCCACTCTATCTTGCCTCATCTTATATATTTAACCAATAAGTGCTCCCATGCTATAACTCAGGAGAAGAACATTAAAATTATAAGGGGGCCAATATTTAGATATCAGGAGTTAGATGGGTTGACTCCTGTGGTTGGCATCAAACCCGGAAATTTAATACTGGGCTCTAAAAGGCGACCGACATTGAATTCCTGATCTATTTTTAGCTGCTAAAAATATAGCCGGCTAAGTCAATATTTATCAACTGGCCGGCTAAGTTATAGCAGACAAGGAGAGACCTGCTATTTGTGCAGCTCTATCTGGCTATTCAAATTAGACATGAATACTACCAATGAAATCTGGCACTAACTGGCTATGTTGCATGACATAGCCGGTGACTGGGCTACCTGTTAAGCGCTAATATTCATCAGTCATCTCCCAATGAGCACGTAGCCGGCTAAGTGCTATGTAACTGGCCAGATTTGACTGCATTTCTTAGGCAAAGAGAGAGATTTACTTTGGGCTTCAAACCACCTTGACCAAAATTGAATGAGAAACATTACTCTAATACAGTGGTTCTCAAACCTGTCTTGGGGGAACTACCATACAGTTGCATTTTCAGGATATCCCTAACTTATGTGTTTAATTTGTTTTATATCCCGCCCGCCCTAATGAGTTAAAAAGGGGTTACAGGTTAACATACATAATAGTCAAAACGGGTTACAATTTGACATACATCTAATTAATACATACAACTAATACAGTTTGTTCATCCTGAATTTGCACATATAGAAAGAATTTAGTTTAGCATACACATGGTATGCATTTGATTGAGAAGTACAGACTGGATAGTCGTTAAAACTGAAGGAGGTTGATTAGTGGATTTGATGACCCGTTAGTCTGTTTAACAATGCGGAGTTACAGAAGGTGCTGGGTCTAGATACTTTCCCATGCAAGGGATTTAGGTGGAAAGGTAAGTTTTTATTGTTTTCCTAAAGCTCAGAAGCTCTTTGAGGAGTCTGATATGTAAAGGCAGTTGGTTCCAGTAGCTTTATAAGAAATGGGAATAAGATCGACATCTGGAACTCTAGAGTTGGCAGGTGCGACCAGGGGGTATTTGTTGTCGTATTTCCTCCTGTTTGGGACATGTGGGGGAAGCTTAGCTTTGGCACCATATTATGTAAGGACTTGTATGCTAGTACTAAGGGCTAGATGCACTAAAGTCAGTTGGTAATAGTGACTGGATTGCTGTTGACTGATTCTCTGGCCGATTGTGGACAAACGATCGATGTGCTACCAAGTTTGCATGCAAATGATTTGCATGAAGGTGCAAATCATTTGCATACATACCCGACAGATCAATCGCTCAGTGAGCAACTGACACATGCACAGAGCCCTAACAGCAGTGATAGGGGAAGCAGCCTCCTGTCACTGCTGTTAGAGCTTCTTTTTTTAATGGCACAGATGTTGTGCATGTGTTATACATGCACAATCTGCCCCATTTAAAAAAAAAAGAAAAAGGCCTTCTGTGCTAATGGCCCTCCCCAAAGACCCCCCCCCCATGAACCGGTACTGTGACCCATCCCCATGGCAGCGAAATGGCAAGAGGGATGCCTACTTTCTCCTGCCTAGCTGAATACTCCTGCACCATGCCCCCACCTGGTCCTGGATCCTTGTGCCACCGACTCCCAAACATCTTGAAAAAAAAAAAGGCAGGAGGGATGCCCACTCCCTTCTGCTACCAGATGCCCCCTTGAACCCCACCCCCGCTCCACGAACCCCCCTGTACCTTTGGTAGACATTGGGAGCTGGATGGAAGCACTGTCCCTCCATATCTGAGGCCGAAAGTTCAAAAATGATGGGTCTTTTCTTCCTCTGTACACCATGTGATCCATGGGAAGGGGCCTAAGGCCCCTCCTCTGTATCTCAAGTGATACATGGGGAGGGGCCTAAGGTCCTGATTTGCTCAGACCTTAGGCCCCTCCCTGTGCATCACATGGGATACAGAGGGAGGAGCCTAAGGCCCTGATTGGCTTAAGGCCCCTCCCAAGGGGAAAAACACATGATGAGCCATTTTGTGCATCAGGTCATTAAAAGCAATTATCGCTAAAGCTGTGAAAACATGTTTAGCGACGATCACTGGCTTTAGTGCATCTAGCCCTTGAAGATATAGAGTTTGACTATGGGAAACCAGTGGGCTGACAATAGTGCTTGGGAGACGGGGTCGTGGGCGTGGAAATTCTTTAGAAGTCTAATTGCTGCGTTTTGTACATGCTGAAGACGCTGAAGATATTTTTCTGTCAGTCCATTAGATAGTGCATTGCGTTCAAGCGGGAGAGGACAAAGGCGTAGAGAAGATGGATAAAGTCAGGTTTGGGGAAGTAGTTTCTTATTTTCTGGAATTGCCAAAGATAGTAGAATGAAGAAGAGACCACTTTTATTTTTATTTATTGTTTTCTCAGGTACTTTAGCTAGATTGTGAGCCTTCGGGACAGCTAGGGAAATCCAAAGTACCATTTTTATTTATTTTATTTTAATGTATCTTTAATCTATCTTCATTGTAAACCGCTTTGAACCTCACAGTATAGCGGTATATAAGAAATCAAATCAAATCAAACCACTTGAAAGATATGGTTTGAAAATGAGAGGTTTGATTGATTGAATATGAATGGAAGTGATAAGCATGTAAATCTTTCTCATCCATATTCATTACTACATACCACAAAAAACTATTCATATAATAAATACAAAATATTAAACCATTTTATTATTAAATTAAATTTTTTTAAAAAAAATATACCATATAAATGACCTCTATCAAATCACATTTCATACATATATCACACAAACGGAGCCCACCAGTTCATCCAGCCCATTAAAATTTAAGATCAAACTTGTGCAGTTCTATTAAATGTTCACCCGTATATCCATGTGTTAGCAGCAACCAAAATAAATTGCACTTAGTGTTTCTTTGTTGCATCTATTCATCAGTCAATTTGATTTCCAAATATCAAGTTGTTCTTTACAGTTCCATAATGCCATAAACTTTTCAAATTGTGCACAATGAATTGTGCCGTCGAAACCCGGAAGAGGGCGTGGCACTGGATTTTGGCATCACTGGCGCTGGTGGCTACAATTCTGCAAGTACCCTAGGCGCTGGAAATAATAGGCCTGTAAAACTCTGGCCTATATTTCCAGTGCCTAAAGGTCCTTATTAGGTGCTGGTATCTCCGATTCTGGAAGCGGTGCCTGTCCGTGATTGACATGTGGCAGGTGGCAGTTTTTTAGGTGCCTGCCATGGCAGGCTCCGCATACAAAATCAGCCCCTAAATGTATAACTCAACAAAAGCAATAGGGACTTTATGGTAGAATTTTACTAAGCCTTTAATAACAAACCAGCTTCCAAATTTGAACAACTACATCAAGATTTCATTTCTTGGGTACTTTTGTGAAGTCTATGATTACACAATGAAGAAGACAGATAAAGAAGACCTGCTGTGTCAAAATTCTAGCCCTATCTCATTAATGAATGTGGACTGTAAAATAATCCTAAACTGTTATAACACACAGTCATGGGAGGATTAATGCACATGGATCAGTCAGGTTCTTTTTAAAGCTTATAATTTCAGAGATAATGCAAGGCTACTTTGTATTATTCAGTACGAGGCTAAAGAGATTGAGATTTCAGCTATAGCAACTTCCTATGACACTGAAAAGGCTTTTGACTAAATGGAGTAGAAAATATATTGTGAAAAGATAATATGAGTTATGTTCTTTTAGATTTCTTTGTTCTTTCCAAGGTAGGGAGAACGAGAGGGCATTCTCTAAAGTTGAAAGGGGATAGATTCCGTACAAACGTAAGGAAGTTCTTCTTCACCCAGAGAGTGGTAGAAAGCTGGAACGCTCTTCCAGAGGCTGTTATAGGGGAAAACACCCTACAAGGATTCAAGACAAAGTTAGACAAGTTTCTGTTGAACAAGAACGTGCGCTAGTAGGGCTAGTCTCTGTTGGGGTGCTGGTCTTAGACCAGAGGACCGCCGGGTGAGCGGACTACTGGGCATGATGGACCACTGGTCTGACTCAGCAGTGGCAATTCTTATGTTCTTATATCCTTTATCTCCACTGTTGTTTAATTTAGGGAGTCTTTTAGTAAGCTACATTAAACAGCTAGTATGAATGTTACTACACATTAGACTGAAGTGTAGACCTGCACTAATGTGTACTGCAAGTTAAAATAGCAAGCAAAAATCCTGCACTAGCTTCTTAATGCTGGTAGGGGTGGGAACCAGGCATGACCTGGGCAGGTTAGAGGCATGGTTAGATGTGACAGCTAGTGCGCAGTTTGAACTGTGTTATTAGCTGCCATGTCATGCCATGGCTGCACTTAGCACTACCTCAAGAAGTCTGTTAGTGCAGCTGGCAACAGGTGCAGTATCGTGGCTGCACCCCCCGCTAGCCCTCTGATTCCTCCTGATACTTCTCCCATATCCCTTTACTAGTGAGTATAACCCTCTCATATTTTCTCCCAAGTAAATACCTCCCCAGCAATCAAACCCTGCTCCATGACAGAACAATGTTACCTTCCCAAATCTCTAGCCATCCCCCTCCCCCAAAGACATACCCCAGGGTCAGCAGTCAAGGGCAGCAGTATTCCCTCTGCTGCTACCCAGGTTATCATCCAAAATGGTGCCTATGTCCCCTAGTGGTAGTCTTGTGGTACTAAGGATGACCCTTAATGGTACTGTCAAACTACCGCTAAAAGCAGAGGAACTATTTTGGATGCAGTAGCCAACCTGAGTGCAGTGGAGGGGATTGCTACCATTCATGACTGCTGAACTAAATATTGTTGACCCCTGGATGGGTAGGGCTTATAGTGGGGATTGCTCTATTGAGAGGATCAGGTTGGGGAGAATTCGAGAGGGACAAACCTGCTAGGATGGAGATGCAGGAGGGGGATCAGACTTTGGGGGATTGGCTATTTAGATATTGGGGAGGGATCAGAGGGTTGGCACCATCCTTATATGCAAGGATGACTCTTAATGGTAGTACCATCAGACTACCACTAGGGGATAGAGGAGCTATTTTGGATGCAGGTGCCAACCTGAGCAGCAGCAGAGGGAATTACTTTCACCTATGACTGCTGAACCAACCACTGCTGACCCTTGGGAGTGTGGTGAGGATTGAGCTTTGAGGTGGCAGAGTTTGATTATTGGAACAGGATTTGATTATTGGGTAGATGAAATGGGAGACGTTTGAGGAGGTCTGATCTGACAAGAAAGAGGGACACTAGAAGGATCAGATTTTGAGGGGGGATCAGATAATGGGGGGAAGGGATTGGGTCAGTGAAGGAATGTGTTTTGGGGTGTGTGTGCTGTCTTGGTGTTCTAATATTTACAGACTGGGCCCCCTCCATGTTACCTGCTGTGTGCTCTCAGGCTATCTGCTAGTGCAAGTAATATGGTGCTGTACAATAAGGGGCTCATAATAAAAAAAATTAATACACCCAAAAACCTGCCTAAATCAGTATTTGGACGATCTAAAAGTCAGGTCGTCCAAGTGCCGATAATCGAAACGGGTTTTAGACGTATCTAAAAACAGCTTAGGCCTTTTCAGTGTTGCTGTACGCCCAGAGCTGAAAGGGGCATTTTAGGAGGAGTGGTGATGGTGGGATTTGGGTGGGACGTGGGTGACCTAGATATAGTCGTACTGCAAGTATAACCAAAAGTTTAACGAGACTGCCTAGACGGAGCTTATATATAGTGACTTAGGCGATCTAAAAACAAGTGGCAAAAAGGTATCCAAAGTGACCAGATAACCACTACAGGGACAAAGTACAAACCACCACAAACTTAATAAAAACGTACATGCCAGCCTCTAGAACATCAACACCTGGCATAGGAAAGCCTATTAGAGCTGCACAGAGGTGGCTTAAGGAGTCTGGGGGGTGGGCTAGTGAGCCATAGAGAGGAGGACCCAGGCGAATAAGTCACTCTAACCACTGCATTCTTGGTGAAACATGTGCACCCCCCCCCCCCAATCCCTATTGTACTGCCATATAAGTGGCACCTGCAGCCATAAGGGCTATTAGGGTTGTAGACAAGTGGGTATAGTAGGTTTTGGGAGATCACCATGACCTGCAAGGGTGTTATGGTGAGATGTTTATGTGGCACCCTTTTTGCAAAGTTCACAGCAGTGCTCTGTAAGGTGCCCCACTACTCTGTTGCCATAGCTGGTTATCCAGTCCATCACTTTGCTGGCCCCTCCCATGTCCAAAAGGTCTTGTTCTAGGCGTTTTTGACTTGGACGATTTTTTGGATGAGAATAGGGTATAAAGTTAGACGACTTAGCAGTCTGGCCAATCAAAAGGCTGGACGTACAATTAGATGATTCTCTAAAATAAAAATTTTTGGATGTATTTTTCAAGAATGGATTTTAAATGCTGCTGACTTTGGGTGACTAGCAACTTAGGCCCAAAATGGACTTAGTTGTATTTTTTTAATTATGCCTCTCCACGTGTTTTGCTCTTTGAAGTAAATGCAGGCCAGATAGTGGACAAGTGCCTTGTATTTACTGCACAGGCTTTGCACTTACCATACCTAAAGTTTTGCACTTACGTGTGCCTGCACTGCTCCCTGTGACCCTGGACAAATCACTTAATCCTCCACTGCCCTGGGTACATTAGACAGATTGTGAGCCCACTGGAACAGATAGAGAAAATGCTTGAAGTACCTGCAGTTTAAAGTGTAAAAACTTGCCATGCTTTAATAAAAGATATTAGAATCTTTAACGACTGAAATTGGATAAAATAAAACAAATTCATTGTTTCAGAAGAATTGTTTAGTTAATGGTATAACTCTTCTCTTTAAAAGCTTCAGGACCACTGAAAGCATAATTTTTGGCTGGCCAATAAAATAGTGCCTTTATTCAGCACTGTCAGGTTAAGTTTATGCAGCCAAGTTGAATCACATAAAAGTCTGCCTTCAAATTAAATGAATAACTTATCTGGCTAACTGTAGGATAATGTGAATAAATAAATGTAACATAATCAGGAGTCTGACTGAACCACAGAAGCTGAAATTTGCTTAAATATAACCAGCTATGGGGCACTTAAGTGTGGTAATTTTCTTTTCACTTACCATGCTCTGGTGGAGTCTTGAAAGAGGGATATAGAACAAGCAGTGGATGTAAATTTGATACATGGGGGTACCTAGAAGCCCACTCCAGTTTATTCAGATGCAGGCATTAAAGCAAGTGCTCAAACAGAAAAGAGACAAAAGAAAAGTAGATGTGATGAAGACAGAAGCCACTGGAGATTGCCATTCAAGAGCTTTGTACTTTGATTCATAAAGCTAAGCAGGAGTATGCTGACGACTGTACCCAGAAGTCAGTGACGAGTCACTTGCAATTGTCAAGAGTTTGAAGAATAGTGGTTTGGACAATTTGCCAGGTCTTCTCAGCCATTTGCTTACTTAAAAAAAAAAATAATAAATTTGTGGTGTAAGGGAGTAAGTAAGAGATTGTTCCAGCTGCCTAAATAGCGCTGAATATCAGGCCTAGTATGTTTGGCTTAGGTATGATGCTGTTACAGTCACAGGTATAATAGTCTTAGAAAATTTTGTTAATCTAGAGATTGGTAGATAATTTTGTCTCCCAGGTTCTTGTACGTCCACTTTTATTGTATCATTAAAGTGGCAGTATCCTCCTGGAAGGAGCTATGTTCAATAAATGGAAATTGTATAGAATTATTCTTGTGAAGTCAATAAAAATGTATGCACACTAGACAAGATCAAGCCATTTTCAAAGGGATTCTCTGCAAGTAAATGAATGTTTAAAAAACGAACCCTGCCCTCTGGGAGAAAAGGAGCAGTACTGGTGTTTGGGGCACATCCAGAGAGTTTATTTTGAACGTCATATGCACACTTCTTGGCAAGACCACAACCAAGAAAGTGATTTTAAAAGGGAAATTACTCTCTTGAAAAAAGAGGTGTGTCATTTTTTTTTTAAAGGGCGGTGTTTCCCTTTAAAAATCACCTTACAGATCTTCAGATATGTAATACCTTTGTACCTGCAAGCACTACAATGAGGCTCAAAAATTTGCTTCCCTGAGAGTTGCTCTTCTATTTATAGTTTCATTGGTTTTCTCTCACACAATTCCTGGTATCATTGCAGGGCCGGGTCTGGCATTTATTGCATATCCTCAAGCTGTCATCATGATGCCCTTTGCACCAGTCTGGGCCTGTTTCTTTTTTTTGATGATTGTTCTGCTGGGACTAGACAGTCAGGTAAAACTGCAACATTAATAGAAACTCATATACACTGTTCAGTTTTTTCAGTAAAGAATGGGCATAGAATGAGGGAATATCTTTTTTGGGTTGATCCTATGACACATTGCAATCAGGGATAGATGGTACAACTCCTTTTATCTCTTAAAATGCTAGTCTGGAATGTCTTACAAAGGTATTTTAACTTAGCTGGCCCAAAGCTGATCAGTTTGAAATGTCCCCAGCCAAAAGGTATAGTGGATACAATTTTCACAGGCATATCTACAAGTAAATAGAGACTTACCTGTGGTTAAAAAAAAAAAAAAAGAAAACCCCAAACCTATGGATATTGCCTGGGACACTGGGACAAAATTTGTCCCTGTGGATAAATGCGGGAAAGTATCTTGTGCCACTCTTTAATATCTATCTCAACCTCAGTCCTTCTGCACCAGCATTCTTCAATGCAAGGCTTTGAGGGTCTATGGCTGTGCCCATTCATACCCTGCAATGAGAGGGCATAGGATGAAGTTAAGAGGTTATAGGCTCCAGAGTAATCTGAGGAAATACTTTTTTATGGAAAGGGTGGTAGATGCAAGGAACAGTCTCCCGGAAGAGGTGGGATAGGCACGTGGGATCTCTCGGAGAGAGAAAGAGATAATGGTTACTGCGGATGGGCAGACTAGATGGGCCATTTGGCCGTTATCTGCCATCATGTTTCTTTGTTTCTATGACATGGGGATGGTTTCCCACAGTTAACCATAGGGATGGGAATAGAGACAAATTCTGTGTTATTCTCTACGGTTGTCCCCTTCCCCAGCCCCCAAAGAGTATGCCTTGAATGCAGGTTGAGAGTGCATGCACCTTTACCCTCCCAAAAAAATGAGGCAGAGATAATGTGTTAAGCTTCCTTATAAGCCAGTGGTTCTTATCCTAGTCCTTGGGACCCATCCAGCCAACCATAGTCTTCCACTTCAGGTCATTGAGGCCAGCAGCGTGCCTGATTTTAAGGCCAAATGGGATAGACATGTGGGATCTATTCACAGAGATAGGTAGGGAGGGTCATTTGGGTGGGCAGACTAGATGGGCCGTGGCCCTTATCTGCCATCTATTTCTATGTTTCTATAGTCCTTGGGACACACCCAGCCACTTAGATTTTAGGATATCCACAATAAATATGTGTGAGACAGGTTTCATAGAAACATGACAGCAGATAAAAGCCTAATGGCCCATCCAGTCTGTCCTTCCCCTCCATCCATTATCTTCTCTTCTCCCTAAGAGATCTCACATGCCTGTCCTATGCTATCTTGAATTCAGATAGTCTTTGTCTTCACCACCTCCACTGGGAGACCATTCCAGGCATCTACAACCCTTTGTGTAAAGAAGTATTTTCTTACATTACTGCATGAGTCTATCACCTCTTAATTTCATCCTGTGTTCTCTCCTTCCAGAATTTTCCTTAAATGCCACAGAGGTATTTAAATGTCTCTATCATATCCCCTTTCTCCCATCTTTCCTCTAGAGCAGTGGTCTCAAACTCAGACCCTTTGCAGGGCCACGTTTTGGATTTGTAGGTACTTGGAGGGCCGCAGAAAAAAATAGTTAATGTCTTATTAAAGAAATGACAATTTTGCATGAGGTAAAACTCTTTATAGTTTCTAAATCTTTCCTTTTGGCTAAGTCTTAATAATAATATTGTAATTTATAGCTAAAGAGACATATGATCAAGAAAGTGTTTTATTTTACTTTTGTGATTATGATAAACATACCAAGGGCCTCAAAATAGTACCTGGTGGGCCGCATGTGGCCCCCCGAGCTGTGAGTTTGAGACCACTGCTCTAGAGCATACATATGAAATTCTCTAAGTCTGTCCCCATATAATATATGACAAAGGCCACTAACCAACTCTGTAGCAGCCCTCTGCACTGGCTCCATTCTATTTATATCCAAAATTGCACACAGTACACTTCTCCCTCCGTATTCGCAGGGGTTAGGGGCAGGGCCGGCCTGTGAATATGGAAAGTCGCAAATAACTTTTAAGGTCGACTCTGACCCACCCCTTCTCCCCTCCTGCATTCCGGACCTCCCCAGACCTTACCTGGTGGTTTCGTGGTGAAGTAGGGGCAGGAGCAATCTTTCTATGCTCCTGCCCCGTGCAGAGCAGTCAACAAAAATGGCTGCCATGAGTTCCCGTGGTCTCACAAGACTACAACGGGAACTCACGGCAGCCATTTTTGTTGATAGCTTTGCAAAGGGCTAGGAGCCTAGGAAGATCGCTCCTACCCTGCTTTACCGCTAGACCACCAGGTAAGGTCTGGGGAGGTCCGGGATGCATGAGGGAGGCAGGAATGGATCAAAGGCTGTCTTTAAAAATTACTATCGTTTGGGAGGCAAATACTCGCGAATAACCGAAGTCGCAAGTTCTAAACCCACGAATTAGAAGGGGGGAGTGTATTCCAAATGGGGCCTCATCAAAGACTTATACAATTGCATTATCATATCCCTTTTCCTACTGGCCATTCCTCTCTTTATGCACAAAAGCATCTTTCTGGCTTTGACCCTCGCCTTTTCTACCTGTTTTGGCACCTTGAGATTGTCAGACAAACCCCCCCTTTTCTTCTGAACACAAAAGTTCCTCGCCTCCTATACTATACCTTTCTCCTGGATTTTATTTATTTATTTAAAACATTTTTAATCCACCTTTATCCAAGGTGGCTTACAAATTTCCATACATAATAAAATAGGCAAGAAAGATTAGAAGAAAATACAAAATGACAATATTTTTGCAGCCCAATGCATTGCCTTCATTATATGCAATTTACTGCTTGCATATTATGGGCATTCTTAAGATTAGACTGGCTGGGTGTGTCCTGAGGACTGAGTTGAGAAACCGTACTCTGAGCCATGCTGAACTTATCAGGGTGCTGTAACAGTTGTCAGCTAGGTTCAGGGGGGTATTGCAGCATCATTGAGAAGAAAACTGGAATTTTCATGGTCTGTACCTACCCATCCTTATGCCACACTGAAGTGAACATTGTATACAAAGTTATTTATTCTATTTCAATTATCTAGGTAAATATATCCATGAGAGATGGGAAAAACTGTTCAACTGACCCACCTTTTGAGTAAGCAAAGTTAAAATGCTTCTTTTAGAAATACTGAATATGGTGAGAAAAATAATCTTCCCGAAAAGCATGGAATTGTTTCATATAAAAGCCTTATTTTTAATGATTTTCACAGGCAAAAGCAACTTTGAAATAGCATCAATTATTCACCAGTTAATACATCATAGTAAAAGGTGTATTGTATGCCAAGAACAGATGTGTTTCAACCACATAATTCTCCCTCAGGAATAGGCATGTACTTTTTCATAAATTCTAAATGATGATTGTTTTATTCATGGTTTAATTATTATTATTATTATTTTTTTTTTTTGGGGGGGGGAGGCAGAATATCTCATTTCAGATAATGCAAGTCGCATATATCAAGCTTGCCGCTTGACTTGCTTCATCTGAGATAAGATCCTCCAGAAAAGTGAGGATCTTTAGCTATTAAAATCATGGCAGAAAATAAATATTTTGGCAAAATGATGCGTCAAAGTACTTAAATCCTTTTGTGGACTAATCTCTCTTCAGTTTGTTTGTGTTGAGAGCCTGGTGACAGCTATTGTTGACATGTATCCCAACAAATTCCGTAAGAAGAACCGCAGGGAGCTTCTCATTTTGTTCATCTCCATTTCCTCATTTCTGATTGGCCTGGTCATGCTCACTGAGGTGCAGTAAAAGAAATTAATTTCCCTTTTACATTAATGAATGTGTCTGAATTCTTAGAAATGCAACGTATTTGATCAAGGACTAGATGAGAGCAGAACAAATTGAAGAAATGTTTGAGAAATTTCAGGTTAACAAATTATGAAGTACAGTATTCTGCTTTTAGAAACTCTGTTTGTTGAACTGTAGAACTGTTCCATTCGTTCAGTTTTTGTAAAACAAACCAGTGCCAGACTGCAATGGTACAGGAGTTGAAAAGAACAGAGGAAAGGAGAAAAAAACCACACCCCCCCCTTTTTACTAAGCCGCAGTAGAGGTTTCTATCTTGGCCCAGAGTGCCACTACTTATGAGGAAACGTCTGAAAACACACCTGTTCCTAAAGTATCTAGACAACTTATCCTCTCTTCTCTTTCCTCTCTATAGCGATTAACTTGTTCTATTGATCACTCTCTCCTCAAAAATGGATTTCCTGTCCTATTAACCATCTTTCTTCCTCCCCTCTTAAAGTCATTCAATTTGTACCTTTGCTTAATCTTTGTAAACCGCATAGAACTTCACGGTATTGCGGTATATAAGCTGTTATTATTATTATTAAATGCTCCGAAGCTGTTCCAACGCTCATAGAATTCCTACGAGCATTGGAGCAGGGTCGGAGCATTTAGCACCGTGGTAGAAACTTCTACCGTGGCTTAGTCAAAGAAGGCCATTGTGTGTAATTGAATTTGCAAAGTGTGTTCTTTCAGTAAATTCCTAAGAAAAATAAGGGGTTAAGATGTATTTCAATAATACAGCCGCAAGGAAACAACAACTGTCTGGGGTCCCTCTTACTGAACGCTAGCGTGCGCTTACCACACATTATAAGGCATCTCGTAGTAAATTTTCTCTTTTGTGCATGTACACCACATGCTAAAAAATATTTTGTATTTTCTTGGAAGGAGGCATGTTAGGGGCATGAAGAGTGGGAGTGATACTGCTAATCAGTTAGCGGAGAGGACAGTGCAGAGGCCCGTACTGCTTATAGAATAGCTGGGCTCACGTGGTAAGCTTTTATAATCAAGTTTCAAGTTTCTTTATTTTTGATATACCGTCAGGGCAGGATTAATTCGTCGAGGGCCCCTAGGCACACAAGTCCACCGCCCCACACTACCATGTGCCCAGGCGGAAACAGGAAGCTGCGTCAGAGGGAAGCTTTGGGCAAGCAGCACCGCTTGCAAAATTACAGTTCCCGTTGCCTTTCTCACCCGCGTTGCTTGCTTGTCTTACTTTCTGTCAATGGGGGGGGGGGGGGCTGGGAGGGGTCGGGTGGGGGGGGGGGGCCCGCGTTGCCAATCGATACTGGTGGGGCCCATCATCATTTGGAAAAACCAATGTTGATGCCTTCCTTCATCGGGCCCCCCTGACCATTTTGGGCCCTAGGCATGTGCCTACTGGGCCTATTGGTTAATCCTACCCTGTATACCGTCTATCAAAACAAATGTCTAGATGGTGTACAGTATAAAGAGATTATAAGGGACAGTTAAAATAAGTAAATAAAAGAAATATTTTAGCATTTAAAAAAAAAAATACTAGACTGATTCGGATTAACGTACATGAGACGAAAGGAGAGTGGGAGGGGGGGTTAAGAATATTTAAAATACATCAAAGTAAAATTAATAAAAAAAAGGACAGGAAATGGGAAGGGAAAGAACATTGGGAAGGGAATCATTTCCAAAGAAGTATTAGATCAGTGATCTCAAAGTCCCTCCTTGAGGGCCGCAATCCGGTCGGGTTTTCAGGATTTCCCCAATGAATATGCATGAGATCTATGTGCAGGCACTGCTTTCAGTGCATATTCATTGGGGAAATCCTGAAAACCCCACTGGATTGCGGCCCTCAAGGAGGGACTTTGAGACCCCTGTATTAGATGATTCATAGCTTCACATGAATCAGGAAACTGAGAGACTGAAGCTGATACTAAAGAGTAAAGGCATCTTTAAAAAGGAAGGTTTTAAGTTTGGATTTAAATTTTTCAAGTGAGTTCTCTAATCAAACGTGTAATGGGAGCGCATTCCACAGAGAGGGGGCAGTAACTGAGAAGATGGATTTGCGAGTAGTATCGTAAAATAGTTACCGTATTGATGGTATGGAGAGTAGATTTTGATTATTTGATCGGAGGGTCCTAGATGATGAATAAGGGATCAAAAGTTTATCAATGAACGCCGGTAGCAAAGCCTTTGCAAAGCTGCGCTAGTGTTTTTAGCTCTGTCCGGGGCGGTAACAGCTCGGATGCTCAAAGGAATTCTATGAGCGTCGGAGCTGTTACCGCAGTAGCTTGTGCTAAAAAACCGCTAGTCTGGCTTTGTAAAAGAGAGGGTTAGTGCGTGGCCATTCATTTGGAAAATGTGCTATTTTCCAACTGCGACCCAAGCGGTTTTAGCGCACAGAGAAGACCCACATAAGGGGTGCACTAAGGCCACTTTTTTCGTGGCATTAGTAAAAGGATACCAGGGTGCACATTAAAAATTTTGATACACTTTCTGGGTGTACCTTATGCATGTGGCAGTGGCGTACCAAGGGGGGGGCGGGGCGGTCCACCCCAGGTGCAGCCTTAGGGGGGGGTGCACAGCCGGACAGATCCGGAAAATTCCTGGGCTGCGACAGCACTCAGCGGCATCAGCGCCCCCCCTCCCCCCGTGACGGCACTCAGCGGCATCGGCGTCCCCCCTGCCCCGCGACAGCACTCAAGTTTGACCTCCTTCTCCTGGCATCAGCAGAACTTCAGATCGGCAACAGGTGCTCAGTCAAAAGCTTCCCCTGACTGAACTGCCTGGGCGGAAACAGGAAGCTGAGTCAGGGGAAGCTTTTGACTGAGCACCTATTGCCAATTTGAAGTTCTGCTGATGCCGGGAGAAGGAGGCCGAACTTGAGTGCTGTCGCGGGGCAGGGAGGGGCGCCAATGCCGCTGAGTGCTGTCGCAGCCCAGGAATTTTCCGGACCTGTCTGGCTGTGCACCCCCCCTAAGGCTGCACCTGGGGTGGACCGCCCCGCCCCCCCCCTTGGTACGCCACTGCCACAAGCATAAGGTACACCCAGAAAGTGTATCAAAATTTTTAATGTGCACCCTGGTATCCTTTTACTAATGCCACGAAAAAAGTGGCCTTAGTGCACCCCTTATGTGGGTCTTCTCTGTGCGCTAAAACCGCTTGGGTCGCAGTTGGAAAATAGCACATTTTCCAAATGAATGGCCACGCACTAACCCCCTCTTTTACAAAGCCAGACTAGCGTTTTTTTAGCACAAGCTACTGTGGTAACAGCTCCGACGCTCCCCCCCCCCCCCCCGCCTCCCCCTAGGTACGCCACTGGCTTGTGGTTAGGAAAGCAGAAAGAAAACATGCTAATAAAATCTATGAAATGTGAACTGTTTATAAAATAAATATAGAGGGTTTTTCAGCTTAAAAACAAAACATATAATTTTGTTACACACTCGCTCTATTAGTTGGAATAATTTATGCACCCTCTTATGAGAGAAAAAGAGACCTCAGCAACTCTCCTGGAAGACTATGAAGTTGTCTACCATATACAAGTTCCTTTATCTTTCATTGAATTCAAAAAACTCTCTTTGAAAATCATATGTGCATAAAACTTATGCGTATGTGCTCTCTTCTTGTCAAAAACTCTTGCACCAAAAGCAATCTTTTGATTATTGTAAACTGTTTTGGAAAAAACGGTATAGAAATTCATTAGGACTTTAAGGGCCTCTTTTATGAAACCGTTTATCACAGGCTGCTGCAGTAACTGCCCTGAAGCCCATAGGGATTGAAAGGGCTTCATGGCCGTAGTTGTGTGGCTTTGTAAAAGGGGGCGGTAAGTCATGGTAAATGGTCCTTACTACAAGTTTAACATCCCTAGTGCTGCAGGGCCAAAAATAGCACGGTGATATTTGTCATTGCACATTACTAAGTAATGAGATGCAAATGCATATTTTGCATCTCGTTACTATGCAAATCACCTAACGCGATTTGCGGTGATATACCACAAATCGCATTAGGCTCAAAGCGATGGTAAAATAACCCCAGCTCTTTGCAAACCTTTACCACACCTTGATGAATCCTCCCCTACATTCATATATCTTCAAATGAACACATTTTTTAATGCACTTATGATTTTCAAAGAGGTTTTTTAACAGACCAATGAAAGATAAAGGAACTTGTAGATTGTAGACAACACCATAGTCTTCCAAGAGGGTTATTGACGTCTCTTGTACTATATTGATCTAAGAGATTGCTTAAAACAAAGCTTTTTGTTGATGCATATCTGTGAATTGCTCCCTGGGATTTTGTTCTACATTTAACTGGAATGATAGTGAAGGATGATACCAAGGAGTTTTTAGGTTTTACTTCTTAAGTTGTTTTGAATTACTGTACAATGGGCTAGATTCACTAAGGGCATGGATCGGATTAAACAGGTTAAAACCACGGGCTTGCACTGTGGAGAAGGGTGGGAGAGTCAGGGTAGGCAGGTGTTCGAGGCAGCAGGGGAGTCGGGGCTGCAGGAGGCGTTCGGGGCTGACAGGGCAGAAAGCAGGGCAGTTGGAAAGGGATTGAGCGACTGGTCCTCAGCACTCGCTTGTTTGTGATCAGCCAGCCCAGTCGGTGTTGCAGGGTTTTGGTTAGTCAATTGCGTCCCTGCCTACTTTGCATGCCGTTCCCCTCATTTGCATGCGTGGATCGGAGGATGGTCGGCAGAAAGGTAAGTGAATTTGACTGACGCAAAGGGGTCTAGCCCAATGTTATTTTTGTGTGTTATCTTGGAAACCACTGAGACTCCAGGCGATATATAATTTTTTTTTTTAAATAAATAAATATCTAGTAGAATAAGTATGTTTGTTTTGTTGTGTAGTTTACATTTATATGTGTTCACATTCACTGTGGTTGTAGTGTGGAATTAAATGTAGACCCATGCTTGTGCTCTGCTGTCTTTAAAATCCAAGTTCAGGAATCAATGTGAGAGCCAGGTTGCAATGGGAATTTGAGAGCTGCACTGTGAGCTGAGGAGATGCACTTTGAGGAGGCAGCAGAGACCTCCAGTGGCTAGAACTAGTACAGTGTTTTAATGAGACTAGAGAACCAGAACTATAACTTTGCTCACATAGGGGCCCGTTTGTTAAGCCGTGGCATTTAACATAGATTTTAGTATATGCTAAGCACTTCTTGTTAAATAAATAGGTAACATATGGCTTTCTTTTCTTCTTGTGATGTATGTATCTCTAAAGGTTCTCATTTCCTAGTTTGATCTTTACAATCTGTGCTTCTTCTTTGAGCCACATCTATCTATCTCTCTTTTTCTATTTTTGTTGCTCATTTGCACATTTTAAACTTGACTTCATTCTCCTATCTGTCTTTCCTTGTCTTTCATTCCCTGTGTCTCTCATTGTACCTCTCTTTTCCTTGAAGGGTGGAATGTATGTGTTTCAGCTCTTTGATTACTATGCCGCCAGTGGAATGTGCCTCCTTTTTGTTGCTGTTTTCGAAACTATTTGCATTGGATGGGTGTATGGTGAGTAATTCAGCCACAGAGCTGACTTCCTTCAGGTTCACATCAGGGATGTAATATATTAAATGGCTTAAAAATTAAATTACAAGTTTAGACTTACTGGTTGGCCATAAGCTATATTATTTAACCATAGCAAAGATGATTTTCAAAGTCATTCCCCTGGGTAATGCTTCACCAAGAGAAAAGGGTGTAAGAGGAATGTTCTTATTTTGGGGCAGTACATCTATCAATTATAACATCAAAGCCCTCCAAATATTCAAGTGTCCTGCCCTGCCAAGTTCTGCACCCAGCCCTCTTCCCTCTCTGCCCTGCATTCAGTCCCATTCCCTACCAGGCTGTGAATCAAGCCCCCCTCCCTGCAAGGCTCTGAACACTGTCCCACCTTCCTTCACTGTACCCTCTTCCCCCTAAAAAGAGCCAACATCATCAGTGATATCACAATGGCTTGATTGTCCTGTACTTCTCTCTGCCCTCTAACCCAGCCAGCAGATTAACCCCTCCCTCCTGTCTCCTGCCCCTGTCGACACTAATAATTACCACCCTCCCTCCTTCCCTCCCTTGCGTACCTGTTCCCTGGTGGTCCAGCGTGTACCCCACACTGAAATCCTCCTGAAGACTATAAATGTAGTAGCCAGCAGCAAGCTTTTCGTGCTGCCGGCCGGCCCCGCACCGCTCCTTGATAGGCTGCTGCAAGAACCACAAATCCCGTGAGAACTTGCGGCAGCCTATAAAGAAGCAGTGCAGGGCCGGCCGGCAGCACGAAAAGCTCGCTGATATGTGCCGGCCTGGGTGCGCCGCTGGCTACTACATTTACAATCTTCAGGAGGATTTCAGCGCGGGATACACGCTGGACCACCAGGGAACAAGTACATGAGGGAGGGAAGTAGGGAGGGTGGTAATTATTAGTGTAGGCCGGGATAGGAGACAGGAGAGATCCCTCCTGTCCCGGCCTAAGGCAGGCCTGCAGGAAGTCCGGGAGGGTTTCGGGTGGTCACTGGGGGATGACCCGAATATAAACCGGGACCCCCATTTTTGGGCCAATTTTTGGCCCCAAAATCCCGGTTTATATTTGAATATATACGGTACTAATAATTTCTATATAGTGTCTGCATAGGGTTGATACTATATAATGTAATGTAATGTAATTTATTTCTTATATACCGCTACATCCGTTAGGTTCTAAGCGGTTTACAGAAAATATACATTAAGATTAGAAATAAGAAAGGTACTTGAAAAATTCCCTTACTGTCCCGAAGGCTCACAATCTAACTAAAGTACCTGGAGGTTAATAGAGAAGTGAAAAGTAGAGTTAGAGGAAAAATAAAAATAAAATAAACATTTTAACAAGACAGCAATGATCTAAATACTTTGGAAGGTAGAAAAGAGGAGAGAAAGGAATAGAAGCAGAAGGGGGAGCCGTTGAACAGTAGAATTCTGGAGAAATTTAAATGATAGAAATAGAACAAAACAAAGACAAAAGGCAAAACAATAGATAAGATTAAAGATAAATCATAAGCTGGAAAGAAAAATAAAATAAAACTTTGTCTTCAATCCACGGTTTCAGCGTCAGTGATGAAGTGGAGCAAGTAAGTTTAGGAGGAGCGATTGACGTTTCCAGAAAGGGCTTCTTCAGGGAAGAGACTTGGCAGACAGTCCCAGGATGCCTATGTCTCCTCCCCTGCGATGTTCTCCCATCCATGCATTCCCTCCCAGACACACTGCCCGTGCCCCAGCCGCTCCAAGGAGGCTGCCCCAGATGAGGCCCACGGTGAATGCAGGATTCTCTCCTCTGCGGGAAAGCCGCCCGGAGCCGACAGTCGATCTTCTTAGCGGATTGCATATATATAATATATATATATATATATAATATATAATATAGGAAATATTAACTGAAATCTGCTGACTGGTAGTGTGGAGCAACATTTTAGAAAGGACTTCCAACTCAGAATATGGACATTTAAGTCTGTACAAACAAGCAAAAAAACCTTAGTACTCCACTGAACAATTATGGCTAGCAAAAGTAACAAATAATCTCAAGGGTCCAATGGTTACACTCATCCATTGAGCCCATTCTACTGCTACTCCACTTGTCAGCTGATTTGATATATTGTATTTGAGGTCATCATCGTCTGCTACCATTGGACTGGTACAAACGTGAGACTGTTTGTTACTTTTGTCAGCCACAACTGGCTTTATTGACTTTTTATTTATTTTTATTTATTATATTTTATTATCCAATGTGATTAATAAACCTGGGAGTTTCCAGCACAACTCCGCTTTGCCAGGCTTTGTTTGTGGTTTCTCCATTTAAGTTTGGACATCACATATGGATGTCCATTTCTCATGTATTTTAGAACAGGGTCTGCTGACATATAACCTGTTTTAAAATAGAGTGTTTCCCCGGTGGTTCACGGTCGGTGGTTCGCGGTCCCGGTCATTTGCGGTGTTTTCTGACAGCGAACCACCCACAAGGAGAGGGCAGTGGGAGAGGCAGGAGAGAACAACCGGAGCGCCGTCCAAAGATGTATCCCCTGTTCGTTTAGTAGAATGTCATGTATAAAATGTGTATTTTAAATTCTGTTTTATTTTATGTAAAACGCTTTGAAATTGGAAAAGCGTTTAATCAAACAATTTAATAAACTTGAAAACTTGAGTGCAGGAAATCACTCACGGTACGCTCCGACCGCCTCTTCCTGCACTACGTCGGGCCTTATCCAATCAGGAGCTGCTTTGACACGCAGCTCCTGATTGGATAAGGCCCGACGTAGTGCAGAAAGAGGCGGTCGGAGCATACCGCGAGTGATTTCCTGCACTCACGGCGCTCTGGCTGCTCTCCTGATGCCCTCTCCTGCTGCCCTCTTAAGGCTCTCCCATGAAAAACCATATTCGTGGTTTTTTGAGATTCGCAGGGGTTCATGGAATGGAACCCCAGCGAATCTCGGGGGAGTACTGTACTTGAGAAGTGGATGTCCATGCGCTGGTACACACAAAAAACACCAATTTCCTCTGAGCCCCTTGCCCTGATGTATAGTGTCCTTTAAAGCCACTTGTTTGTGAG